>NC_136146.1:8069455-8473493 GCF_965212315.1 Lampetra planeri | reverse complement strand
GAGTTTGCAACAACGCCTCGAGACATGTGCCTCCTCCGAGCTCTGGAGACCACCTGGAGAAGATTCCAGGCGCGTTGGCAACGACGGCAAACAAGTGGAGACTCTGTGACTTTTTAAAAGCTATTACATTCCTGCGGAGGGAGCTGGTAGGAACGTTGGGTTGCTCGGTCAATGGCCAGGGTCAACGGCGGCGTGGTGTATTCCGCAAATATGCCGGCGTGAGTAGGTTAAACGTTGAGTTTAATAAGGGCACCACGGGGTGACCAGCCCCTCCCCACCCAGCACCACCCCTCCCACCCCCCACCCAGCCCCTCCCCACCCTCCCCTCCCCACCCAGCCCCTCCACACCCGTCCCACCCAGCCCCTCCCCACCCTCCCCACCCAGCCCATCCCCACCCTCCCCACCCAGCCCCTCCCCACCCTCCCCACCCAGGCCCTCCCCACCCTCCCCTCCCCACCCAGCCCCACCCTCCCCACCCAGCCCCTCCCCACCCAGCCCCTCCCCACCCTCCCCACCCAGGCCCTCCCCACCCTCCCCTCCCCACCCAGCCCCACCCTCCCCACCCAGCTCCTCCTCACCTTTCCCACCCAGCCCCTCCCACCCTCTCCTCCCCACCCAGCCCCTCCCCACCCTCCCCTCCCTACCCAGCCCCTCCCTCTCCACCCAGCCCCTCCCTGCACGACGGACACAATAATCCCCTGTGGGCAGGTGTCACCAGGAGGTTCCTACCAGTATTAACATTACATTTGTTATCACGTTACAGTGCAGTAGTATCCGTTCTTTTTCCATGAAAAACGATAGGCTCACGCAAGTGTTAACATTTTTTGAAGCGCCCTATGTTGACGCGATCTAACCTAGCAAACCTTTATTACGGATGATATTGGTCGCGAAAGCCCGACTACGACTTAGACTACTTCGTGTTAAAACTGTTCCAAATTCATCCCAGTGGGAGTGGAGAAGGAGCCGTGCCCTAGCGTCTTCGCTCGCCGCCGGAAGCCACTGGGAAGCTATACGCACTTTTAAATCATCTCGATTTAATAAAAAAAACTCATCTCTTTAGAACTACGTTGTGTTTAGTTGGAGGGAAAAATTAAAGGGTGAAAAAATACGCAAAAACTTGGCGAATATTTGAGCAATTTAATTAAGTCCAGTTTTTGGCAGTTCGGGGAGAATCAAATATAATTATCAATGAAAAAGAATCGACATTCGGGGAGGGCATATTGCCGAACCAGCCCAACATAATTGTAACGATAGATAGATCGGCATCTGTAATGTGATATTCAGGTTGTTGGGGTTAGAAGGAGAGATCGTATTAAAGGGTCACTTATATTTAACGTGAAACCAGGACGTCATCAACTCAGCGAGTGGGGGGAAAGAGTGCAGCAGGGGAGAGTGCAGCAGGGGAGAGTGCAGGGGTTGGGGTGGAGGGGACGGGAAGTGCAGCTGTGTGTGGGGTATTGGGGGGGGGGGCTCTGGTGGGGGGTGTAAGTTTTGGGGGGCACGGGATGGGCCGGCCGGGTGGGGGTGGCTCCGGGCGCCACGTCGGCAGCTGTGGAGGTGGAGGAGGGAGGAGGCTCGTGAAGGACCGCTGCTTCTGGGCAAGTTGTCGGCAGCTCCACTCCCAGCAACAGCAGAGGGCAGAGAAGCTCTCCGGGCGGATACAATGTTTCAAGTTTCATTTATTAGGTACTAGCCCTGTGAGCCATTCGACTCTTAAGTCGGGTGCAACCGCAACAAACAAAATATGAACGGAGAACATCTTAAAGCGACAGAAACATCCCGGATAAACCAGAAAATCTTCCAAAACGAAAAAAACCGCTGTGTGCAAAAATCCCAGTGTGATGCAAGTCAAACAATAACAATAACCATAATACAATTTTGATTACCCATATGTATGCGAAATCACCAATATAACGCTATAAAAACAATGTAACCACAGTAATCAAAGGAACTGTGATTTAATTTAACATTAAACGATATTATAACAAGTACGACCAAATTTCTAGATTTGAAGCTTTCGTGACTGCAAGGATTCATATTCTTAGGTTTTTTCGGTAAAGTCACGTAGGTAAAACATTAAAATTAATAAAAGTAAAATAAAATAAAAATAAAAATCACGACGTTTCGGAGGCAACACAAGCCTCCGTCTTCAGGTGGAACCGTCACAGCCACGACAGCTGTTATCAAGTAAATGAGGAGATTGCAGGAGCTACCACTCCGTTTATATAATGGTTGGAGAAGGGGGGTGGGTAAGGGCCAAGTACAGCACACTTTTTATTCATATGGTAAGGTGAGGCTTAAGAGGGTGAGTCTTTGTTATGGAGAGGTACGGTTTGTGACTCAACCTGTGACAAGGAGAAAACAACTAAACATGGTAAATCTGTAATAGTTGTCTGTCAAATAAGATTGGCAAATAAGTGTAGTTACATCTTTTTTGCATGGTTAATCACATCATCATTGGAAAGATGTGATTAACCCAGCTTATATATAAGCTCCTAGCTTGGCAGTGTCTCATTCTTCACCTGAGGACGGCTGCTTGCGTTGTAGCCGAAACGTCGTGAGAATTATTTTATTTTATTATGTTTTATTTTTTATTAATTTATTACTTCCCTTCTACGTGACTTTACCGAAAGAACCAAGAAGATGAATCCCTGCAGTCACGAAAGCTTTAAATCGAAATTTAAATAGACTTTTTAATAAATGCTTTCTCCCACAACATCAGAGTGCAGAGTCACATTAAATACGCAATACAATGACAATAGTTTAAAGCGATTTGAAGCATGTTTTATTTGGAGGGGGGGGGCAGAGCTTTGTGACGTCAAATTTGAGGGGGGTCTGACTTTTGTGACGCCGTGTGACGAAGGGGGGGGGGGGTCAAAAATCGTCCAAAATCGCGTGACGTCATTTATGGACGGCCCCCAAGGCCCCACTGAGCTATGTAGCTCTTTTCCAGAAGCTGACTGGCCACAAATGATGGATAGCGCGACGAAGTGGCTTATCGTCATGTGGTAATGTAGAGCAGACAAATACCCCAAACGCATTACGTCGATTATGCATGGAGGTGAAAACCAAAATACCCAGAGAATTATATTTAAAAAATTTTTTTAAAACACGCTTTAATGTAATGTGCCGTACGAGTAATGGCAGAACTCCACGACTCCAGGAAGTGACCCCGAAGCTTGCCATAACGTAAAGGGAGCCGTGGTGATTTACAGCCAACGTGAGTTGAGCGTGGACAATTAGACCCAAGCCGAAACATAACATGTAAAAAAGAATGTAAAAAAATGTTGTATATTTTTTTATGATATAATATAGTATTGTCATCAGTATGACATAAGTATACCAAGTTTGCACTCGATACCACATTGGGAAGTGGGTGAAAAATGAGTTACAAGATTTGAGGATACAACAACAACAGACATAAGTGAGTTAATAGAAAGCGTGTAATAAAAAAAAATCCACGCGACCACGGGAAGAGAGAGACACGGAAACTCTAAATATACAGCAGCAGGCGTCAGGGTCTGGATCAAACCCACGACCACCTGCACACCAGGCGAGGGAGTTGACATTTCGCCACCATGGGAGCTGCGGTTGACTTTTCTGGAGAGTGTACGGCACGGAAACGCAGATGTCCCCGACTGCTCCTGCCCTCTTCCGCTGCTGCTCCTGCTGCTGCTATTCCTGCTGCTGCTCCTGCTGCTCCTGCTGCACATACCAAGGAAGGAGAGACAGCGAACTGCACCGATTGAGGTGGGCAACGCGAGGAGCGGTGGTGCAGTGGTTAGCGCACTGCACCGCCAAATCGCCGACGCCAAAATTCCCGCCCGCGACCGACGACAATAACAGTGACGAGTATTTGAACCAGTCGTGTGCCTCCCCTAGGTCGACTCAGCCTCAAACGAGTACCCTGGCGGGGTGTGTGAAGCAAGTCAGTTGACCACGTAGCCTCTCTCGTAGGGGGCCATCCATTTAGTACGTACGTATGGAGGGGGGAGGGGGGGTTGACCCAAATGCGTACGCTTGCGTATGGGGTAGGGCTAAATTATTAATTGATTTAAAATCGAAATCGCAATTAAAAACAATGCGATTAGCAAATCGCAAAGGCTGCGATTTTTTGCGATTTGAAAAGTCCTCTTACTTTCTTATTGGATTTTTTTTTTATTATAACTTTATTTATTTAACATAACAATTGTTAATTGTTCTATGTTTGATTGTTCAATTTCAATAAAAGCATTTTAATAAATACATGTTGGAAGTAATTCATATCTTTTAAGTTCTCATCCTTGCATTAGAATATATAGAGCAGTTCACATTTTGATGGTATCCTGTGGCAATGCTTCACCACATGTTTTAAATCTATTACACAGTGAATATTGAACTGAAGCATCACTTTAATTTTTTTTGCTATCGCAAATCAAATCGCAATATCTGTCAGAAAAATCGCAATTTGATATTTTCCCCAAATCGTTCATCCCCAATGAGGGGTCTACTGACAATGTACGCATAGGAAACGGGGGGGGGGGGTGAAGCCTCAATAATAATTTGTCGACATTGGCCTTCAAATGAGTTAGATAGTCCAGCGATGGACAATCTGTTTGCTTAAACACGTTAATATTATTAATCCTTGATCGTTTCTGCGTGGATTAAATCTCGGCCGTTCTATAGGATTCGGGGGGTGCGTCAAGCGTACGTACGCAAGTGGGGGGGGGGGGGGTAAAAAAGCCCGCGTGCGTACAGGGAGTGGGGGGGGGGTCAAGTTTTGACAGATTTTAGCGTACCTACTCAATGGATGGCCCCTCGTAGGCGCTGCTCGCTAATGTAATTTTCCACAAACAGTACAGGGACTCCTAAACTTACGAATATTCGGAACTTTCAGAGATACGAACGAACCTATCCGTATGTCCAGTTGCCTGTTCGGCTCATGAGTCATAAGCTCAACCGCCGTGCAATAGATGGCGGTGGTGGCATCTACATCTGTATAACATGAAGAACCAGTGGCATCTACATCTGCAGAACGTGAAGGACCAGTGGCATCTACATCTGCAGAACATGAAGAACCAGTGGCATCTAAATCTGCAGAACGTGAGGGACCAGTGGCATCTACATCTGCAGAACATGAAGAACCAGTGGCATCTACATCTGCAGAACGTGAGGGACCAGTGGCATCTAAATCTGCAGAACGTGAGGGACCAGTGGCATCTACATCTACAGAACGTGAAGAACCAGTGGCATCTACATCTGCAGAACATGAAGAACCAGTGGCATCTAAATCTGCAGAACGTGAGGGACCAGTGGCATCTACATCTGCAGAACGTGAAGAACCAGTGGCATCTACATCTGCAGAACATGAAGAACCAGTGGCATCTACATCTACAGAACATGAAGAACCAGTGGCATCTACATCGACAGACATGAAGAACCGGTGGTATCTACATCTGCAGAACGTGAAGAACCAGTGGCATCTACATCTGCAGAACATGAAAAACATGTTTGGAATCAACAGGAATAAAGTTGGACTTGCGAACAAAATCGACTTATGAACAGACACCTCTGGAACCTCATAAGTAGAGGAGTGTCCGGTCGCCTGTTACGCCTATAGAGGAGGGTGGGGGGTGTCTGTGCGCAACACGCGGCTCTGGTGTGCCGCACGCGGGCGATCCATCACCGAGGTCACCTCACGCGACAGAGGCCATTGGCCTCCGCCTCCAGGAAAGTGACAGCCAAGGCGACTTTCGACTCTCCACGGAATTGTGCACCGAGGGCGACTGCTCTCCACGACGGGTCCTGGAGAGACCCGGACCCCCCAACCGCGGCCGCCCTCGGACCCCCACCCCCAAGTCCTCCCCCCGCATCCCAAACCCCTGGACCCCCGCACCCCTCCACCGACCCCCACCTCCCCGGACCCCCACCGCCCCCGGAGCCCCCCCCCCCCTCGCACCGCCACGGACCCCCTCCCCCCTCCCAGAGGAACGATATCGAATCCACGACCTCCTGCATACCAGGCGAGGTAGTTAACATCTCTACGGAGAGAGATAGAGACATACAAGCTCCAAATATACAGCAGGCGTCAGGGTCGAACCCACGACCTCCTGCATACCAGGCGAGGTAGTTAACATCTCGCAATCGTGGGGAAGCATGGTAACAAAACAAAAAAAAACCTTACATGGGGAGGCCTTCGCCAGCAGTGGATTGACAAATGGCTGTAAACTGTTAATCCGTTAAGTTCAGTATGCACGCACGTAGCCAACAAACCGAATGCCACAATCAGAGCAAGGCGATAACACTAACAGACGATACCGTTCAGTTAAGCTACGATTCATTTAATTGACCCCTCGATTTAATCCGAGTACCGTAGATGCCACTGACCGGATTGGAGCGGGAGGAGGGGGGTCGCTTTTGGAGATCTCAGTAGTAGTGCGTTCCATTCTCTCCGGTGTAAATGCTGCCGTACTTGGAGAGGATGATGCCGTCCTCTTTCACGATGACGGACCGGTCCTCGGGGACATTGTAGTTGTTGCAGATGGGCGTCCCGTCCTCGTGCGTGACGGTGAGCAAGAAGTTGGAGCCATCCCAGCGGAGGAAGTCCTTGGATGCGATCTTCACGAAGCCGGGAGTGTTGTCCATCCCCTTGTAGGTGGACTTCTGACTGTAGCCCACACCCGCGTTCGCCTTCGCGCAAGAACTGTCCATGCCAACTTTGCCCTTAACGTGATATTTGGTTGTTTGCGTCTGCAAGTATTTAGAATCCGCGGGCACCACACGCACCAACACAACGCGTTGGCTACACGAGTTGAAGACGTGGAGCTGGCTGACCATGATGCCCTAAATGCCGACTGCCAGTGATCCCGCTCAAATTCTCGATGCTCCCCTCGACTCGACGCACACTCTATCTGTGTTTTCGAGAGTTTTCTTGGTAACCCCCCGTTTTATCGTGTTATGCCGTTGGTTATATTGTTGAACTCTTTGCCTATCGCATTGATGACGATTGTGGTGGAGGGGAGTGTGCGGAGGAGGTGTGGTGATTGTCGAGGTAGGCGAGTGAGGAGTTGACCTTTGGACGGCACAAGACCGAAACGAAATTAGGGAAGTGACCGTTTGGGGCCCCCCAACCCGTGACCCCCCCCCCTCCACGCTCCCCAGGTATGGGGGAAGTCCCCGACTCTTGGACAACTATCCCCGTATTATTGTTTTAAAATCCAATTAAAGACTACATTTCTTTTTGCCTCACAACAGACCTTCCTGCCCAAGTTTGGTAGACGAGTAAGGGGCCGTCCATAAATGACATCACGCGATTTTGGACGATTTTTTTACCCCCTCCCCCCCATCGTCACACGGCGTCACAAAAAGTCAGAAACCCCCCCCTCAAATATGACGACACAAAGCTCTGCCCCCCCCCCCCCCCAAAAACATGCTTCAAATCGCTTTAAACTATTGTCATTGTAGTGCGTATTTAATCTGCACTCTGATGTTGTAGGAGAAAACATGTATTAAAAAGTATATTTAATTAAGTAGAACGTGTTGTCTATATTTATTTAAAGTTGCGCATTTTGATGTGACGTCATATTTCTCAACCACCCCCCCCCCCCTCGTCACACATCGTCACAAATGTCTGACCCCCCCCCCCTAGGTACGTGACGTAATTTATGGACGGCCCCTAACGACATAAACGAGCCGTTCTATGGCGATAGTGGGAGTACTATACATAGGGGCTCACTAGAGGGCAGATTCCGGATGTCACGGAGGTCGGGTCAGGTGTGATGCCGCCACCGCGAAGCCGCTCTGCGGGCGCCCGATTTGCGACCTCGCCACCACCAAGCGACGGGGCCGACGCTGCTTCCCCCTCAGCACCCCCCACATAAACACACCCTCACATATTCCCCCCCACATAGAGCACGAGGGGAGGTCACCTGGCCAACAGGTTTTCACCCAGAAGCCCTCTCATAGGGATAATCTTCACGGTTTCCTGCGGCCAGGGAATTGGGCGATCTCCCCCAATGCTAACTCGCACCGCGGCGCCGTGAAATTACATGGTCACGACGGGGCTGCCCAGCCACCGCGGTTAACACGCACACCCCACACACGGGTCGGCAGGCAGGTGGGGGGGCAGAGCCACGAGCGGCAGGAAACCAGGGTGGGCATTTGATTGGCAGGACAATGTGCTTGTGCACGGCTGCCAGCGCAGCAGCCAAGCGGCGGTCCCTTTGATATGGAAACCGGGGGTGGACGGCACTGAGAGCACCCATGCTGGAGTACAGACGAGCAATCTGATTGGGCGGGAGGGCCATCGGATCAGCGACGGCTTTTCTTTGATGTGAATAACAATAAAAGGGGCCGTAGAAAGGGAAAAAGGTCTCTTTGCTTCTCAAGTCAGCTATCGGGGCGGTCCTAACAGACTAAGGTTCAGACCATCGGGAGATAGTTTAATCCTGCCTTGCCGTTCCCGACTGATTCTGTGAGAGTGGCTCGCAGTCGCGCCGATAATAAATCATTAGTAATTGATCCCAGTGAGTCGCGTGAGGGAGCGTGGCTGTTCGACGCGGGAATGAAGCCGCCTTCTTCGATTCTCGCTATTCAGTCTCCGTACACGACGAGCCGACGGCGTGTCGGCCGTTCTGGTTCAACCATTTCGTGATTCCGTTCAAGTGGTTAGGTGGTTAGGAAAGGTGGCCACCACCCTACGTAGT
The DNA here is from genome assembly GCF_965212315.1 of Lampetra planeri. NCBI lineage: Eukaryota > Metazoa > Chordata > Hyperoartia > Petromyzontiformes > Petromyzontidae > Lampetra > Lampetra planeri. Next base: position 8,464,808 of record NC_136146.1, on the reverse strand, counting down.
TAACCCGAAATGTACAAAGTTAACCTTGGAACGTTGAGCAGTGTTGGTTGTGTTAGTGAATAAACGTGTTGCCTCCAAGTCTTGGCGTGCGCCTGGTTAGAACCCACCACAGACATACAAAACTGAAGTCGCATTCATTATACTGGTTTGACGAATATGTGAGGGCAATCATCTCGGCCACAAGATTTGTTTTTCCCTCCACAACTAGCTGCAATTAAAACGAGCAGTAATTAGTGTCCGCCTGATGCTAGTTATAATTACTGGTGAAACGTTGTAGTCAGATTGTAAATTGTGAGTTTCTCTCCAACACACCGATGTGCTAAGCTAGTAACGAATTGGCACGTTTTATTTATGTGACAAACCTTACTAATTGGCTGTGTCGGGTTTAAAGACACATTTACGCGATATAACCCAAAAAACCTATGATGGACTTTTGAGATAAATTGATTAATTTGATAAGTGATTAAACTTGTATTAAACGAGGTTTGTGTTACAGCTACCAAACAAATCCACAAAGACACGAAGAACCAACAAAGATGCAATTAAGTATTTTATTCGGTAGACCTGGCAACAATTGTCACAGACAAAGTGCTCATGATCTGGCATTTTCCCTGGACAATTGAATTATGGAATAGCGTGATTTTGTTATGTTAGTATTTTTTTTAATGCTTAAAATAAAAATTAATCTCTTTACCATTTTCTAATAAACATTTAATTCACAATTAAAGTACTATTACATTTCTGTTAATTAAATACTGAACAATTGGCAAACCAAAGTCTCCCGCCTCTCCAAACCCATAGTTACCAACTGTCACATCTCTCATTGTCAAACTTGACTCAACTATAAACAATTTTTATTTTTTCAGGTATCTGTGTATATATGTTGAACTTCTTTTGCACCGTACATAGCCATGCGTGCTAATCGGAGGTCCAGGCATGGCTCACTAAGCTATGTAGCTATTTTTCAACAGCGACTTGGCCACAAATGGGAGCTCAACAAAGTGGGCTTATCATAACGTGGAAGTTTATAGCAGTCTAATATTCAAAACGCGTGGATGTTGATTCTAAAATGTGGAGGGAAAAACCAGAGGACCCGGGATAAAAATCCACAGAACCACGGGGAGAGTGAACAAACTACCAGGCATCACGATCGAGATCGAACCCACGACCTCCTATATACCGGACGAGGTAGTTGACATCTCCTAGGCACCGTGGCGCCCCCAATATTGCTCTTGACATTGAAAGCACGCAAGCAAAACTGTGAAATGCAATAATTGAAAAGTGGTGGCAAGCATAGCGCGATTGGCGTGGGCCCTGGTGCAATAAATTACATTGGGAGAGCAGGTCTCTGTCCCAATTTCTCTACCAGATCCCCTCCGGCCGGCGGGTTCCTGTGCAGTTGGACCGCCTGTGTACTCGATGGCTACGCCACTGGCAGGAAAGTGACAATGCAACATAAAAACAGAAACGAACAAACACGAAACAAAAACCCTCCTGCTTTATAAAGCGCTATCGAGACTGAATATGCTAAATTCACGGCATGCGATTCGAGCCTGGTACCTACATAGCTCGTTACCTGTAAATTCCTGGCTTACAGGTAAACCAAAGTGTGGGTGTGAACGATCAACATGCACAAAAAAGCGCGTTGCGAAACAGCTGTAATGCTGCCTTACAGGTAAGTCGGCGTCATTGTATCAATGCAGAAAACCAGAACGTGAGCAAATTGGGACCTTTTTTCCAGGATCAAAGTATGAAAAAATTGGTTTTACCCTTTCTGACAATAGAACCGGAGGCGTTAAGATGTTCAAACACCAAATGGAAACCTGCAAGGAATCAGTTCGCATTAACCACACACATAGTACTTGCTCTGAATAGATATGCATCGTCTTTGGAACTGATTGGCCTACACCAGAGACGGTCTTCTCTTAACACCCGTTTTATTTCCAGCAAGGGTAAAAATTTATTTTTTTATACGTATATATAATGCGAGTGTCGCTATTTTTTGGGAGAGAGCAGAGTTCGGATCCATTTTTTCTCCCGAGAAATTCCCTCAATTGTAGAGGGCACCAATGCAGACTTTTACACGTGCTTTAAGGGGCCGTCCATAAATGACGTCACGCGATTTTGGACGATTCCCCCCCCCCATCGTCACAAAAAGTCAGACCCCCCCCTCAAATATGACGTCACAAAGCTCTGCCCCCGCCCCCCAAATAAAACAGGCTTCAAATCGCTTTAAACTATTATTGTCGTGCGTATTTAATGCGGCGCTGCACTCTGATGTTGGAGAAAACGTATATTAAAAAGTCTATTTAATCAAGTAGAACGTGTTGTCTATTTAAAGTTGCGCATTTTAACGTGATGTCACATTTCTCACCTCCCCCGCCCCAGGTGCGTAACATCATTTATGGACGGCCCCTTACGTCGTCAATAGTGCTCTTGAGACTCCACGTGGCGACAGTCTAGGCAGGGACTTAAAACTATCGTGACTGCAGGAATTCATATTCTTTGGTTATTTCGGTAAACTCATGTAGATAGAAACAAATAAAGTGAATAAAAAATATCACGACGTTTCGATCACTTGTGTTGCGATCGAAACGTCGTTATATTATTTATTCACTTTCTTTTTATTATCATTATTTTTTCTATCTACGTGGCTTTACCGAAAGAGCCAAAGAATCATCGAGGGACTTTGTCGGTGCCTCAAAACCGCACGTTGAACAACTCCAGTCTATAGGCCTTGGTGCTGCCTGGCAGTTGTCGCTGGTCTTCTTCCAGAGTACCGTGGCCGTGGTGGGCGTCGATCGTCTCCCTCCATGTCCCCGTAGCGCCCGCTTAAATCCACAAATTTACTCACGGCCTCTCTGCCTACCAGCCAATCCGCTGCCTGTTGCTATGTCTGTCGCCTTTCGGCTTTTGTCAATCAACTTGACACGTGCAGTGTCCTCCAATCGGAACCTCGAATATTTATTACTGTACTAGCTGTGCTACCCGGCTTCGCCCGGGACTTGGATTCACCACGCCCGGCCGCCTTTGTCTCCCCAGTGGCGATGTTCGCACACAACACACCAGTTACTTGTTTGAGGCTGAGTCGACCTAGGAGAGGGCCAGGACCGGTTGAAATAATCGTCACCGGTGGTGGCCGTGAGCGGGAATCGAACTCGGGTCGTCGGGTTCGTAGCGCAGCGCGCGATTCGCGACAAAGTCGCTGCCCCCACACACACAGGATAAAGACAAAATCCCCCGTGTAGCCTGTGAGACTGTAGGGGCAAGTGCTGTTAGCGAGCACCTATGAAGGCCGGCACGGCACACGAGGGGGTGGGTGGACAGCACTCCGCCCGGCCGCCTTTGTCTCCCCAGTGGCGATGTTCACACACAACACCAGTTACTTGTTTGAGGCGGAGTCGACCTAGGGGAGGCCCAGGACCGGTTGAAATAATCGTCGCTGGGTTCGTAACGCAGCGCGCTAACCACGACACTACAATGCGTTACGCTACCACATGCGCGGGTCACGTGACAGATTTGACGTCACATCTCCCTTGCATTATTGAGCTCCCCCCTAAAAAAGTGTATTTTTGATACTCTTTGCATGATGTACAGTCTGGGAAGTACCCACATGGCAAATTTCCAGTTTGTTGCATGTCGGGAAGTAGGCTAAACATTTTGAACAAACACACATAATCACAACTTTGCCTTTTATATACAGTATATGGATATTTGCCTTTTATATATATGGAGAAGATAAAATAAGTATTTAGATCAGTGAGGCTTCCCTGGGTTATCACGCAATTATTCGTGTTTGCTCTTATGTGCACTGAATAACATCATTAACCTCCTGCAAATATGTTCTGTGGTAGCGTGTGCTTTTTTATTATTTGATTATTTCCGAACATTTCAATAGATTATTTTCGTGAAGAAAACATAAGCCCGATGACCGACGCAGTGTGTGGAGGGGGCTTTCATCCAGCAGTTGACTGACGAAGAGCCAAGCGGAGCAACGCGAATGGTGACAAAGCGATGAGCATGAGATGCGTCAAACACATTGACGTCTTCCTCCAACAATGGATAGACCATAGCTGGTTGACATACCAGTCCAACCCCTTATTACAGACCAATTCAGACCTTATTGTTCACCCATGCCCCTTATACATCTCAACGTTCATTCTACAAAGTCCGACCACAAGGGAGAAACACAAACAAATAGACAAAAACATGTTCTAACGCAATTTCCCTGTACAGGATTACGGGTAAACTGTACGGGTTGAGGCTTTTGCAACAATATTATATCCAACAAATGATGGACGTTAAAATCGATATTCTAGTGAGCTCGCTAACTTTGGATGATTTTTTTGTTCAAATAAATGTATATTCGACGGGTCTAAAATGTACGTTAGGGGCCGTCCATAAATGACGTCACGCACCTAGAGGGGGGGGGTCAGACATTTGTGACGATGTGTGACGAGGGGGGGGGGGTTGAGAAATTTGACGTCACATCAAAATGCGCAACTTTAAATAAATATAGACAACACGTTCTACTTAATTAAATATACTTTTTAATAAATGTTTTCTCCTACAACATCAGAGATATGCGCCACATTAAATACGCACTACAATGACAATAGTTTAAAACGATTTGAAGCATGTTTAACATTTTTTGGGGGGGTGGCAGAGCTTTGTGACGTCACATTTGAGGGGGGGGTCTGACTTTTTGTGACGCCGTGTAACGACAACGGGGGAGGGTCAAAAATCGCGTGACGTCATTTATGGACGGCCCCTTATATCGTGATGTATGCAACTGATTCAAACAGGACCCTGCGGGGTGGGCTGGTAGGAATAATACTAATACCGGTACAGGGATATCGACCGCACACACACGCGCACACACACACGCACATACGCGCACACACGCACATACACGTACACACGCACACACACACACACGCACACACACGTACACACACATGCACGCACACGTAATGAAGTTGTGTTGCTACGCTTCCAGTTCGCCGTGAATAACGATCCGAAGCCCAATAGCGCCCATTCATCACGCCGCTCGAGTGGGCCGGACACGCACACACGCACGCACACACACGCACACAGTCACACATATACACACACGCACGCACACACGCACACACAGACACGCACACACACGCGCATACACACGCACACACACGCACGCACGCAAACACACACGCACACACACACACACGCGCATACACACGCACACACACACACATACACACACGCACGCACGCGCACACACGCGCACACACACACACGCACCTCTCACCTGTGTAGGGGTGTTACGGAGGGGCTGTATACATAGGATCACACGGGAAACAAACACAGTGGGCGGGGTTTCGTGAGTGCACGGGGAGGTGCTCTCAACGACGTCCGCACAGGGCAGCCTGGGGGGCTGGCCCCACCCCTCAGCGGGGGGTTTTGGTATAAAAGGAGATGAGCCGGAGAGCTCGGGGGAACAATGTTAAAGCTAAACCAGTGAAGACCGAAGATCGTCTAGCTAGAGCCCTGGACTCCCCTGGGTCGCCGCCCTTGTCAGGGCCGCGCAGGACCGAGCCAGCGGCGTGGTCCCGAGAACCAGAGCTAGTGCTCTGGGACTCCGGGTACCGTAGCCCGACTTACCAGTGTCGGGCCAGACAGCCTCCCCTAGCCCGTTAGTGGAGGACTAGGAGGTAGGTCAGAGATAGCTAGCAGTGTATTCCCAGCTAGCCGGGTGAGGGGGCCGATACCCCCTCCAGTGTTGTATGTCCGCGGTTGTGACAACTGTTGCGGAATAAATACGTGTGCCTCAACCCCGGCGTCCAAGAGTCCTCAACGATATTACACCTGCAAGGCAGCGGTCGCCGCTTCTCCTCCCACATCTCTCGTCGCGGCAGCTGTAACGATGGTGCAAGTTTGTTTTTATCATCAATTCCGCCTCCACCCCTCCCCGCCACTGTTCACCCACCAGAATAAATGAGTTCGCCCATAGTCAGTCGATCAAAAAGTTTCACAGATCGCAGGGGAAGCGGGCGGCCATCTTGTCGGACAGGGTCATGCCAAGTGTTTGCAGTAGGGGGCGATGTTGATACACGGACGGACGGACGATATAATCTATTGGTGGTCTGGTCCACTTCGTTCCTACCAATATTACTGTTCACCATCCTCAACAACAAATGTTGTTACTACGAAAGGCCAAAGCCTGCTAATAACAAAATATGTATTTATTTTGGGGAAATCCAATGGGCAGTCGGAGCGGGTCAGCGAATTACCAATAACCAATGCACTTTTGCTAATACACACTGTAATAGATATTCCTCCAAAAACGAACAACGCGCTATATAGGCATCAATACGTGATTCGCATTTTGAATGGCTCCATCGCGTTCAATGTAAAGCCTTGGAGAAGGCTCTACAAGCAATGGATAGACAATTGATGAGCATAGCAGGCGCATATTTCTGAAATAAACAACAATATCCCTTTATTGCATGGAATGCACATAAACAATACACCCTGAAATGTTTTTATAATACCACTAGCAGAAGTACCCGGCGTTGCCCGGGTGAAAAATATATTTCTTAATAACCTTACATATATACACAGATGGGCTGCTACCCCTGCCCCCCCCCCCCCAGCCACGATCTCCTCGGCCGCTGTGCAGTAATATGTACGGCCTATAGTGTGGTGGGGTGTCGAGGCCTAGTACCGTGCAGAGCCTCCGGCCTCGCCTAAATTGCCCACCCGGCTGAGGCTGGGTACTGAGGCCGTTACCCCCCCCCCCCCCCCCGCGCTACAATAATACTGTCTAATCGCTATAATTTTATTATCTACCGACCCTATAATAGTAATTGCACACATTGGGGTGGGGGGGGGGAGTGAAGAGGACGTGAAACTTTGATGAATTTACCTCAGAGTCGCGTGTTAATGCGTGCGCATATTTTTAACGGGAATTAAAAATGGCGTCCATCCCGCCGCGAATGCGTCGCTACCCGTTGCCAGGGGCAACCGCCGTGGAAAACCAAACGGACCAATCGTGTCTCGCAAATCCCTCACATTTCGTCCAATGAAACTGCGTATGGTCCGGCGACACACAGACAGACAGACACACACACAGACAGACAGACAGATTTGCGATTTTATATATATAGATATTAAACGTGATTTTTTTTCGTTGGCAACACCTGGCCACCAATCACGCATAGACCCGTCGACTGCCCTCCTCACCCCACGCCACCTGGCCCGTTCTGACTGGCCAATTTGTGTCCCGCTCTCAATTAAGGCCCGATTGAGTGGTGCCGTTGCCTCCAGACGGTGGGAGTTTTTGGGGTATTCTCCCAAGCTCACCACTCACCCCGCTTTATATCATGTAACCTCAGCCACCTCGGCTCACCCCTGCGCGACAGCACTCACCCACACCATTACACAGAAGAAAACAATAAATCTACTTGTGCTCCGAGCCTCCCCTTGTGCCACGCGGTCAGCCCCTTGCAGGTGCGAAGCGACACACGGAAAGTACACAGGATGAAAAATAAGAATAGATTTGACCCTTTCTGGCATAAAAAAAACTGGTGTTAAGATGTTCAAACAGATACCTTTTGCCAGAAAGGGTAAAAAGCTATTTTTGTTTTTCATACTTTGATACTGGCAAAAAAAAGGTCCCAGGAAAGTAGAAAGTCGGAGCAGCGTGAGACATTAACCGGACGTCTGTGGGAAAGGATCTTAAAAGCTCATCAGATACCTCCAGTATAAGTACACATTCTGATTTCTCCCCGAAGGTGAAAATCCGTCATTCTATGACTTTCGACAGCCCTGCCCTATCCCCAGCGGGGTAACGTTTCTCGGCGTGACGTGACGTAGCATGGTTGGCATGGCGTCCTGGTGCAAGGAATTAAATGGGGCCCACTCTACCAATTCCCTGGCCACCCTACGCGTGAGCCCGGCACCCTGGGCCCCTCCAGCAACGTGGGCCCTGGTGCAGTCACAGAGGCTGCACGTTCGTTCGATCGCTATACCACTGCCCATCCCACCTGTCGATACGAGGACGGGGCCATAAAAGATCAACCTGGCCTCCAAAGGACGGGATTAGCCGGTGTGAGTTTGTTATTATTTAAGATCAGGCAACTAGTGATCAGAGGTTGGACCCCGAGGTCCCCCATGTGCACAATTTATATTTGGGCTGATTTATAGAAGGGTAAGCTGCGTTATACAAAAGTTCCAATAATCTATAACTTAAATTCATATTACTTGAATGTCAATCGACTAACAGAAACTCGGTAATGTTAATCGACCGTTGATTTGAGTTATCGGCGCTAATGAAAATATGCACTCTAAAAACTTTGATATTGAAGTTGATTTCAATATGTTAAATACTCATCGTAAATATTAACAATGGCGCTCAATCCCATTATGGAGGAATTCAGCTGTGGTGTTGTGACATGGAGGGTATCTGATCGCTATTGCAGGTATGAGATGTTCACTTAATTTTTGAAGTTGTATTCTATTTAACACGTAGGCTTTTGTGACCAATATCGATAATACAGTTTTTTGGTTGGGTTAGATCATGACACATTTATATTTACGCGATCTAACCCAAAAAACCTGTATTATGGTTGCTTTCTATTGTTTGCTGCTTTTGCGCGGGAAATCTAATATTAAGATGGTGTCAAAGCTCGTGGTGAGTCATTTATTATTATGAGTGATAATTATTTGTTTATTTCGATCAACATAACTCGAATGATTAGATATGACAGAGTTGGAAGATGATTACGGTGTTTTGGTGATGAAAATTTCACTTGCTTTTGTAATAGTTTATACAATTTGGTATGACGGTGTTGCATTGCGATCCTCATTGGGAATAAGAAATAATGTTTTGTTTACCGTCAGTAAAATATTCATCTAATTAAAATATTGTTAATATAATTTTATATATATAAAAGATTTGGTATTATAAATTGTATACATACGTACTATATCGTCTCGTTTATGTACTACTAACTTTACAACCCAGCTTCACTCGGGACTTGGATTCTTGTCTTGGATTAACACACAGCCTACGCAGAGGGTTGGGGGGGCGGGTGCAGGCACACTGCGTGACGCTGCCGCATGCGGGTGACATCACAGATGTGACGTCACCGCTCACTTGCCGAGCAATATATATACATTATTGCGCCCCCCCCCCCCCAAAATACAAAAGTCTATTTTTATACATTTTGCATTGTGCACAGTCTGGAAGCTACCCACATGCCATATTTCAAGTTTGTTGCATGTTGGGAAGTATGCTAAACATTTTGAACAGACACACATGTTCACAAATCTTCCTTTTTACATACTTGTCAACCCATACCGTTTACTCGTTTTCTTGTCCAGGGACATTGAGTTTTCAAGTCCATACGACCTACAGCCGTTTCAGTACGAGCAAAAAAAACCCGTCTATTTGTGTTTCTCCCTTGTGATGGGACTTTGTAGGATGAACGTTGAGATGTATAAGGGCACGGGGTGACCAGTAAGGGGTCTGAATTGGTTGGTAATAAGGTAGGCACTGATAAGGGGTTGACAGGAATGCTGTTATCATAATTGAGATTTCAGCTATCTTCTCGACCGAGTGAGGTGTTGTGACGTGGAGGGTGAGCCTCTGATCGCTATTGCAGATACACAATTTGCCCTTCCCGAAAAGGATTTTTGAAAACACGTTCCTTCGGAGTGGGCAGGTAGGAACTTGGTTGGACAGCGCATTCGTGCATGACAGACAGACAAATAATCCCTGGTGGGCAAGTGTGGAACCTGTTGTTCCTTCCTGTATGTATAAAAGATAACTTGACTTTAGGTAGCCAGGTAGACAGCCCCCTTCACTATCGCCCCCCCCCTTCCTTAAGCCCCTCCCCTGACCACCCCCCATATCCTTAGGCCCCTCCCCTGACCCCCTTCCCTTAGGCCCCTCCCCTGAGCACCCCCCATATCCTTAGGCCCCTCCCCTGACCCCCCCCCCCCTCAGGCCCCTCTCCTGACTCCCCCCTTCCTTAGGCCCCTCCCCCATGACCCTCCTCCTTTAGGCACCTCCCCTCTCCGTACCCGGCAGTAGGTCTCCACCAATCAAAGAGCTGTTTATGTTATATATTTATTTATGCACGACAGACAGTCAGACAGACAGACAAAAAAATATCTGGTGGGCAGTGTGGAACATTGTTCCTACCTGTATAAAGTTTTGCCGTTTCACCCCGCCCCACCCCCCGGTGTTCAGCTGTTGTCAAGTCGCACCACTTCTCCGGAGGACACAACACAATGTAGAGTCTACTCATCGTATCAGAACTTTATTATTTTTGCCTATTTAACTGACCTGTCCCCCCCCCACCCCTCAAGAGGATTCACGACGGGAGGAGAGGGGACAGGGCAGACCGGCTACAGCCACTATACTCGGATATGGCACGAGCCGTGACAGGTACTGCAAGATCCGACCATGTCTGTCCGGTGCACGCCAAACGAACACACTATAAGTGCTCGCCACAAATGAACCACGGTACCTCGCTGATCTCAATGAGCATAAACCATTATGCCAACCGGTCATCCTCCCAACAGCGGCTTTTGGCTGGCCATTGAACAAAGACAGTCAACCCCATCGTGTGCTTTGAGATGCGCTTCTGCGGCCGTCTGGAACGCTCTTCCGATATTGGGAAGCCACTGAAGCAATTCACTTTAAATCTAAATTGAAAACGTATTTCTTTCGAGCTGCTTTTTGTGTTTAGTTTGTTGTCCTTACTCCAGACCTCTGATTAGCATGTTTTGGCTACGTACGTATCGTGCGAAATAATTTCAACGTACACGCTATGAACCCCTGATCTCTCTCCGATGGAAACTACAGCTTGTCCTCGACATACTAGGCTAGTTCCGTGTCAGCGTGCCTCTATGCCTGTTTGCTTAGCAAAAAAAAACCCAGTCAGTTGCATGAAGACTATTTCTGCACCGTGTGGAGGCGCCTTTTGCACTGCACACCGATCTACGTTTGGTCAGCGACTTTTCAACTTTTCCCCCAATGTTTAAACAAACCAAAAAATCCTATAACAAGTATAGGGAACTAATCGACGACGACTCGGACACGGCTTGAATGTTAAGGGCTTTCGCCAAATGTTTATTAAAGATATTCAAATAGCACAACGGGGTGAACAACTCCCAGGGGTTAGGGTTCCTACCGAGTCCTGGTCCCTGCCTGGCTTGCACCGGTCTCTCTCTCTCGTGTCGGATCGAGGACTCTGCCAACTCCGCCGACCGGAGAGAGAAGCACCTCGAACGGCTACCACGGGCTTCGTCAAGAGGTCTCCCTTAAATACTCTAGGAGACGTGACGTCATCGAGCGGCCCAGCACACACATGACGTCACGTTCCCATTTTACTCTACACAAGTATACGTGGCACGTGATATATCTACCAACGTTACATTATAGTTTTTCTTCCGATCCCATGACAAGTATATGTGGCACGTGGTATACCCACCAAGGTTATATATAAAATCGGACGCCACGCTGCACTCCCAGGCATTGAGTGTAGGGGCCGTGTTCCTTGTGTGAGAGGACGTGAACCCAGTTGTCGCAGTCTTGCGGGAAGGTGCCGACTGTGAAGTCTCCAGCAGCTACAGCAGCAATAGCAGTAGCAGCAGCTACTGCTGTAACAATAGCAGCAGCTACAGCAGTAGCAACAGTTACAGCAGCAGCTACAGCAGCAGCTGCAGCAGCTACAGCAGCTACAGCAGCAGCTACTGCAGCAGCAGCAACTACATCAGCAGCAGCTACTGCAGTAACAACAGCAGCAGCGGCAGCTACAGCAGCAGCAGCTACATCAGCAGCAGCTACATCAGCAGCAGCTACTGCAGCAGCTACAGCAGCAGCAGCTACAGCAGCAGCTACTGCAGCAGCTACAGCAGTAACAATAGCAGCAGCAACAGCAGTAACAATAGCAGCAGCTACAGCAGCAGCAGGGGCTAAATGCGTCTGGTGGCGCACAGCTTGTAGCCTGGGGCGGTCTGCACGAATCCGGGGCACGGCGTGAGCTTGGGGAGTGGCCGCCCCGGCGGAGCGTGGAACGAGAAGTTCTGCAGCAGCGCGGAGAAGAAGACGAAGAGCTCCGTGCGCGCCAGGCTCTCCCCCATGCACACGCGGCGGCCTGGGCAACGGAGCAGCGCAAGAGGGGAAGTGAAAACAAGCCCTTTGATTGGTACTTAACGGGACTGAAAGGGGATTGAAGGGATTGGAGGTAGAAATACAACATAGAAAGAACGGGGAAACGGAGGATGATTGACAGGGATGTCGGTTTGGATCGGTTAGGGAAGGTGATTGGCTGGAGTTGAAAGTGGGTCAAGGAAACTTCGAGAAATGGGCTTCACATGCAAACATACGCTTTGATAATGTATGCATATTAACTCCGGTATAGTGCCAGGAAGGGTAGCATTTTTATCATAATTTTCACCTTTTTGTTTGTCCACATTAACTTTAAACGAAAACGAAACTTTTTATTTTACCAGGTGAGGCCGACTGAGCTACGTAGCTCTTTTTCAGAAGTGACCTGGCCACAAATGATAGCTCAACAAAGTGGCTTATCACGTGGAAAGTTATAGCAGCCAAATATTCTAAATGCTTGATGTTGATTCTAAATGTGGAGGGAAAAGCCGGAGGACCCAGAAAAAAATCCACGTGACCACGGGGAAAGAGAAATGCAAACTCCAAATATACAGGCGGTGGGGTCGGGGTCAAACTCACGACCTTCTGCACATGAGAAGAGGTAATTAACATCTCACCACCTTCGTCCAAGCCGGCATCTTCTATTCATTTCGTAAGTATTTGCAAATATTTTAATCGGGTTGCACAATAAGATCCTGCTGCTGCCCTACAAGGCACTCAGTGGGTTAGCCCCGCAGTATCTACAGGAACTGATCCGTGTTGACTCTTCAACAAAGTCTCTGCCATCTACAGATCACCTTCTTCTAAGGACTACGAGGTCAAGGCTCTGTTCCTGGGGTCATCGGCCTTTTGCCACTCTGCAGCTCCCACGCTTTGGGACACTATTTGTTGGGCGCATCCGTAGATTCCCAAAGCACCCTGTGTATGGAAAGCAGGAAATAAAGAGAACCTGCAGGGTTAATAGGACCGGAACTAGGCGGGTTAAAGGGCAATTCAAAGGGGTGATTTTTCAAGAAGAAATTAAAATGGTCGAATTACTTCAATGGTCTTATTAGCAAAGGCAAAGCGTTCGGTAGTCTGGGAGCAGGACCGGAACAAGCCCGATCACCCCAGGACATTAGTCTTGGCCTCGGAGTACATTGAGCAGCGTTCTTCACTCATTTTCAGAGGGGGACCACTTTCGCCGATAGGACATCACCAGTGTGATGGCCGCCACACATTTGAAACCATTGGGGGTTTGACAGCAGCACGATGATGGGGGGGGGGGGGTGTTTTCACAATTTGCGTATTGTCAGGGGCCGCACGTCAGGGGCCGCACTAAAGGCCACCAGGAGACACCAGTGGCCCGTGATGGCCTTGCAATGAAGAATACTGCAGTATAACTGTATATTGATGCGCGTTACATTGAACGAAGGCACACGTGTTTTCCATTAAGAAGTGACGATGCGAGTGATGGTTAGCACGTGATTTTTTCTTCCTGTAATGCTCGGTCAACATTCTGTTCTGAATGCTGTTTGCTCTCTGTTGGTCAGAGACAAGGTGTTTGGCTTAATGAGCACCAAAGGTCGCTTCGCCAAACACTCCCAAACCCATGCACATCGCCCTGGGTTTGGGAGTGATGAAGAACGATGACTTAGAAGGCAATCCAAAGATCTCAGTCACCCCGTTGGGAATCTTAAAGATGGATCGGTTTCTGCAAATACTGCCACAGTGCCAATACAACGGAGACAAAAACACATCAACATGTTCCCAGGAATCGAGATAATTAATTGACTGACATGGGGGGGTGGGGGGGTGTCGATCACTCGTGTAACATGCACGTGTGAGCTGCCGCGTGCGTGGCAGCGACTCTCTCCCACCTGCTGAGAAGGGCATGAAGGCGTCCCGCTTGCGGAATCTTCCGGCGGCGTCCAAGAAGTGCTCCGGGTGAAACTGGTCGGGCTTCTCCCACTGAGACTTGTCCCTGAGCACCGAGTGGAGGAGGGCGATCACAGGGGTGCCCTGCAGAGACAAAGACAAAGATCCGCCGCGTGGCCTTATGGGACTGTTTGGGGCAAAGTGCTGTCCGCGAGCAGCGCCTACGAAGGCCGGCGCGGCACGCGACAGTGGGTGGGGGTGGCCAACACTGACCGCCTCTGTCTCCCCAGTGGCGATGATTTTACGCACCACACAAGGCTACTCACTTTTGAGGCTGACTTCGCCCTAGGGGAGGCCCCAGAACCGGTTCAGATAATCGTCAGTGGGTGGTGTAGGGCCGTGCACGGGAATCGAACCGAGGCCCGCCGGGTCTTCACAGGGCGCAGCCCAAACCCCTGGGGGCCTCTGCCGCCTGTACCACCCCCGCCAAAAACATCGCCACGAACCTTGGGCAGGAAAAATCCGCGGAAGGTGACATCGTTGGCTGTGGCGTGCGGCACGGAGACGGGCGCGATGTCGGCGAAGCGCTGCACCTCGTGCACCACGGCGTGCGTGTAGGGGAGGGCATCGCGGTCGGCGAATGTTGGCAACCGCAGCGGGCCGACCACGCGGTCGATCTCCTCCTGCACGCGCTCTGCAACGGGCGCGTCGGGGGAGGGGGTGTTTTGCGCAGCGTGACGGTCTGACCTGCTGCACATGCAGCATGGACGTCCTGATCTACTCGGAAACACAGCATGACAGCCTGATCTACTCCTGCGCTCGTTGTGTATGCACGCGCGGGCGCAGCATGACAGTCTGATCTCTTGCTAAACACCCTTTGACACACACAGCATGACAGTCTGATCTACTGCTGCACAGAGACAAATATCCCCCCCCCCCGTATAGCCTTTAGCAGACTGTTGGGGCAAGTGCTGTTTGCGAGCACCTACGAAGGCCGGCACGGCACATGAGGGGGTGGGTGGCCAGCACTACTCCTGCACACGCTCTTACACACAGCATTACAGGTTGATCTACTCGTGCACAAAGCATTACAGGTTGATCTACTCGTGCACAAGCTCTTACACACAGCATTACAGGTTGATCTACTCCTGCACACGCTCTTACACAGCATTACAGGCTGATCTACTCCTGCACACGCTCTTACACACAGCATTACAGGGTGATCTGCTCCTCCACGCACTGTTGCGCATGCACGAGAACATGTCACCCCGGGCCCGGGGTCATCGAGATCTCTGCTCGAGCCTCAGGGGTTGTGCGTTGCTCCCTGGCACTGTTCAAGAAGGTTGCCGATCACGCTGGCCGGGTCGTCTCCAGGGTATTTGTTTATCCAGGTGAGCCACTCTAAATAGACCAGAATGGTCTCATTTGCAAGGGTGAGCTTGGCTAGTCATCAGTCAAAGTGTTCATGTGCCACGAGAGAGCCAGCCACTGCTGAGAGACTCAGTTGGAATCCCAAAAATTACATCCGGGATTGAGTAGCAGCAAGCAAGTGTACTAATGTAATAAAGGTCGTGGAAGCGACTTCTGGAATCCGGTCTTTATTTGTCTTTTGTTCACAACACTCCTGTCACGCGCGGCCATGTGGCAGCCTGGACCCCGCTCCAGCGTGGCCTCACCCTCCGTTCGTTCCAGATCTGACCACGTGTTGTCCGTCTCCACCCCTTTTAATACCCGGGTCACGTGGTACCTTTCCACCAATCCTGGTTAACCTCCATGGAATCTTCTAGACTCCATCGTACGATTCCAGAACCACGCCCCTGACTCGTCCCCCCATTGGCTGTGGCTAAAGCCAGCAGATCCAATCCTCTACTTACAGATGTCACCTTCCCATTACGTCAGGGCCACGCGCCTAGACTTCCCCCCATTGGCTATGGGCCAGGACCGGTAGAGTCAATCATCGTAACGAGGTGTGATCCATCAACCACCCGGATATATCCTCACATTACACTAATAATAATTTTAATGTATTTGTAAGATGCCTTCCACTAATGTCTCAAGGTGCCTTCTAAGAATATGGAGAAGGAAATAACAAGAGAGACGGAGAAGCTAAATAAACTGACTTAAGAAGATGTGTTTTAAGACGAGACTTCAAGGTATCCACATTATCAGGCTCTCTTAGAGTGTAGAGTATATCTTGTATGTCTAGGGTTTGTCCAGGTGCTCTGGTTTTGTCCCAGATGCGAATGTTGCTTCCATAGGGAAGTGTTCAAAGCTCCTTCGAAAAAAATAATTAAGACTATCAATGGGTAAAAGTTATGGTGGGGGATGAGTAGATAGGTGAGCATGTAGGTTAGTAGGTGTAAAGTTAGGTGGGCGAGTGGGTAAAAGGGTAGATTCGCAGGTGAAACGATGAGAAAGTAGGTTAGTAACTAGGAGAAAAGGCTTAGTGGGTACTTAGTTGGGTGGGTAAGAATGCAAGGTGAATAGTTGAGTAAGTAGGTTGGTTAGGGATGTAGTTTGACTATATAGTTTGCGTCATTTGACATCGACACTCTACACAGCTGTTTTCCAGGATATGTGACAAAAGTACAACACTTTCATGTGAGACTTTTATCCATATTTGATTAAATTCAAAGGCGAAACATGGACATTCAGCTGAAAAATCAAACATGGCAATTCAAACCTCCATCCTAACCCAAACTGTAAAGCTACCAAACGTTCTGGTGTGGCTGGGATTGTCACAGCTTCAGAAAAGGCTGTCCCGGATCAACATTTTCCGGCTTCAACCCTCGGGACTCATGATTTCAGGCAGAGGTATGGAGCTACCTGAGTATGGAGGCTCCTCTACTTATAAACTTTGAGAAAACGACTTACAAACTTTCAGAGGGACGAACAAACCTGTCCCCATGTCCAGTTGCCCGTTCGGACCGAGAGTCGTAAAGTTCAACTGCCATGCAATAGATGGCGGTGGTGGCATCTACATCTGCAGAACGTGAAGAACCAGTGGCATCTACATCTTATCGGAGATCATACAACTTTTAAAGCCATTGCCGTGTTTAGTGTACATGCCGTACTACACGTTTGGAATCAACAGGAGTAAAGTTGGACTTAAGAACAAATCGACTTACGCAGAGACCCCCTGGAGCCTAACTCGTTCGTCAGTAGAGAAGTCCCTGTAGTGGGTGGGGTTAGCAGAGAAGTGGGGCCTATGAGCAATGGGTGAAGCCGTCAGAGAGAGAGAGAGAGAGATTGGTCAATCACTGTGTGGGGCGGGGCTAGTGGTTGAGTGGGCGTGGTCACGTGTAAGTGGGTGGGGGACTGAAAAAGGGAGGGGCCTGACAGCTCACGACCACCCCGTCTGAGTTGAGCCTCGCGGACATCACGACCGCTTTGCTCAAACCGCCCGGCCCCCCTAAGCCGAGCTTGCCGCTGATGATAGATGGTGGTGATGGCACTCACTCTGCATGTCCGGGAAGGTAATCATGTAGAGGAGGCCCCAGCGTAGGCTGTTGGCGGTCGTCTCCGTCCCGGCCTGGAAGAGGCTGGTGGTGCAGGCGAGGAATGCCTCGTTGTCAAACGTCGTGCTGCTCTTGCCTGCCTCCTATTGTCGACAAAGCACACGTAGCCATCGGTGATTATCGTGCATTTCGCAAGGCGAGTTGTAAAAGCAGTAACAATAATATTATTGTCGTGGACAACAACAGAGGGCGGTACAGAAAACAAAATATCTGTTGTGCAGTATGGTGCGAAAAAAGTTCAATATACATGTACATAGTGTAACAGCGTGGCACAGGGATTTGGACCCTAAGCCTCACGTGCACATTGCATCACGGCCAAGACAGCAGTTATATATACAATATAGAGTAAGTACTCGGGTTGCGGGAGACCCGACTTACAGAAATGCTCCCATAAATCACGTAAAAAAATTAACATGCGGAAATTGTTTAGTTCGTTACATGGGCGCAAATAGTGCAGCGCGGTGAGGGTGCGGATGAATGCCGCGGGCTGCCACCGTACGCCTCGCTCCACAAAAATACCACCTTCACAAAGCCCGAGCTTCACTAGGATTTAGGTATATGACATTTTTCGGAGCGTTACGTAATTCGTTTCTTTTGTAGCATTATGTAATTGTTTGTTTTCTACGCTTAGATCTATCTTTGTTTCCCCATTTTTCTATTGATAGTTTTCAGTTTATTTCATGAGTTATTTACTGTATGTACTTGATTTAACACAATGACACTTCGATTGCTAATGGTCTCAACCAACAGCGATCGGAGAAGTTTAGGCTAGCCTAATGCACGGTAATCGAACATTTAGAAGTGACTGCTTTCTGTTAACAATTAATGTAAAATGTTTCGTAGTATTTATAAACAATTGGATACAGTGAATGTTAAATTAGTTTGATAATGGGTAGTGTTTTTTTGATGCTAATGTTGGTCACGTGACCAGGAAGTGACGATGTTAGATTTCCACTGTACCACGCGGGCGTCAGCCATTACACAGATAAGTCAAGATGGCGGCACGCATCGCATCTCAGTGAGACCACAGCCGCGCTTGTCCATTGTGGGAGCTTAAGAAGCATTATCTGTAAGTTGTTTATATTCCTATAATATTGGAAATGCTGTTGTAATGTTGGAATGACCGTTATAGCAATGTAAATGCCTTTATGGTGCCGTTAAGTTGTTGTAGTAAATATGAGGCCTAGTTAGTAACGAAGCCTGTGACTTTCCTTATTGTGGATGTTACTTGTGATTTAGTAGGTCGAGTCAGACTTGTGCCTATGTTGCGATCCTGAGAGTGATGACGAAGTATCTCATCCACAGTTTAGTGTTAAGTGTAATGCTGTACATTTGGGGTGCAGTGGGATGAATACACTATGTGCCTGTATGCAACACACCAGCTTGTGCCTTTGTCTAGTTGTTCAGGGGTAATGTGGGGGCCTGGTCCTTCCAGGATCTATTGTTATCTGAGACAATGTTCTGATGCTGTGGTGTTCATTGTGTGGGTGTTTCCGAA
Source organism: Lampetra planeri (assembly GCF_965212315.1). Lineage (NCBI taxonomy): Eukaryota > Metazoa > Chordata > Hyperoartia > Petromyzontiformes > Petromyzontidae > Lampetra > Lampetra planeri. The sequence continues at coordinate 8,445,772 of NC_136146.1, read as the reverse complement.
TTATAACAGATGCTGTATCTGTGTTTTCTCACCAGTTTTACCTGTTACAATCAATAAATGACGATCGGAGTTGGACGGTCATCCTGGCTCCGAGGGATTATTGAACACATGGTTATCTACTCGACTAGCGGTGCAACGCAGCGCACGGCGAGGCCGAGATAGTAAAAATATATTATTCTTGAAGCTCCCAACCAGTGCTGCAGCCAACTATCTGCAGCCAAGTAAAAAGATACTCTTCTTAAAGCTCCCAAGAGGTCCTGCAGCCAGCTCTGCAGCCAGCTCTGCAGTCAGCTCTGTAGACAGCCCTGCAGCCAGCTCTGCAGCCAGCTCTGCAGCCAGCCCTGCAGCCAGCTTTGCAGCCAGCTCTGCAGCCAGCTCTGCAGCCAGCCCTGCAGCCAGCTCTGCAGCCAGCCCTGCAGTCAACTCTGCAGCCAGCTCTGCAGCCAGCCCTGCAGTCAGCCTGCAACAAGCAAGGAGCTCTGCAACGAGTCTACATTAAAATCGTGCTGCAAGCATCGCAGCATGGAAAGCCACAGTTCAGCAGGGAGAGATGCTGAAGAAGGTGAACCAAGCAATCCAGGATCTCCCATCCTGCCTCAAGAGGACCAAGGGAGTTCAAGGCCCCAGAGGGAGGTTAGGTTGACGCAACGGGCCTTGGAAAGCTATGAGGCTGAGTAACAGGACCTGGATGCCAGGATACAACGGGCATGGAACCGGGTTGAAGCAGATTTATCTGAAGCTTCAAATGCCTCAGACACAGTGGCCTCAATTCAGCGGGCCATCCAGCGAATAAATGTGAGCAGCTCAAGCTACAAGCTCCTTGCAAATAGATACATCTCCCTCCTGACGAAGGTGAAAACAGATGAGGGCATTGAGGGAGTGCGCAGACAAGAGCACTTCCTTGAACTGCTCGATGATAATGTGCAGGCAGTGATACAAGATGCAATGGACCGTGTGGAGGGCTTAAGAGAGACACGATCTCAGCACTCTGTCTCATCCAGGTCCACCACAAGATCTAAAGCCTCAGCGCACTCACAGACATCATCTACTAGTATGGCAGCAGCTCAGGCACGCGCAGCAGCAGAAGCAGCAAGCGCCCGTATTGCCTACATGGCTGAAGAGGAAGCCATGCTAATTGAAAAGAAGAAGCAAGCATAGCAGAGAGTACATTAGTGGCTACAGTGGCTACCGCCACACGGAAGAAAATTGAGCTGGATGCTAAGTTAAGCACCCTACAACTCAAAAAAGAAGCAGCTGCTGCAAGGGCCCAGGCAGAGGTGCTCGAGGCAGCAGCCAACATGAATAAGAAAGAGAATTGGAGTGAGTTTGGCACTCAGATACCTGTCAAGGACCGTGATCAACTCACCAGAAAAAATATTTTGGACTGGTCTGAACAATGCATCAATGCTCCTCCACCAAACCATACTGAACAAAGGGTGGACGTTCAGGCATCGCCATCTCCACTCCGAATGAACATGAATGCTGTCTACAGGAATGGTGGAAATGCATATCCCGCCCTGGCAGTTAGTCGCCAACTCAGCGTCGCGCACGTGGGGTCAGACGTGGATGCACCAAGTCAGACCCACATTCCAGACAGTCACATAAGGGGATCCAACCAACGTGATCGAAACCCTTTGGGCCCACAGTCCAACGCCATTGCAAATGACGGCATGCTAGGCAATACAGCCAATAATGCCGCCTCACAAGCGCCAGTATGGACACACCCTGGATCAGCAGGACTAGGAGACTTTGCTAGGTACCTGGCTCATCGTGAACTAATAAACACAGGACTCGTTAAGTTTGATGACCACTCTGAGAACTATCGAGCCTGGAGATCTACCTTCAGGAATGCAATCCGAAATGCAGACATTTCTGCAAGTGAAGAACCCGACCTGTTGGTGAAATGGTTAGGAAATGAATCTGCAGAGTACGCAAAGAGGATCCGGTCAGCAAACATTGACGACCCCGCCTCAAGCCTGCATGCGGTGTGGGAGAGGCTCGAGGAGTGCTATGGTAGCCCAGAAGCCATTGAGAAGGCTCTCTTCAAGAAGTTGCAGAACTTTCCAAAAATCTCTGGTCAAGACAATAAAAGGTTACGGGAGCTTGGAGATCTTTTGATGGAGCTTGAATCAGCCCAGGCTGATCCCTACTTACCAGGTCTCATTTTCTTGAATACCTACCATGGCGTGAACCCCATCGTAGAGAAATTGCCATTTGACGTGCAGGAAAAATGGAGAACAGCGGGTTCAAGATACAAGTCAGAGCATCAGGTTGCATTCCCCCCATTCTCTTTTTTCTCAAAGTTTATCCGCAACCTGGCTAAGACTAGAAATGACCCGAGTTTCATGTTTGGCACCACGGGGATTTCCAGTCCAGATCTCCCAAAAATGGAAAGGACAACAGAGAAACGAGGAACAGCGAGAGTGCCAATTTCCGTACACAAGACTGAGGTCTCTCCTGCGACATTCGCAAACTCCGTCCAGGCAACCACCACAAAGAAAAAGATAGAGGATCCAGAGAAGCAATGCCCATTGCATGATAAACCTCACTCCATCCAGAAATGCCGTGAGTTCAGGAGGAAGCCATTGGAAGAGCGGAAGAACATGCTGAAAGAATTTGGAGTGTGCTTCAAATGCTGTGCTTCTACTAACCACCTTGCAAGGAATTGCAAGGCAGATATCAAGTGCGAGGAATGTGGCAGCGACAAACACGCAACTGCTCTGCACACATTTTACTCAAAACCCAGTAGCACTAAGGCTTCCGATCCCGAAGCAGAGCACGGCGGGGAGCAAGGCGAGACCGCCGCACTCACTTCGTCAATCACAACCAAATGCACAGAAGTCTGTGGAGAAGGCTTCAAAGGAAGATCTTGCTCAAAGATATGCCTCGTCCGAGTCTATCCCAAAGGACATCCTGAAAGGGCAGTAAGGATGTACGCCATAATGGACGACCAGAGCAACAGGTCTTTGGCAAGGTCAGAGTTCTTTGATCAGCTAAGTGTGGGTGGGAATTCCTTTCCATACACGCTCAGAACATGCTCAGGACTGATGGAGACAGCGGGAAGAAGAGCGAGCGGCCTCATGGTGGAAACCATAGATAGCACCATGAAGCTAGCCCTTCCTACGGTGACAGAGTGCAACGAGATACCGGACGACAGGAGTGAGATTCCCACGCCCGAAGTTGCACGTCACCACCCACACCTGAAACCCATAGCAGAGTTCATCCCGCCATTGGATCACGCGGCACAGATTTTACTTCTGCTCGGCAGGGACATGCTGAGAGTCCACAAGGTTTGTAACCAACGCAATGGACCTCACGACGCTCCCTATGCCCAGAGACTCGACCTAGGATGGGTCATCGTAGGTGACGTTTGTCTGAAGGGAATACACAAACCAGACCACATTAGCACATTCAGAACGAGTGTGCTCACGAATGGACGCACGTCGCTCTTCAAACCGTGCCCCAACCACTTCACGCTGAAAGAGAAACTCGGCGAGAGAAGTCAACGCTGTACCGTGCAGACTTACGAAGAAACCACCATGACTTCGCTTGTACATCCACCGTCTTCGTTGGAGTTTGTTCCTCCACGTTTCTCCAAGCCAGTCCTGACTGACGGGAAGAAGACTAAGGTGAAGCCGCTGCTCGTCGCTCTGCTGGTGGTCGTGGCGGTGGTCGCTGTAACCGTGGCCTCTCCGTTCCTCGACTCGGAGCTATCGTCCGAGTGGGAATTCTGGAAGGAGTTCCACGGCAAGGCCCCACAACCGGAACATACCATCTCAAGGCTCGAGCTGTGTGGAGCCATTCTTGCTACAGAGGTGGCGGAACTGATCTTAGACGAATTTGACGTCAAACTGGACGCGGTCAAGTTCTACACGGACAGTAAGGTCGTACTAGGCTACATAAACAACCAAACCAGAAGGTTCTACACCTACATCAGCAACCGGGTGGAGTGCATCAGGAGATCGACGCAGCCGGAGCAATGGAATTACGTTCCAACTGACCAGAATCCAGCAGATCTCGCAACTAGGTCCGTCCCTGCATCTCTGCTGAATCAAACCATCTGGCTGACGGGTCCAGCGTTCCTGTTACGACGTGACGTTGGCCCATGTACTACCAAGGAGACCTTTGGACTCTTAGAGCCCGAGTCCGACAAGGAGATTCGTCCTCTAGTGACAACTTTCGTAACAAATGTGCGACCGAGAAGTCCACTGAGTCCACACCATTTTGAACATTTCTCGAAATGGACGACGCTCATGCGAGCGATAGCACATTTAACGCATATCGCAGACTGCTTCCATCGCCCGATGAGAGGCACCACTGGTAGCTGCAATGGATGGCATTACTGCACAGTGCCACGCACTGAAGACGAGTTTTCCAGAGCAAGGAAATCAATCTTCTGCTGTGTGCAACAGGCAGCTTATGCAAGTGAGATCAAGGCCATCAACAAGGGAGAAGACCTTCCTAGGGTTAGCACCCTCAGGAAGCTAAACCCCGGGATGGACAAAGACGACTTGCTCAGGATCGGTGGTCGGCTAGGGAATGCAAAATTAGATGAGAATGAACGAAACCCCCTCATAATCCCAAGCCAGAGCCACATCGCAATCTTACTCGTGCGCCACTACCACGAGAAGGTCAAGCACCAAGGTCGGCACTTCACAGAAGGAGCAATCCGATCTGCAGGGCTGTGGATCGTTGGAGCAAAGAGGTGCATCGCCAGCACAATCCACAAGTGTATCCGGTGTCGCAAGCTACGTGGAAAACAGGAAGAACAGAAAATGGCAGACCTCCCAGCCGATCGACTCAGTGTGGAACCTCCCTTCACCTCTGTAGGGATTGACGTGTTCGGACTGTGGACAGTCATCTCCCGCCGCACCAGAGGAGGGCTCGCGAACAGCAAACGTTGGGCAGTGCTGTTCACCTGTATGAGTACACGAGCAGAGCACATCGAAGTCATCGAGTCCATGGACTCTTCGAGCTTTATAAATGCACTCCGGAGGTTCTTCGCCATCAGAGGGCCAGCCAAGCAACTCCGTTCTGATTGTGAAACCAATTTCATAGGAGCATGTAAAGAGCTTAAGATCAATACGGAGAATGTCGAAGATTATTCTGTCAGGAAATACCTTAGTGACCAAGGCTGCACATGGATCTTCAATCCTCCCCACTCTTCGCACATGGGTGGAGCCTGGGAACGCATGATCGGGATTGCTCGACGCATTCTCGACTCCATGCTATGTGATGTCGGGTCCACACGGCTCTCTCACGAGGTCTTGACCACTCTCATGGCCGAGGTCTCAGCCATAATTAACTCAAGACCCCTGATCCCCGTCTCAACCGACCCGGAGTCACCATTCATCTTGACTCCTGCTACACTTCTTACCCAGAAGACAGATGTGCTCACAGCACCTACCGAGGAGGCCAGCACTGCAGACCTCTACAGACGTCAATGGAGACAAGTGCAGAGCTTCGCGAACACGTTCTGGCGTCGCTGGAAAAACGAGTACCTTACGACACTCCAAGTGCGCAACAAGTGGCAGTCTAATAGACCAGACATCCAAGAAGGCGACCTCGTCCTACTGAAGGACAACCAAGCCAAACGGAATGAGTGGCCAATGGGCCGCATCCTCAAGTCGATTCCAAGTGCCGATGGAAAAGTTCAAAAGGTCAAGGTTATGATTGCGAAGCAAGGTGTCGCAAGAACTTTCATCAGGCCCATAGTCGAGATAGTACTACTTCTCTCTCGCAAAGATATGGACAAATAAGTCGACCCGTTGAAGTTGTTATACACTTGTTTATGAGATAGGAAATAAATGGTGGTATCTCCTAGATACCAGACGGGGAGTGTCTTGCCTCATGGCAGATGTGGAGCGTGTGTTCACAGGAAGTTCCTGTTTTTTGATGCTAATGTTGGTCACGTGACCAGGAAGTGACGATGTTAGATTTCCACTGTACCACGCGGGCGTCAGCCATTACACAGATAAGTCAAGATGGCGGCACGCATCGCATCTCAGTAAGACCACAGCCGCACTTGTCCATTGTGGGAGCTTAAGAAGCATTATCTGTAAGTTGTTTATATTCCTATAATATTGGAAATGCTGTTGTAATGTTGGAATTACTGTTATAGCAATGTAAATGCCTTTATGGTGCCGTTAAGTTGTTGTAGTAAATACGAGGCCTAGTTAGTAACGAAGCCTGTGACTTTCCTTATTGTGGATGTTACTTGTGATTTAGTAGGTCGAGTCAGACTTGTGCCTATGTTGCGATCCTGAGAGTGATGACGAAGTATCTAATCCACAGTTTAGTGTTAAGTGTAATGCTGTACATTTGGGGTGCAGTGGGATGAATACACTATGTGCCTGTATGCAACACACCAGCTTGTGCCTTTGTCTAGTTGTTCAGGGGTAATGTGGGGGCCTGGTCCTTCCAGGATCTATTGTTATCTGAGACAATGTTCTGATGCTGTGGTGTTCATTGTGTGGGTGTTTCCGAATTATAACAGATGCTGTATCTGTGTTTTCTCACCAGTTTTACCTGTTACAATCAATAAATGACGATCGGAGTTGGACGGTCATCCTGGCTCCGAGGGTTTATTGAACACATGGTTATCTACTCAACTAGCGGTGCAACGCAGCGCACGGCGAGGCCGAGATAGTAAAAATATATTATTCTTGAAGCTCCCAACCAGTGCTGCAGCCAACTCTCTGCAGCCAAGTAAAAAGATACTCTTCTTAAAGCTCCCAAGAAGTCCTGCAGCCAGCTCTGCAGCCAGCTCTGCAGCCAGCTCTGCAGCCAGCTCTGCAGCCAGCTCTGCAGCCAGCTCTGCAGCCAGCTCTGCAGCCAGCTCTGCAGCCAGCTCTGCAGCCAGCTCTGCAGCCAGCTCTGCAGCCAGCTCTGCAGCCAGCTCTGCAGCCAGCTCTGCAGCCAGCTCTGCAGCCAGCTCTGCAGCCAGCTCTGCAGCCAGCTCTGCAGCCAGCTCTGCAGCCAGCTCTGCAGCCAGCTCTGCAGCCAGCTCTGCAGCCAGCTCTGCAGCCAGCTCTGCAGCCAGCTCTGCAGCCAGCTCTGCAGCCAGCTCTGCAGCCAGCTCTGCAGCCAGCTCTGCAGCCAGCTCTGCAGCCAGCTCTGCAGCCAGCTCTGCAGCCAGCTCTGCAGCCAGCTCTGCAGCCAGCTCTGCAGCCAGCTCTGCAGCCAGCTCTGCAGCCAGCTCTGCAGCCAGCTCTGCAGCCAGCTCTGCAGCCAGCTCTGCAGCCAGCTCTGCAGCCAGCTCTGCAGCCAGCTCTGCAGCCAGCTCTGCAGCCAGCTCTGCAGCCAGCTCTGCAGCCAGCTCTGCAGCCAGCTCTGCAGCCAGCTCTGCAGCCAGCTCTGCAGCCAGCTCTGCAGCCAGCTCTGCAGCCAGCTCTGCAGCCAGCTCTGCAGCCAGCTCTGCAGCCAGCTCTGCAGCCAGCTCTGCAGCCAGCTCTGCAGCCAGCTCTGCAGCCAGCTCTGCAGCCAGCTCTGCAGCCAGCTCTGCAGCCAGCTCTGCAGCCAGCTCTGCAGCCAGCTCTGCAGCCAGCTCTGCAGCCAGCTCTGCAGCCAGCTCTGCAGCCAGCTCTGCAGCCAGCTCTGCAGCCAGCTCTGCAGCCAGCTCTGCAGCCAGCTCTGCAGCCAGCTCTGCAGCCAGCTCTGCAGCCAGCTCTGCAGCCAGCTCTGCAGCCAGCTCTGCAGCCAGCTCTGCAGCCAGCTCTGCAGCCAGCTCTGCAGCCAGCTCTGCAGCCAGCTCTGCAGCCAGCTCTGCAGCCAGCTCTGCAGCCAGCTCTGCAGCCAGCTCTGCAGCCAGCTCTGCAGACAGCTCTGCAGACAGCTCTGCAGACAGCTCTGCAGACAGCTCTGCAGACAGCTCTGCAGACAGCCCTGCAGCCAGCCCTGCAGCCAGCTCTGCAGCCAGCTCTGCAGCCAGCTCTGCAGCCAGCCCTGCAGCCAGCCCTGCAGCCAGCCCTGCAGCCAGCTCTGCAGCCAGCCCTGCAGCCAGCCCTGCAGCCAGCCCTGCAGTCAACTCTGCAGCCAGCTCTGCAGCCAGCCCTGCAGTCAGCCTGCAACAAGCAAGGAGCCCTGCAACGAGTCTACATTAAAATCGTGCTGCATGCATCGCAGCATGGAAAGCCACAGTTCAGCAGGGAGAGATGCTGAAGAAGGTGAACCAAGCAATCCAGGATCTCCCATCCTGCCTCAAGAGGACCAAGGGAGTTCAAGGCCCCAGAGGGAGGTCAGGTTGACGCATATGTACAGCGATACGGTACAGGTAGTGTCTTTCCTCACGGCAGATGTGGAGCGTGTGTTCACAGGAAGTTCCTGTTTTTTGATGCTAATGTTGGTCACGTGACCAGGAAGTGACGATGTTAGATTTCCACTGTACCACGCGGGCATCAGCCATTACACAGATAAGTCAAGATGGCGGCACACATCGCATCTCAGTGAGACCACAGCCGCACTTGTCCATTGTGGGAGCTTAAGAAGCATTATCTGTAAGTTGTTTATATTCCTATAATATTGGAAATGCTGTTGTAATGTTGGAATGACCATTATAGCAATGTAAATGCCTTTATGGTGCCGTTAAGTTGTTGTAGTAAATACGAGGCCTAGTTAGTAACGAAGCCTGTGACTTTCCTTATTGTGGATGTTACTTGTGATTTAGTAGGTCGAGTCAGACTTGTGCCTATGTTGCGATCCTGAGAGTGATGACGAAGTATCTCATCCACAGTTTAGTGTTAAGTGTAATGCTGTACATTTGGGGTGCAGTGGGATGAATACACTATGTGCCTGTATGCAACACACCAGCTTGTGCCTTTGTCTAGTTGTTCAGGGGTAATGTGGGGGCCTGGTCCTTCCAGGATCTATTGTTATCTGAGACAATGTTCTGATGCTGTGGTGTTCATTGTGTGGGTGTTTCCGAATTATAACAGATGCTGTATCTGTGTTTTCTCACCAGTTTTACCTGTTACAATCAATAAATGACGATCGGAGTTGGACGGTCATCCTGGCTCCGAGGGTTTATTGAACACATGGTTATCTACTCGACTAGAGGTGCAACGCAGCGCACGGCGAGGCCGATATAGTATAAAGATATTATTCTTGAAGCTCCCAACCAGTGCTGCAGCCAACTCTCTGCAGCCAAGTAAAAAGATACTCTTCTTAAAGCTCCCAAGAAGTCCTGCAGCGAGCTCTGCAGCCAGCTCTGCAGCCAGCTCTGCAATCAGCTCTGCAGACAGCCCTGCAGCCAGCTCTGCAGCCAGCTCTGCAGCCAGCTCTGCAGCCAGCCCTGCAGCCAGCTCTGCAGCCAGCTCTGCTGCCAGCTCTGCAGCCAGCCCTGCAGCCAGCTCTGCAGCCAGCCCTGCAGTCAACTCTGCAGCCAGCTCTGCAGCCAGCCCTGCAGTCAGCCTGCAACAAGCAAGGAGCCCTGCAACGAGTCTATATTAAAATCGTGCTGCAAGCATCGCAGCATGGAAAGCCACAGTTCAGCAGGGAGAGATGCTGAAGAAGGTGAACCAAGCAATCCAGGATCTCCCATCCTGCCTCAAGAGGACCAAGGGAGTTCAAGGCCCCAGAGGGAGGTCAGGTTGACGCAACGGGCCTTGGAAAGCTATGAGGCTGAGAAACAGGACCTGGATGCCAGGATACAACGGGCATGGAACCGGGTTGAAGCAGATTTATCTGAAGCTTCAAATGCCTCAGACACAGTGGCCTCAATTCAGCGGGCCATCCAGCGAATAAATGTGAGCAGCTCAAGCTACAAGCTCCTGGCAAATAGATACATCTCCCTCCTGATGAAGGTGAAAACAGATGAGGGCATTGAGGGAGTGCGCAGACAAGAGCACTTCCTTGAACTGCTCGATGATAATGTGCAGGCAGTGATACAAGATGCAATGGACCGTGTGGAGGGCTTAAGAGAGACACGATCTCAGCACTCTGTCTCATCCAGGTCCACCACAAGATCTAAAGCCTCAGCGCACTCACAGACATCATCTACTAGTATGGCAGCAGCTCAGGCACGCGCAGCAGCAGAAGCAGCAAGCGCCCGTATTGCCTACATGGCTGAAGAGGAAGCCATGCTAATTGAAAAGGCTCGCATACAAGAAGAAGCAAGCATAGCAGAGAGTACATTAGTGGCTACAGTGGCTACCGCCACACGGAAGAAAATTGAGCTGGATGCTAAGTTAAGCACCCTACAACTCAAAAAAGAAGCAGCTGCTGCAAGGGCCCAGGCAGAGGTGCTCGAGGCAGCAGCCAACATGGATAAGAAAGAGATTTGGAGTGAGTTTGGCACTCAGATACCTGTCAAGGACCGTGATCAACTCACCAGAAAAAATATTTTGGACTGGTCTGAACAATGCATCAATGCTCCTCCACCAAACCATACTGAACAAAGGGTGGACGTTCAGGCATCGCCATCTCCACTCCGAATGAACATGAATGCTGTCTACAGGAATGGTGGAAATGCATATCCCGCCCTGGCAGTTAGTCGCCAACTCAGCGTCGCGCACGTGGGGTCAGACGTGGATGCACCAAGTCAGACCCACATTCCAGACAGTCACATAAGGGGATCCAACCAACGTGATCGAAACCCTTTGGGCCCACAGTCCAACGCCATCGCAAATGACGGCATGCTAGGCAATACAGCCAATAATGCCGCCTCACAAGCGCCAGTATGGACACACCCTGGATCAGCAGGACTAGGAGACTTTGCTAGGTACCTGGCTCACCGTGAACTAATCAACACAGGACTCGTTAAGTTTGATGACCACTCTGAGAACTATCGAGCCTGGAGATCTACCTTCAGGAATGCAATCCGAAATGCAGACATCTCTGCAAGTGAAGAACCCGACCTGTTGGTGAAATGGTTAGGAAATGAATCTGCAGAGTACGCAAAGAGGATCCGGTCAGCAAACATTGACGACCCCGCCTCAAGCCTGCATGCGGTGTGGGAGAGGCTCGAGGAGTGCTATGGTAGCCCAGAAACCATTGAGAAGGCTCTTTTCAAGAAGTTGCAGAACTTTCCAAAAATCTCTGGTCAAGACAATAAAAGGTTACGGGAGCTTGGAGATCTTTTGATGGAGCTTGAATCAGCCCAGGCTGATCCCTACTTACCAGGTCTCATTTTCTTGAATACCTACCATGGCGTGAACCCCATCGTAGAGAAATTGCCATTTGACGTGCAGGAAAAATGGAGAACAGCGGGTTCAAGATACAAGTCAGAGCATCAGGTTGCATTCCCCCCATTCTCTTTTTTCTCAAAGTTTATCCGCAACCTGGCTAAGACTAGAAATGACCCGAGTTTCATGTTTGGCACCACGGGGATTTCCAGTCCAGATCTCCCAAAAATGGAAAGGACAACGGAGAAACGAGGAACAGCGAGAGTGCCAATTTCCGTACACAAGACTGAGGTCTCTCCTGCGACATTCGCAAACTCCGTCCAGGCAACCACCACAAAGAAAAAGATAGAGGATCCAGAGAAGCAATGCCCATTGCATGATAAACCTCACTCCATCCAGAAATGCCGTGAGTTCAGGAGGAAGCCATTGGAAGAGCGGAAGAACATGCTGAAAGAATTTGGAGTGTGCTTCAAATGCTGTGCTTCTACTAACCACCTTGCAAGGAATTGCAAGGCAGATATCAAGTGCGAGGAATGTGGCAGCGACAAACACGCAACTGCTCTGCACACATTTTACTCAAAACCCAGTAGCACTAAGGCTTCCGATCCCGAAGCAGAGCACGGCGGGGAGCAAGGCGAGACCGCCGCACTCACTTCGTCAATCACAACCAAATGCACAGAAGTCTGTGGAGAAGGCTTCAAAGGAAGATCTTGCTCAAAGATATGCCTCGTCCGAGTCTATCCCAAAGGACATCCTGAAAGGGCAGTAAGGATGTACGCCATAATGGACGACCAGAGCAACAGGTCTTTGGCAAGGTCAGAGTTCTTTGATCAGCTAAGTGTGGGTGGGAATTCCTTTCCATACACGCTCAGAACATGCTCAGGACTGATGGAGACAGCGGGAAGAAGAGCGAGCGGCCTCATGGTGGAAACCATAGATAGCACCATGAAGCTAGCCCTTCCTACGGTGACAGAGTGCAACGAGATACCGGACGACAGGAGTGAGATTCCCACGCCCGAAGTTGCACGTCACCACCCACACCTGAAACCCATAGCAGAGTTCATCCCGCCATTGGATTACGCGGCACAGATTTTACTTCTGCTCGGCAGGGACATGCTGAGAGTCCACAAGGTTTGTAACCAACGCAATGGACCTCACGACGCTCCCTATGCCCAGAGACTCGACCTAGGATGGGTAATCGTAGGTGACGTTTGTCTTAAGGGAATACACAAACCAGACCACATTATAACATTCAGAACGAGTGTGCTCACGAATGGACGCACGTCGCTCTTCAAACCGTGCCCCAACCACTTCACGCTGAAAGAGAAACTCGGCGAGAGAAGTCAACGCTGTACCGTGCAGACTTACGAAGAAACCACCATGACTTCGCTTGTACATCCACCGTCTTCGTTGGAGTTTGTTCCTCCACGTTTCTCCAAGCCAGTCCTGACTGACGGGAAGAAGACTAAGGTGAAGCCGCTGCTCGTCGCTCTGCTGGTGGTCGTGGCGGTGGTCGCTGTGACCGTGGCCTCTCCGTTCCTCGACTCGGAGCTATCGTCCGAGTGGGAATTCTGGAAGGAGTTCCACGGCAAGGCCCCACAACCGGAACATACCATCTCAAGGCTCGAGCTGTGTGGAGCCATTCTTGCTACAGAGGTGACGGAACTGATCTTAGACGAATTTGACGTCAAACTGGACGCGGTCAAGATCTACACGGACAGTAAGGTCATACTAGGCTACATAAACAACCAAACCAGAAGGTTCTACACCTACATCAGCAACCGGGTGGAGCGCATCAGGAGATCGACGCAGCCGGAGCAATGGAATTACGTTCCAACTGACCAGAATCCAGCAGATCTCGCAACTAGGTCCGTCCCTGCATCTCTGCTGAATCAAACCATCTGGCTGACGGGTCCAGCGTTCCTGTTACGACGTGACGTTGGCCCATGTACTACCAAGGAGACCTTTGGACTCTTAGAGCCCGAGTCCGACAAGGAGATTCGTCCTCTAGTGACATTTTTCGTAACAAATGTGCGACCGAGAAGTCCACTGAGTCCACACCATTTTGAACATTTCTCGAAATGGACGACGCTCATGCGAGCGATAGCACATTTAACGCATATCGCAGACTGCTTCCATCGCCCGATGAGAGGCACCACTGGTAGCTGCAATGGATGGCATTACTGCACAGTGCCACGCACTGAAGACGAGTTTTCCAGAGCAAGGAAATCAATCTTCTGCTGTGTGCAACAGGCAGCTTATGCAAGTGAGATCAAGGCCATCAACAAGGGAGAAGACCTTCCTAGGGTTAACACCCTCAGGAAGCTAAACCCCGGGATGGACAAAGACGACTTGCTCAGGATCGGTGGTCGGCTAGGGAATGCAAAATTAGATGAGAATGAACGCAACCCCCTCATAATCCCAAGCCAGAGCCACATCGCAATCTTACTCGTGCGCCACTACCACGAGAAGGTCAAGCACCAAGGTCGGCACTTCACAGAAGGAGCAATCCGATCTGCAGGGCTGTGGATCGTTGGAGCAAAGAGGTGCATCGCCAGCACAATCCACAAGTGTATCCGGTGTCGCAAGCTACGTGGAAAACAGGAAGAACAGAAAATGGCAGACCTCCCAGCCGATCGACTCAGTGTGGAACCTCCCTTCACCTCTGTAGGGATTGACGTGTTCGGACTGTGGACAGTCATCTCCCGCCGCACCAGAGGAGGGCTCGCGAACAGCAAACGTTGGGCAGTGCTGTTCACCTGTATGAGTACACGAGCAGTGCACATCGAAGTCATCGAGTCCATGGACTCTTCGAGCTTTATAAATGCACTCCGGAGGTTCTTCGCCATCAGAGGGCCAGCCAAGCAACTCCGTTCTGATTGTGAAACCAATTTCATAGGAGCATGTAAAGAGCTTAAGATCAATACGGAGAATGTCGAAGATTATTCTGTCAGGAAATACCTTAGTGACCAAGGCTGCACATGGATCTTCAATCCTCCCCACTCTTCGCACATGGGTGGAGCCTGGGAACGCATGATCGGGATTGCTCGACGCATTCTCGACTCCATGCTATGTGATGTCGGGTCCACACGGCTCTCTCACGAGGTCTTGACCACTCTCATGGCCGAGGTCTCAGCCATAATTAACTCAAGACCCCTGATCCCCATCTCAACCGACCCGGAGTCACCATTCATCTTGACTCCTGCTACACTTCTTACCCAGAAGACAGATGTGCTCACAGCACCTACCGAGGAAGCCAGCACTGCAGACCTCTACAGACGTCAATGGAGACAAGTGCAGAGCTTCGCGAACACGTTCTGGCGTCGCTGGAAAAACGAGTACCTTACGACACTCCAAGTGCGCAACAAGTGGCAGTCTAATAGACCAGACATCCAAGAAGGCGACCTCGTCCTACTGAAGGACAACCAAGCCAAACGGAATGAGTGGCCAATGGGCCGCATCCTCAAGTCGATTCCAAGTGCCGATGGAAAAGTTCAAAAGGTCAAGGTTATGATTGCGAAGCAAGGTGTCGCAAGAACTTTCATCAGGCCCATAGTCGAGATAGTACTACTTCTCTCTCGCAAAGATATGGACAAATAAGTCGACCCGTTGAAGTTGTTATACACTTGTTCATGAGATAGGAAATAAATGGTGGTATCTCCTAGATACCAGACGGGGAGTGTCTTGCCTTACGGCAGATGTGGAGCGTGTGTTCACAGGAAGTTCCTGTTTTTTTATGCTAATGTTGGTCACGTGACCAGGAAGTGACGATGTTAGATTTCCACTGTACCACGCGGGCGTCAGCCATTACACAGATAAGTCAAGATGGCGGCACGCATCGCATCTCAGTGAGACCACAGCCGCACTTGTCCATTGTGGGAGCTTAAGAAGCATTATCTGTAAGTTGTTTATATTCCTATAATATTGGAAATGCTGTTGTAATGTTGGAATGACCGTTATAGCAATGTAAATGCCTTTATGGTGCCGTTAAGTTGTTGTAGTAAATACGAGGCCTAGTTAGTAACGAAGCCTGTGACTTTCCTTATTGTGGATGTTACTTGTGATTTAGTAGGTCGAGTCAGACTTGTGCCTATGTTGCCTGCGCTGCCAGCGCCTCATCCACAGTTTAGTGTTAAGTGTAATGCTGTACATTTGGGGTGCAGTGGGATGAATACACTATGTGCCTGTATGCAACACACCAGCTTGTGCCTTTGTCTAGTTGTTCAGGGGTAATGTGGGGGCCTGGTCCTTCCAGGATCTATTGTTATCTGAGACAATGTTCTGATGCTGTGGTGTTCATTGTGTAATGCGGGCGTAAATGGGCGGGCCGGATGTGACGATCCGAGAGGGAGGAGTCAGGGTCACGTGGGGGGAGATGGTATAGCGGTGAGACAGGAAGAGATCTGGGTCAGTCGGGGGAGTGAAGAGTGGAGACCGCGTTGGGTGGTCGCCGTGCCTCAGCCTGGTGGCTGAGGGGCTCATGACGGCGCCAGCCAGCGGGGTGGAAGAGAGAGTGTGGGAGATAGAGTTACAGTGAGGCCACGCAGGGCGGAGGTCGAGGAGTGGCGAGATCGCCACACATATGGAGAGTAAGACTTGGCACCGTCGGCCAGCGGTGACCAAGCACGGAGGAGCGACGGGCAGCGGTGGAGCTGCAGTGAGGGCAGCCGGAGGACTGCACCGGGGATCTGCAGCGGAGCTGCAGAGGTGTGGAGGCTACGGGAGCGAGAGCAGCTATGGAGCTGCCAAGGGGAGAGCTCTGAGCGAGGGCCGTGTGGGAAAGGTGTAAGAACCCGAATAAAGGACGACGGAGACAGAACCAGGATTGAGTCCTTTATTACACTGGTGTCAGAAGTGAAACGGCATGTCAAAACAGCTCAGAAGAAAGAATATTCCTGCGCCATCATCTGCTACATCATCCGACTTACGATTGAGACAGATGGCGGCGCAGCTGGAGACCTTGAAAATCGTGCTGGCGCAACTGTGTGAGCTCACCACGCCGAGGACGGCGGTGGGGAGAGCCGATGGTGGTCTGCAGGCCGCCGCCTTGCCTGCGCTGCCAGCGCCATCTGCCACGCGGCACGAAGACGCCATCTTGGGCGTGGCAGGGGAGAAACGGCGGGAAGCCGCCATCTTGTCTTCACCGCGGCGGGGAGACGCCGCCATCTTCAACATCGCGGCGGAGAGGCAGCCTTGCGCTGCCATCTGGAGGTGCCGCGGGGTGAGCAGCCTGCTGTGAGCTGCTGTTTTGCGAGGAGGAGCTGCGAGGAGAGGACGACGACTCTGCAGCTGCTGGGGCGGGAGCTCTCCCGTCCTGGCTCGGGTGCGAGACATCGGAGCAGTCAAGTCATCGTTCGAGTTCTGCGAGGCGTCTCAAGTTACCACCCTGCTGTCCTCTGCTTGCTGCAGCCCCGGGCGAGTCGTAACGATACGCACCCGGCCTTAACACACACCTCACCCATCTTTCGAGGGCCGGGGGGCGATTTTTCTCATGTCTCGAGTGTGCGGAGCGCGGTTCGGGCTGTGTGTATGTGTGTGTGTTGACGATGAACGTGCTATCTGCTTGTTGCTCGGTGTCAATTAGTGTGTGTGTGTGTGTTGACGATGGACGGAGAGTCTGCTGTGCTTGCTGAGTGTCAAATTGTGTGTGTGCGCTGTGGTGTGGAGTTGTTATCTTGATGGCGAAGTTAATTATTAACTCGGGAGCGTTGGGTATCCTGCGCTGTACCATCTTGTGGGTTACCGTGTGCGACGGGCTTGATTGAAAAATATTTTTTTTGGTGTATGGTGCTGCGAGATGCTGCGTGCGATGTGGTTGGTTGCAAGAGAGAGAATATTTGTGTTGTTGCTGCAATGTTACGACTGGATTAATGGTGTGTTGGTTGCCTGCAGATCTGCTTGCTATTGTGCTTAAATGTACGCGTGTGATCACGATATGCTGACTGCATGTGCTGTTACACTGTTCTGTACGGTTACGGGGTGCAATGCATTGGTTGACTATTGGGTTTGGGAGTGTTATTAATTGTGCATACCGGTTTGAAAATTGGTAACAAATTCGAGGGGGACCCAAAAATTTGGTTGTATGGGTGTTTATGCACACGAGATTGCGTGTATATTATAGGTAATTGCGCTTTTTGAGAGAGAGAGCGCGCGATGAGGGTGCGCGATGACGCCGTTGTGGGTGGCTCAGATGTTAATGGTGATGGGACCGTAAATTGGCGCCAAGTGGCGTCGCTCATTCGGTTGATTGCATGCAGCCAGGAGTTGCTTTGCGAGTTGGTGTGTGTAACCAATGTGTTTGGTAAAATATTGGTAAAAAATTCCCCGATATGACTGCTGTGCGCAGCAAGCTGGGGCTGTGCGTCTATCGTTGGTGGGGTGCACGCACGGAGAAAACTGGCCACGTGTTCGCACGTTGGGCCGCCATTTTGCGCGCACGCGGGGTATGGCGACGATGCGCTTTGCGCAAAAGGGCCGCCATTTTGAGTGCGCGCGAGGTATTGCGAGAACGCGCTTGGCGAAGGGGGCCGCCATTTTGAGCGCGCGGGAAAAACCTCAGTGGGGCAAATATTCCATCTGTTATGCCTGCCATTGTTGATTGGGTGATGCACGAGTTGTGGTCACATCGGCCAATGGCTGATGGCTGACCTGACAGCCCGGAGGCGAAACCTCCGTGGTATGTCTCAAACTAATGGGCCGTGTGCTCATATGGCTCGGGGAGTCATGGTTCAGTTGTGCGGTGGCAGACTGAACCTGGTGTGCCGGGGGCTCACGGGATCTGGGTTAGGGCGTTATTGTCTCTATAAGAGAACATTACCCCGTAGGGGGGGTCGTTGGTGTCTGGCCTTGCCGAGGGATTAATCTTCCCTTGGCTATAAAGCGTTAGACTATAAGAGGCTGGTGTGTGTCCATCGCTGATGGGATAGTAAGGGAGGAGCATGGCCGAGTTGCTGCTCATCCCCGAAATTGCACTAGCCGAGAGTATGATCAGAGGATGTTGCTGTGGTTTGACGACCACAGTGAGGGTTAGGGCGAGTTAAACGTTACCGCTGGGGAGCCTGGCTCTCTCCACGTGAGGGTGTGCGACTAGGGGTTTTGTTGAGAGTGGCCGTGGGTACATGCTGTGTACGTGTGATGTCTGTGCTGGTCCTCAAGGGAGGACTGCTGGTGGGTAAGAGCAGACATTTTTTGTTGTTGTTGTCACGTGTAAATAATATTGTTGTTAAAATGTAAATACTGGGGCATCCATCGCGTTATTTTGGGTAATTATTGGTGTTTTCTTAAACGGGCCGGAATTACATCATCTCCACTACCCTGGGGCCGGGTGGCTGTCGTGTACGACATGCGGATGTGCGTTGTTGTGCTGTGCCTCAGGGATTGGATTCTCCTTCTCGTCACAGATCTTCGGCGCCTGCCACACACTGGGTGTTACCTGGTGTGCTAACTGGATGAGGACTTAAAGGAGCAATTGAGCGCCTGTTCGTCATTCTGCTCTACCACTTGCTCTTTGATGTTGGACTTGAGCCGAGCCGATGGAACAACAACATGGACACGCTCGAAGACACCACATTTCTGGGTTGTGCGCGTGTGCCATTCTTGCGTGTCGGTTGCCGTTGTTGTGCTTTGTGCTTTTATTATTCTTGTTGTTCTGTTCCGGTTCCTGATCCCTCCCCTTTCGTTACTTGTGTTGTTGTTATAATCTCCGTTGTGTCTGGGGGACTCCTGGTTGTGATGCCTTCGCCCGCATTATTTTGTTCTGTTTCAGCCGAGGACGGCTGGAATTTTCTCTACGGGGGAGGGTGGTGTAATGTGGGCGTAAATGGGCGGGCCGGATGTGACGATCCGAGAGGGAGGAGTCAGGGTCACGTGGGGGGAGATGGTATAGCGGGGAGACAGGAAGAGATCTGGGTCAGTCGGGGGAGTGAAGAGTGGAGACCGCGTTGGGTGGTCGCCGTGCCTCAGCCTGGTGGCTGAGGGGCTCATGACGGCGCCAGCCAGCGGGGTGGAAGAGAGAGTGTGGGAGATAGAGTTACAGTGAGGCCACGCAGGGCGGAGGTCGAGGAGTGGCGAGATCGCCACACATATGGAGAGTAAGACTTGGCACCGTCGGCCAGCGGTGACCAAGCACGGAGGAGCGACGGGCAGCGGTGGAGCTGCAGTGAGGGCAGCGGTGGAGCTGCAGTGAGGGCAGCCGGAGGACTGCACCGGGGATCTGCAGCGGAGCTGCAGAGGTGTGGAGGCTACGGGAGCAAGAGCAGCTATGGAGCTGCCAAGGGGAGAGCTCTGAGCGAGGGCCGTGCGGGAAAGGTGTAAGAACCCGAATAAAGGACGACGGAGACAGAACCAGGATTGAGTCCTTTATTACAATTGTGTGGGTGTTTCCGAATTATAACAGATGCTGTATCTGTGTTTTCTCACCAGTTTTACCTGTTACAATCAATAAATGACGATTGGAGTTGGACGGTCATCCTGGCTCCGAGGGTTTATTGAACACATGGTTATCTACTCGACTAGCGGTGCAACGCAGCGCACGGCGAGGCCGAGATAGGTAGTGATAGAAAATGGACGGACCTAGTAATCGGGTAGGAGGGGAAATTGTTGAGTTTCCTACATACGGAAAATTCGGAGTACGGATTGTTCTCGGGAACCTAACCCTTCCGTAACTCGGGGACTGCCTGTCCAGCAGGCATCAAGGATCGAACCCATGTCCTCCTACATTCCAGGCAAGGGAGATAACAATTCGCCACCTTTTCTTAGTTGAAGTTTTTTCATTGAACTGCAGTTTAACACCGTGGTAGTTTTTGCGTTCCTGAAGAACACCGCGTTATGGAAAAATTGCGTTATTATAAATAATATAGGATAAAAAGCACAGTCCACGATAACACGTGAGATGCGTACGCAGGCTGAACAAAGACTGAGGCATGTGGGTAGCATCTAGAATCATCAAGCACCATCCCAATGCCCTGTGTGATGATGCTACGCCAAGGCAGCATGTTCAAACTCGTATTCCTACTCGTGCGATGTCGTTCTGTTCACTCGATCACGTTACATCCAATTATCATCCGCGTTATTAAAAAAAACGTGTTCTCTAACAATTAATCGCGTTATATATCTAATTCGCGTTATTAAAACAACAAGCAGCATTACAGCAGAACAGACTGTACTGTAATAGGTTATACTCCGAAGCTAAGCAGAGTCGTGCCTGGATAGTGCTTGAATAAGTGACCGACATGCATCATACCGGTGTTGTAGGCTACTGCGTGGATATGTTTTCAGTCCGGGGCAGTGCAGTCCTCTCTCCCATTATACAGGTAGGAACAACAGGTTCCACACTGCCCACCAGGGATTATTTGTCTGTCTGTCGTGCATATCCGGAATTCCGCCCACCCATGCCCCTCCCCACCGAACACTGAGCTACGCCGCAATTGGTTGACGATGTCGGGGAGGGTGGGGGGGGAAGGGTAAACATGCCCACTCATCCAACTGCCCCCCCCCTGAACGCCGCGCTATCCAACCAAGTTCCTACCTGCCTACTCTGAAGGAACGTGTTCTCACCAGCACAGCTTCACCAGGAAGCAGTAACACTCCGGCAATACACCGGCTATCAAGACGAAGGGCCTGACCGCCCAAACAGACCTCGCCAACCTCCCAATAATGCACCCCAAATCGAGAACGCCGCAGAAAGACTCGGCCGCATGCCGCGCATCATCGAGGGCTGACGGAGGAACAAGTGGCAGAACGAAAACATCATCGGGAAGCTGAATGCTCCGCAAACATCGGGTTTACCACCTGACATCGTATCTGAACTCGCCACGGCAGCTGCAATCACCTCCTCCACAAACAGATATCTTGAATGAAACTTTTTATTTTATTTTACCAGGTGAGGCTATAGATCTCTTTTTCGGAAGTGACCTGGCCACGAATGATCGCTCAACGAAGTGGCTTATCGTGTGGAAATTTATAGCAGCCAAATACTCGAAACGCCTATTCTTTGGTTCTTTCGGTAAAGTCATGTAGATAGAAAATAAAGATAAAACTCACGACGTTTCGATCGCAACACAAGCGGTCGTCATCAGGTGGAGAGAAAAGGGGAGGCAAGCCTCCAACTGCAACTGTTTATAAAGGCTTGACATGGGCACAGACGAGCCAAAGCTGGGAGTGGGTGGGGCACAAGAGCCGTGGAGCCAGCGCTGAGCGGCGCAGTCCAAGTGTGTCAGCAGCATGGGCGGGGCAGCCAATGATAATGCAGGAGAAGACAAAGGGGGGGAGAGAGGGGGCAGAGCTAGGGGGAGAGAGACGGGGCAGAAATAGGAGAAGAGAGAGGGGGAGAGAAGGGGGGCAGAGATAGGGGGAGAGAAGCAGGGCAGAGATAGAGGGGAGAGGGGGCAGAGATAGGAGCAGAGATAGGGGAGAGAGAGAATCGGTAGAGAGGGGGGGAGAGATTAGGGGGGTAGAGATAGGGAGAGAGAGAGGGGGTGAGAGATAGGGGGAGAGAGGGGTAGAGATGGGGGGCATTGCACCTCGCTCCACACATCCACACTGCTGACGGTGGAGGTTGACAAGAAATTACAAATAAAATCATGACCCAAAGTGGTTGATGACATCTTTCCAATGATTGCTGAGTTTATAACTGTCTTGTCTGTTTAAATTGTGTCTGTGTCTAGATATGTGGATGGCTTCATGAACAAATCTTTCTTGATAGCCAGTAGGCTTGCAAAGTACCATCGTTTTAGAGAAATCAATTTCGTGTGAGCCAGCCACATTAGAATAATGATCAGCTACGGCAGAAGAATTGGTCCTACCGTGTTTCAAATCTGCCTTATGTTCACGAACATGGTCTGAGACATGTCGCTTAGTTTCTCCAATGTAACTGCTGCCGCAGATACAGCTTAGTTTGTATACACCGGAATATTGCATGTCAGGAATCTTGTCCTTCACAGATGAGATCAAATCACGGATTTTATGTACTGTGTTAAATTGGACCTGGATATTGTGTTTGTTCATGATTTTGGAAATATTTTGGTTACCCCTGCTATTTATGGCAAGGTGATATGAAGAATATGAATTCCTGTCTATTTTTAAATGTGGAGGGAAACCCAGAGGATCTGAAGAAAAATCCATGCAACTGTAGTGTTGTACAGACGGACTCTTCAACGTCTTTTGTAGCACACACTTTATTTCGTCTTATGAACACAGTCCCTATGCACTGAGGGGTATACGGTCCCCTCACCCGTTACGCTCAGAACGTACAAGCCTCCGCACCCTACAGGCTACTTAATACCCCGCTCTTCCAGTGTCCTCTGACTGGACCTAGGGAGATGTCTCCCCGACCACTGGTTACTCTGAACCCTAGCCCTTATAAGGGCTGGAGGGCTTGGTCCAGGGTCCTAGGCTTCTTCCGCCGTCTTGGGTCTTCGTGTAGTCGAACTCCCCGAGAGCTCTGAGCGCTCTGGCTTTATACTTGTTCGTGGCCGGGTTGTCCAATCCCCGGCCACCTTGTGGAACCCTGTGATTGGTCGTTCCCAATCTGCTTTTCGATCCCAATTCACCCTATCTGACCCTGACCGTTTGGTCGCGCGGGAAAACCTTGTTTACGGTCAGCTCTCACAGCTTGTGAGACCCTGACCGTTAGTTTGAGCGGGAAAACCTTGTTAACGATTTGCTCTCCCAGTTTGTGAACATCGAGTAGTTAACTCTACTACACAACCATGGGAAGAGCATGCAAACTCCAAATATACAAGTGTAAGGGTCAGGATCAAACTCACGACCTCCTGTATGCTAAAAACTAAACAATGTATTTTATTTTAACCAGGTAAGACCCACTGAGCTATGTAGTTCTTTTTCAAAATTGACTTGGCCACAAATGATAGCTCAACAAAGTGGCTTATCGCGTGGAAATGTATAGTAGCCAAATACTCATAAACGCGTGATGTTGATTCTAAATGTGGAGGGAAAACCCGGAGGACCCGGATAAAAACCCACATGACCACAGGGAGAGAGACACGTAAACTCCAAATATACAGCAAGTGTCAGGGTCGGGATCGATCCCACGACATCCTATATACCAGGCGAGGGAGTTAATACCTCACCACCGTGCAAAGTGGTTACACACAGGTGTCAGGGTCGGGATCGAATCCACGCATGAAGCAACTTTGACATCCGTGCCGCGTATGCGATGGTCGTTCCCTCCTGCAGGTGGCTTTACCCAGACAGGAGAAGCCCCATCTGCCTCTCCCCTCTTTGGCTGTCTACGCGCCAGAGGTCGCAACTAGGTACCCGATACCCGTACCCTACCCGATACCCGGCTACCCGTACCCGGCCGGGTAGCCGGGTATCGGGTAGGGTACGGGTATCGGGTACCCGGTTGCGACCCTGGTGCGGCCGGGTACGGGTACGGGTAGGCCGTGAGTCACTGGTGAGTAAACGTTTGTCACTCATTTCCCAACGTCTTGTCTCTTCTCACAATTCAAGTTCCTAGAATCAACCCACCCGCGCCTGCAACGTGGCTTCATCCCAGAGGTCGCAATCGGGTACCCGTACCCGTACCCTACCCGATACCCGGCCGGGTACGGGTAGCCGGGTATCGGGTAGGGTACGGGTACCCGATTGCGACCCTGGTGCGGCCAGGTACGGGTACGGGTAAGGAATCAAAACCCGTTTGCGACCTCTGCTACGCGCATGCATCGTTGTCCGTTTACAGGCTCGTGCAATAAGCACATAAATTTCATTTGAATGTTTCTTCACTTATTCATACTGGTGAACGATACTTTATAGTAATTTGACCGAGCCAACTTTCGTTACGGAACATTAATTTTATTTGACATTCATTTATGTCAGGGCAGTATTTTCGATGTCATTTGTAACACAGTTTGATTTTTTTCTCCGATTTGTATTTTATTGCTTTGGCAATTTTTTATTCTATTTGTTTCGCTGTTGTACTTCTCTCTTTTCGTTTTGGTGACTCAGGTCACGCTTTCTAAATTACAGTTTATCCTGCTCTCTTTTGAGTTCCCACCTGGTTACTCAAAATTAAATAGCAGCCATTTGCCCCAGAGTTTTTCCCCTTCCTGTCATAGACCATCTGCCGCATGTTCACTCCACAGTATCAGGCCGGTCCCCAAGCCCAGCTGCGTCCGATAGGCAGCTGGCCATTAAACTACCGCCAAAATTGTGATTTATTTGCCGGCCATTGAACAAAGACGTTATTCACGAACTTGGTATCCGCGATGTTGGCTATCTGCGAATCGCATCTGGAACTTTACACGACTGCATCGGCAAAGAAATACATTGATGAGATAAAGTGACGAGGGACAATGTGATGCGAGAAAGTGATAATATAAAGTGAAGAGAAAGTGAAGAGTGAGAAAGTGATGAGAAAAAGTGGTGAGAAAAAGTGATTTTAAAATTGACGAAAGTAACGTGATAAAAAGAGATGAGAGATACATAATATTCACCCACTTAGTAGGCCTACGTATTTATTTAAACTAATTCATAAAAAAAAAATAATCCGCCAAATATGCCGTTCATGAGCGTCTCTGGGAACGTATATCCCTCGGCGCGAATAGCGAAAGAAACGCCGTAAACCTTCTCGGCCTGCTTGTCGATGAAGGCGTCGATGTAGTCCCGCGGCTCGTTGGGCGTGCGCTCGTCCCGGTGCTCATCTATATAGACCTGCAGGAAGTCGAATAACCGCTGCTTGTCCTTGAACAGCTGCTTGTGCGGCCCCGGGAAGTGCTTCAGCAGGGGGAACGCGTTGTACACCTGGAACGAGGAGAGGAGGAGCGCCGCCGTCTGGGAATGAAGGCTCTGTCGGTAGGAATAAGGCGACCCCAAAACCACGTCCCCCCCCCCTCCCCCGGTCTTGGATGGGACTGGTCATCACCGTTTCAGAAAGGCTGTCCCAAGTGGCGTAGTAACGACATTGTCAGTTTTGGGAGGGAGGAGGTCTGGCAATCGGTCAGGTGGGGAACCCCCAATATTTGATTTGTCTCGCACGGTCGCACCTAGAGGCTATTACATACCGCGGCTCCCCTTGCCTAATCACAACTTCGTTACGTTCACGGTCTCCGACATTTAACGCTGCAGGGCCACTCCGTTCTTGCAAAATGCAGCCACTACAGCTCCGTAGTAATATCTCTTTGCGTATCTAATGAAATACATATCTCAGAAACGGAGTTCTATTCTATGTCCAAAGTTATTTTATTTAAGTTACTGTCATTCAAAGCAAATTCTGTTACGTTACGTTTCTTTACGGTAGAAAAAACTATGACTTACAATACTAAACCGTTGAAAACATATCTCGTGGTGGTTATCAAAGGGGCCCCAACTCGTAGCTTTTGGCACAGGGGGGGGGGGGGGTCAAGGCACCCCCTGCCACATGACCACGGGGAGAGAGAGAAAACATGCAAACTCCAAATATACAGCATGCGTCAGGGTAGGGATCGAACCCACGACCTCCTGCATACCAGGCGAGGTAGTTAACATCTCGCCGCCACCTCCACCTACCCTGTACATCGCCTCGATTCACGTCGTTTCGATATGTGCCGTCGCACCATTTCAGGAGCGGCATCCCCGACATAAACCCGGGGGCGCTTACCTGCACGTGGAAAATAAATCCTTTCAGCCACGGCAAAATGTATTTTAGGCCCCCGTAAAGAACATTTCCGCGGGCGGGCTGGGCACGCAGCAAGCTCACCTGCGCCCAAGCGTTGCCCATCGTCTGCACATTGCTGTTGAGCAACTCGAGCAGGTTGATGATCTGCGCGTCGCTGTAGTCGAACCGCTTGCCCAGCGTGATGGAGCAGATCACGTTCCCCGTCGCCAAGTTGATGTGGGTCATCGTCTCGAATGGCCTCCCTTGTGCATGAAACCAACGTCAAGAGGGGGTTTCAAAGTGTGTCGTTTAGTTCCCTGGCTAACCCGTGACCTGGCGCGCTAGTCTGCCAGTATTGTCGCAACATTTTTTCTAATTTGGCCAATTTAGATCCTGACGCTGGCAACAATGGCCTCTCCTTTTGCAAATGGCGTCGTTGCGTATTTATATTCGCTGCGAGTGAAACGGACCGCACCTGGTATTGTGACGGTTTTTATACCCATAGTTAAAATTAGGGTAACCGGCTTCTGCTGGGCCAACCTTTAAGACAGCAGTTCTCAACTGGAGGTACGTGGACCCCTGGGGGTAACGTGGCAATGTCCCAGGGTGTATGCGAGGTGGTTCACAAATGCGTGAAATTATATCGTACGTGAGAGTCATTGGTATATAGTCACGTATGAATCTGCAAGTATGAAATAACTACGATGAAATGAAGATCCTTGTGGTAACCTAGAACGACGTGAAAGACCTTTAGAAACTCGTTGATCGTAAACAACGTTGGTTTGAAAGAGCAACCAGCGAGCACGAACAAATTACTTCACGCAAGCAGAGCATCCGTTTAAAAAAAACATTATTCGCTTGCAGTTACTAGCTAATTAGGATACCTCACAAAATGGGCATTTGGTTAAAATGTCGATGTTCATTATTTATACATTTATTTCTCAGAACCACGTTAGGTCAGAGAAGGGGGAGGGTGGGGTGCTCGGTTGAAAGAAAGTTCAACAAGGGGGTCACAGTAGCCAAATAAGTATAACCCGTAAAAACAAAGTTTTTCACTATAAATCCTTTATATGCGTGGCAGCGAACTTAATATAAAGGATTTAAAAATATATTCGCCTGTGGAGGACGCGGGGATCGATCCCGCGACCTTTGGCATGGGAAGCGAGGGCGCTACCAACTGCGCGACTCCGCCACGGCCTGTGGAGGGGTTACGCTCTGGGCTCTTACACTGTAACGTTCAGCCAAAGCCATGAATGAGTTATATTTGAATATATGTAAAATACATATTTTTTGCCTAAAAAGTGTAAAATTTTGGGAATTTTTTTTCACGAACATTAATTGTCTCGCACAACGAGTCTGTGTGGAAAATGTCAGCTCGATTGGATCACGGGAAGTGGGTTAAAAAACGACCGAAAGATTTGCACGGTCGTAAGCAAGCAAGCAAGCACGCAAGCACGCAAGCAAGCAAGCACGCAAGCAAGCAAGCAAGCGAACTTAATATAAAGGATTTAAAAAGGTTGAGAATCACTGCTTTAAGACATTCAGTGGCTCCTTTTTTATTTTGTGCCGTGGCTGTTTACCACCTTACGATATTCATGTTAAGGCACCACGGTGGCAAGATGTTAACTACCTCGCCTGGTATACAGTAGGTTGTGGGTGCGATCCAGACCCTGACTCATGTATATTTGGAGTCTGTGTGTCTCTCTCCCCGTTTTTCCCTCCACATTTAGAATCAACGTGCGCTTAAGAGTATTTGGCTGCTGTAAATTTCCACACGATCGGTCACTTCGTTGACCTATTATTTGTGGCCAGGTCGCGTCTCAAAAATAAGCTACGTAGCTCAGTGGGGGGGGGGCCTTTATCTTTGCAATATAAAAAAGACTATGGGCAAGGGGTCGGCCAATCGCGTCAGACTGCCACGTGCTCTGTGCTCCCTCTCACCAAGTCTGCCTTCGAAAGGCTCTATCTTAGAGGGGCAACGTGTTGTTAATAAAATACTTTGAGAAAAAAAAGAGGCCGCGTATGAATGTTCGGCTCGTTGAATGGATTTCACGGGGGGGAGGGGGGTGCTAAGTCTCTGGTCAGCCCCATCCCCCCACACCAGCCGCCGAATGTTTTTTTTCCCCCTAGAGTTCCCCCGGCCCCGGCACAACCGTTCATGTCCTTGAAGCGGTGCAGGAGGGCTTCGGCCTCCTCTGCGACCACCGCTTCCACGCTCCTCTTGCCCATGCCCAGCGTCCGGAGCACGGACAGCGAGAAGCGTCTCCGAATGCGCGCCTGCTCACTCTGCGCAAACACCAGCCCTACGGTGGGAGGAGGTACGGACGATGCGCAGAGAGACAAACACAGTCAAGGCCGGTGGTTCTTAACCTGGGTTGCACACTGCACCCCCTGGGGATGCGAGATGCCCTTTCTGGGGGTGCGAGACGTGGGCAGATTTTTTTTTTAGAAGGTAAACCATCGAAACACAAATTAAACACGGGCACATAAGTTACAACTTACTTTGTTTCATCAAACCCTATGGACAGGGTGCTTCAAAATGTGTTAACACTTATATGAGACTATCGTTATTGGAAAAATAACAGATAATAATACACTGTAACATGATAACAAATGTCATGTTAATAGCTTCAAAAAGTCAAGTCTCCACTTGTTTGCCATCGTTGTCACAGAATGCCTGGAATCTTCTCCAGGTGGTCTCCAGAGCCCGGAGGCACATTTCTTGCGCTATTGTTGCAAATTCTCAGAAGTGTTAACATTTTATTGAAGCACCGTGTATTTATTAACATAATTGTTTTACGATTGACAACCAAAGGGGTGCAGGCTGCAGTAAAGGTTAAGAACCACACTGCTCTAAAGGAACGGGGGCTCGACGAAGCCGACCGCGAGGAGAACAAGCGGTCGATTGAAACATTTCTAGTCGGATTTTCACTCTTCAACGTTCAAATCGTGCACCACCTCTATAAAGAACGGTGGCGTCGATGTGACACAGCCCCCTGGTATCTAGGTGACTTTACCGAAAGACCCAAAGAGCATGTAACTATTATATAAAACAAAATTGAGTACTATGAGACATCTCCTTTACCAGTGGCAAAATATAGTAATAGGTTTTTACCCTTTCAACTGGTACAAATCATTATCATTATCAGAGTTGTTTCTTTTTGTTTGCATTTTTACTGCTTGTGTTGTGGTTATTGCAAACATGATGCCTTGTATAAAGGTGTCAGTTTTTTGTACCAGTTGAAAGGGTAAAACCCTATTACAAAATTGAGTGCTAGGATATTGCGAACGCAAAGGCACCATCGACTCAAAGGGGTGGTTTTTGGGGATAACGACTCAGTGGGTGAGACTTCGATTGAAAGGATTGAACGGGTCGCACTTTTGTGCAGGACAAAGCACTTTGCAACGCGAGAATATCTCACGGGCCTTTGCTTGTAACGACGACGCAACGCGATCGCCGATGATCTGATTACTAGTTTTGCATCTTCGTTCAACTTTGGCAGTGGTTTTTAGTTGCAGGCCCTTCACTGCCGCAGAGATTGTAATGCGATGTTGACGTTCCGAGGCTTTTATTTGGCCGTGAGAATGAGGGACAGATCTCTTACAATCATGTTACCAACAACAACAATGCTACCAACAACAACAATGCTACCAGCAACAAAGATGCTACCTACAACAAAAATGCTACCAACAACAATGCTACCTACAACAAAAATGCTACCTACAACAATAATGCTATCAACAACAATCATGTTACCAGCAACAATGCTACCTACACCAATTGTAGTGTGTCAACTGAAGCGCACACACTGTTGTAGGAGGCAACGTATTTATTAAATATTTACTGTACACCACTTCTGATTCTAAGTGTGGCTAACTTCCCCCAGGCTGCTGCTCACTATTGTAGGGGTGTTACGGAGGGGCTGTATACAATGGGATCAGATGGGAAAGAAGCACAGTGGGCGTGGCTATGTCGGTGCACGGGCAGGTGCTCCCAGCGACGTCCGCATCGGGCAGCCTGGGGGGCTGACTCGGAGCTGGGATCCCCCGGGGCCCCACCCCTCAGCGGGGGGTTTGGTATAAAAGGGGATGAGCCGGAGGGCTCGGGGAATAGGTTAAGCTAAACCAGTGAAAACCGAAGATCGTCCAGAGAGAGCCCTGGACTCCCCTGGATCGCCGCCCTTATCAGGGCCGCACAGGACCGAGCCAGTGGCGTGGTCCCGAGAGCCAGAGCCGGTGGTCTTATCAGAGCTGGTCTGGGACTCCGGGTACCGTAAGCCCGACTTACCAGTGTCGGGCCAGATAGCCTCCCCTAGCCCGTTAGTGGAGGACTAGGAGGTAGGTTAGGCATAGCTAGCAAGTGTATCCCCAGCTAGCCGGGTGAGGGGGCCGATACCCCCTCCAGTGTTGTATGTCCGTGATTGTGCCAACTGACGCGGAATAAATACGTGTGCCTCCAACCCCGGCGTCCAAGAGTCCTCAACGATATTACATCTGGTGACAGAAGTGAACAACCACGAACATGGACACGCGCCGGACAGCTCGAGCCAGGGTACCGGAGGCGGAGGACACCGATGCAGTTGTGGAGCACGAGACGGCTGAAGAAGGCATCGAGCAGCCGGGGCCGGATGCATCCACACCGCAGCTTTGGGATGGGGGGGATCCGTCGACAGATGGACTGAGGCAGGCTCACGCAAAACTGGCGGAGCTGCTGTACGCTGCTGCCACCACGCTGGAACAGATCACACGGCTGGGGGCTGGTGGACCGCCACGGGGCGACGACAGCCGACGACCAGTGCGCCTTCCCGCCATTTCGACGGAGCCCGACTTCAAATCTCCCGCCATCGCCGCAGCAGCTGTTGAGGGCGTGGCCGGCCTGAGCCTCGCGTCCGACGTCGGACGTACAGTGGCTGCCGCGTCATCACCAGCGGACAGAGCGTCACCACTGGTGCGACCGGCGATGCCATCCGTCGTTCGCGCCGAAGCCGAGCAGAGTGACGGTGACAATGGAGAGCGACCTTCCACGGCGGCCGCTGCGTTGCGCCAACGGCTACCTCCACTCAAGGAGTTTGTTGGCGAGGATGGCGACTGGGGCGGCTTCCAGAAGCGCTTCCTCGCGCACCAGGAAATGGCGCAGTGGACAGATGCCGAGGCTCTCCGCGCGCTGCCGGCGCTCCTCGACAGCGACGCCCTCGCCACTCTTACATCGGCATCGAAGGACAAACGCTCCACGCTGCAGATGGCACTGCAGCTGCTGGCTGCAGTCTACGGACCACCGTCGGACTGCAGGCAGCTCTTTTATGATCGCCAGCGAGGTGCAAAGGAGTCGCCCCTGGCGTATCGTACGAGTCTCCTGGCACTAGCAAAGACGGCCTTCCCACGAATGGACAACGAAGGCGTGGACGCTATGGTAACCGAGAAGATCCTCCTGCTGGCGGACGACTTAGACATTGTCGTCGTGGCACAGGACGACGCAGAAATGTGTTCCCTCCAGGCTGCACGACTCCTCCACGCCAACCTACTCTCGCAGCGACGGAAGACTAGCAAGGCAGCGACCGGGCGTGCTGTGGCTGCAGCCACACTCCCGGCGGAGGAAATTTGCGCTGTAGATCGTCAACTGCAGCAGAGAGCGGGAGTATGGGCGGGCCGGGACGGGTCGAGCCGCCTCGACCATCCATCGTCGTCGCCAGCGCTCCCGCGCTGTTACAATTGCGGCATCCGGGGCCATGTCGCCTCGGGGTGCCGCTCTCCTCGGCAGCGTGGGACGACGCCTCGACAGGACGCCGGCCCTCCTCCCAAGCTCCATCAACATAACCCGGTGAGTCGCGGCACCCCTCATGTTTGGCCCACGCACACACCCGTCACACACTCGCACACCGCAGCGAACGGGGGGCCGACATTGCACACCGTCGCGCCAACACGCACCACTGTGGGGACTCATATCGAACCCAGCCAGTGGTCCGTGTTGGCCCATCGCGTTGTGGCCGCATCGTCGGGGTCGTCAGCCGTTGTGGGGCACATTGACGGGGTTGAGGTGCGCATCCTGGTCGAAACGGGAGCATCGGCGACCATCATTTCATAACTAATTTACAATATTCTTCCTGTCCAGAGCCGTCCTTTGCTGCCCGTTAACGTCCCATTCTATGCTGCTAACGGGGGCTCACTTGGCATCATTGGACAAATTCGAGAGCAAATTTGTATCGGTGATATCAAATTATCTGGCCCGATTTTTGTTTCCTCCTCGCTGGCGGTTCCGTGCCTGCTGGGGACGGACTTCCTGGGCAAAATGCCGATTCGTATTTTGATCGACCAGGGCTGCATTGAGCTCCCGTCGGGCCGACGCATGGCGTTTCTGCCGTCCCCCGCTGCGGGTCGGACGGCGTTCGCGAC
Source organism: Lampetra planeri (assembly GCF_965212315.1). Taxonomy (NCBI): domain Eukaryota; kingdom Metazoa; phylum Chordata; class Hyperoartia; order Petromyzontiformes; family Petromyzontidae; genus Lampetra; species Lampetra planeri. The sequence goes on along the minus strand of NC_136146.1, from coordinate 8,413,669 downwards.
GGTACCGGCGTTCGTCGATAGAACGGTACGCGTACCGCCGGGGGCACAAATGTTGGTGCCTCTTAAACTTCGTCGGCCCTTCGCTAAAGGCATTGGGGACCAGGGGGTTCTGCTGGGGCCGTCTAGGGCCGGGGTTAGCGGACCTCATTTAATTCCGGCCCAGACCATCGTTAAAGGGGACGGGGATCCTTTCATCGCGGTCCTCAATGTGGGGTCGCAGATGGTGGTGGTTCCACAGGGGACCGTGCTTGCTCACGCAACGCCGGTGCCCTGTGAGGAACCCGTCGCGAATCACGTAAGCACTGTCCCTCTGCCGCGACCACATTCGGACAGCGATGAAGGGTGGCTCGAGGCGCTTTGTGCGGGATCGACGGACCTGTCGGATTTAGAGCGTCAAAAGCTTAAAACACTGCTGCGTGAATTTTCCGACGTTTTCAGTCGGAACAAATTCGATTTGGGCTGTACTCATCTGCTGCGTCATTTATCCCTCTACCAGCCCTTGGGGAGCGCCGATCGTCCTGGTTAAGAAACAGGATGGCTCGTTGCGTTTTTGCGTCGATTTTCGTCGCCTCAACAAAATTTCTGTTGCCGACGCATACCCGTTCCCACGGATGGACGAATCGCTTGACGCCTTGGCGGGAGCGCGATTCTTCTCCACATTGGATTTGCTTTCGGGATTCTGGCAGCTTCCTCTGGACGATGATTCAAAGCCTAAAACTGCATTCCGTACACCGCACGGCCTGTTCCAATTCAACCGGTTGCCGATGGGACTCCACTCAGCGCCGGCAACTTTCCAGCGATTGATGGAATTGGTTTTGGCTGGATTGCAATGGGACTCGTGCTTGATTTATTTGGATGACGTTATCGTCTTTAGCAAAACATTTGACGAACATCTCCAGAGGTTGCGGGCGGTTTTCCTCAAAATGCGGGCTGCTAATTTGAAATTTAAACCCCAAAAATGTCATCTGTTACGCGAATCTGTGCGTTATTTGGGACATATCGTCGGACGCTCAGGTATTGCTACCGATCCCGCCAAAACGCAGTGCGTCAGCTCCTGGCCGACTCCCACCTCTGTGGGAGAGGTCAGGAGTTTCGTTGGATTCTCGTCGTATTACCGACGGTTTGTCGCGGATTTTGCGACGATTGCGAAGCCCCTACACGCTTTTACGTCAAAGGGGGTCCGGTTTCATTGGGGACAGGAGGAGGAGGCTGCTTTTTGCTCCCTTCGGGATGCTCTGGTAAAAGCTCCTCCCTTGATTTACCCCGATTTTTCTAAACCCTTTTTGCTCGACACCGATGCGAGCAACACGGATATTGGGGGCGTGCTTTCACAGGTGGTTGACGGCGTAGAACGGGTAGTCGCGTACGGTAGTCGGGTGTTGTCTCCAGCGGAGCAAAGATATTGTGTCACCCGTCGGGAACTGTTGGCAATTGTCAATTTCATCCAACAGTACCGCCCGTATCTGTACGGTCGGCGTTTCACCGTCCGTACAGATCATGCGGCACTACAGTACGCCCTGCGAGTTCAACAACCATCGGGACAATTGTCTCGATGGTTGGAGATTCTCCAGGACTTTGATTTTGAAACTACGTACCGTAAGGGCGTTCGCCACACCAATGCGGAAGCTCTGTCGCGCATGCCAACCACCTCCGAATGCGCATGCCTCCTGGGGTCGGGACGTTGCAGGCCTCCGGGTCAGATATCCGTTCCGGTCTTGGCGGCCGCCGACGACGCAGCGTCAATGACGAATTCGATCGCACAACAGGGAAAAGATTCCCTGTTGGGGTTGCCTGTCACTGAATGGGGGCGCCTCCAGATGGAGGATACCTCCCTCCTCGCGTTGCGTCGTCGCGTCGGGGGTGCTGGGCGGGGGAGGGGTGATGCCGACTCATGGGAAATGGTCCAGGGTATGCTAATGCATTGGGACGGGAGATCCCATCGACACCGGCTGGTGGTCCCTTCTGGGTTGCGGGGTAAGGTGGTGTGGGCCGCTCATGAGCGCCTTGCTCCAGCTTGATTTTTTTTGGCCGGGCATGACAAGGGATGTCGCGGATCTGTTGGGGTCATGCCGTCGGTGTGCGCAACGGAAACCACCAGCACGGGAGTCTAACCCGCCTTTGCAATCTATCAAAGTCTCCAGAGTCAACGAGCTTGTCGCGCTGGATATTCTGGGCCCATTCCCCGCCACCCCCAGGGGCAATAGATATTTGTTGACCGGTGTGGAATACTTTACGCGCTGGCCTATGGCCTGGCCCCTTTCCAACCAGTCGGCAGCAGCCATCGTGGAGGCCTTTGTCCAGGGATACGTCCTGGACAAAGGTGCTCCGGAGCGGCTGCTGACCGACCAGGGCAAAAATGTTTCCGGAAAACTACTCCAACAAGTCTGTGAGCTCCTGGGCACGAAAAAAATTCGTACCTCCCCGTATCACCCGCAAACTGACGGGATGGTCGAGCGTCTGCATCGAACCATCACGTCGATGTTGTCACAGCAGGTTTTGGACTCACAGACCGATTGGGACCTGCAAATTCAAGGGGTCTTGGCAGCATATAGAATGGCCCCCCATGCGGCAACGGGATTTTCCCTCTTCTTCCTGATGTATGGCCACGAACCTGACCCGCCTGTTCGGGCCCAGCTGCAGATCCCCGCGCCGCAGGGTAAAACTAAATTGGCCGACCATGTTAAATTTAATCTTGCTAAATTAACAGAGGCACGGGATGCTGCCATGCAAAATTCCGACCTCCGTCAGAAAGGTAATGAGAGGCTCAGACTGGGTCGGGCGCACGTGCTGCAGTGGAAGCCGGGGGACAAGGCATGGCTGCACTGTCCACAGGTACCACTTGCAACCTCCTCTAAACTGGTGCGGCCGTGGCGGGGCCCTGTGGAGGTGGTTGAGGTTTTGCGGCCTCAGTGCGTACGCATCAAATGGGGGAAGCGGCGGTAGTTTGTGCACCCGTCCAGATTAAAACCCTTCGTTGCGGTACGAATTCCCACTTCACACACGCGTGGCCAAACATGTGGGGGGTCGACCGACTCACAGGGTCCGTCTCCGCTGCTCTCACCTAACGTGTTGCCGGCTGTCCCGCTCCCCCAGGTGCACCAGGAGTGACGGACTCACGCCCGACAACCCCTCCTGGGGATGCCGAGGGTCTCGCGGCACCAAAAAGACACTCACTCGGAGACGGACAGTTGCCACCAGACAGTCCGCCATCCGGGGTTGCCCCGTGTGAAGAGCCCGCTGCAAGAACGCGCGCAAAAATGCGCAGACTTTTGTGAGGGCCGGAGAAATGTACATATGTTGTGTTCATTGTGTGTTGTGTGGGTGGTGTGGTTCCTGCACACTGGATTGTACACATGTTGTGTTCATTGTGTGTTGTGTGTGTGGTGTGTTCTCCTACATATTGGATATAGGGTGCTCTTACGGTATTCGTATTTATTCAGGGAGGGTGCGCCGGGTTAATTCTCTTCTTGCTGTTGCGGTTCTTGTTGGTGTTCTTGTATTGTTATTGTTGAAAAAAATTGTGAGTCACACGCGGGTTCAAGGGGTAAATACACTTTTATTGTTGTTTTTTTTGCAGCCGGGACGGCTGCGAGCTGTACAGGGGGGGGTGATGTAGGGGTGTTACGGAGGGGCTGTATTCAATGGGATCAGATGGGAAAGAAACACAGTGGGCGTGGCTATGTCGGTGCACGGGCAGGTGCTCCCAGCGACGTCCGCATCGGGCAGCCTGGGGGGCTGACTCGGAGCTGGGATCCCCCAGGGCCCCACCCCTCAGCGGGGGGTTTGGTATAAAAGGGGATGAGCCGGAGGGCTCGGGGAATAGGTTAAGCTAAACCAGTGAAGACCGAAGATCGTCCAGATAGAGCCCTGGACTCCCCTGGATCGCCGCCCTTATCAGGGCCGCACAGGACCGAGCCAGCGGCGTGGTCCCGAGAGCCAGAGCCGGTGCTTTTATCAGAGCTGGTCTGGGACTCCGGGTACCGTAAGCCCGACTTACCAGTGTCAGGCCAGATAGCCTCCCCTAGCCCGTTAGTGGAGGACTAGGAGGTAGGTTAGGCATAGCTAGCAAGTGTATCCCCAGCTAGCCGGGTGAGGGGGCCGATACCCCCTCCAGTGTTGTATGTCCGTGATTGTGCCAACTGACGTGGAATAAATACGTGTGCCTCCAACCCCGGCGTCCAAGAGTCCTCAACGATATTACACTATGTGCGTGCGTGTTGGTCGTAGGTTCCCCGAGACAAGCCCCGAATGCCCCCCTCGCTCCCCCTTTATCCCTTGGCCCTCCATGGGACCCCTGCCCCTTGGCTGTATCGTCGTGTCCCTGCTTCAGGCCACGGGTCCCTCTCTCCTCCAATTGAGACCCACATCCAGTCACGTGCCCCCAGCTCGTCCAATTGAGGACCGCTTCCGGTCCAGTGACTTTTGTGTAACCCACAGAGACATCCGACTGTGTCTCTACACAATGATGCTACCTACAAGAATAATGCTAGCTACAACTTGAATGCTACCTACAACAATAATGCTATCAACAACAATCATGTTACCAGCAAGAATGATGTTATCAACAACAATCATGTTAGCAACAACAACAATGACACCTACAACAACAATGCTACCAACAACAACAATGATACCTACAACAAAGCCTTTTCCCACAATTCTTTCTCAAGTTCGGTGATAATTTAAGTATTTTCACTGTACCGTAATACTCTTTGGTTCTTTCGGTAAAGTCACGTAGTTAGAAATAAAATAAAACAAATCACGACGTTTCAATCGCAACACAAGCGGTCATCATCAGGCAAAAAAGTCAGCCTCTAAAGGCAAACTGTTTATAAAGGTTTGGGGATGGGCGTAGCCCAAGTGTATCAACAGCACCAGGAGCATGGGCGGTGCACGAGTGCCAATACAGCAGCAATGCCAATGCAGCAACAATGCCAATGCAGCAACAATGCCAATGCTGCAACAATGCCAATGCAGCAACAATGCCAATGCAGCAACAATGCCAATGCAGCAACAATGCCAATGCAGCAACAATGCCAATGCAGCAACAATGCCAATGCAGCAACAATGCCAATGCAGCAACAATGCCAATGCAGTGGGCGAGAGAGCTGCCGTGGCAAGAGGTTATATAGGTTAGAGAGGGGGGGGAGGAGCAAAGGGGGAGAGAGAGGGGGGGTGGGGTAGGGGGATGGGGGGGGGGCTGCGTGAGCGCTAGGGGGAGAGAGGACATGAAGCTGGGGGGGAAGTGGGCGGAGCTGGAAGTGGGAGGCTGGGAACGATGGGGATGCGGGGCGGGGGGAAATTAACTCGGAACAATAGAATAGTACCCGGCAGATATGATGGAACAACCATAAATAGTTGAGGTTTTACCTGGTTAATAACATCCTTCCAATTATTGCTTAATTTCTATCCATCTTCTCGGTTGAAGTTATGTTTATGTATCTGGATGGCTTAATGAACAAACCTTTGATAGTAGCCGGAAGGTTTGCAGAATATCTTGGTTTCGGAAAAAAATACGGCCACCAACACCAGAGACGATTATCTGAGCTGGTCCTGGCCCTCCCCTAGGTCGACTCAGCCTCAAATCAGTAACCTGGTGTGGCGTGTGAACGTCACCACTAGGGAGACAAAGGTAGCCGGGCGTGGTGTAGGCCACCCACCCCCTCGTGTGCCGTGCCGGCCGTTATAGGTGCTGCTCACTTACAGCACTTGCCCCGACAGTCCGTTACAGGCTACACGGGAGATCTTTGTCTTTGGTGGTGGTGCACTCTACACTTTCTAACCTTTGCACGAGGACAAGTCCCTGAATATGGGCACGATGGGCCGGTCCGAGAAGTCGTCTGCTTGCAACACGAGAGCCTCCCGCACGGCTTCGTATCCCGCCAGGACGACGCTGCGGCGCGGGCCGAGACTCACGCTGTACACCGGCCCGTACGTCTCAGCCAGCTGTGCCGCGCACGCCATCAGACATCGGAATAGCAGCGATTTAAGCCGCACCACCTCTACATAATAATAGGCTCAGTCAACCATTCTACACAACAAAGACTAATTTCCTGGCAGCGATTTCAGCCGCATCATCTCTACATAATAAAAAGGCTCAGTCCCTTTTACACGCACCTTTACATCATCCGCACCTAGTTTACACAACAAAGGCTCATTCTTAACAGCGTGCTTGAGCCGCACCGAACCTCACAAAAATAATATTCAGGTCCTACCTTGTCTCCTCCCACCCTCAACCAGTATATATATACAAATACTGTTTTCTTTGTATTTCTCTCACTTGATACAGCTATCGTGCTGTGACGGTTCCACCTGAAGACGGAAGCTTGTGTTGCCTCCGAAACGTCGTGATTTTTATTTTATTTTACTTTCATTAATTTTAATTTTTTACCTACGTGACTTTACCGAAAAAACCTAAGAATATGAATCCTTGCAGTCACGAAAGCTTCAAATCTAGAATCGGAATACGTGTCAAGTGTAACCGGTTGATCGTCGATCGTCCGGGCTTCTAGCATTAATGCCACGGCGGCAAGATGTTAGCTACCTCGCCTGGTGTACAGAAGGTCGTGGGTTCGATCCCGACCGCGACGCCTGCTGTATATTTGGAGTTTGCGTGTGTCTCTCTCTCGCCGTGATCATGTGGAATTTTTATCCGGGTCCTCCGGTTTTCCCCCTCCACATTTGGAATCAACATCACCTGTTTAGAGTTTTTGGCTGCTATAAATTTCCGCACAATAAGCCACTTCGTTGAGTTATCATTTGTGATTAGTTCGCTTCTGAAAAAGAGCTACACAGTTCAGTGGGGCCTTACCTGGTAAAATAAAATTAGTTGAATATGTTTTCTTAGGTCGAACAACCGTGAGACAAGGCCATACAGGAGGCTGTGCCTGGTGTAGGCCAATCAATTTCAAGGACAATACACACATCAGATCATATTTGTTTGCATGGATTTACCACAAGCATGTATTTTTTTGTCGAATTTCTTGTCATTCCTATTTTGTTCTAATTTGTACCAAGTTTCTCTGTCATATGTTAACGATTAAAAACTTTTTCAAATAAATCGATTTCAGTGGATTCTTTTAAATCTTCTAAGAATTTTACATTTCAAAAAACTTCCTGGGAATTGAATGCTTGGTGAGCTTTCCGTTATTGCTTTGTGGTTATTAAGTCGTTGTTTTTACAAAACCCTTCAAAAACTAAAATATATATTGACTTAAAGCTTTCGCGACTGCAGGAATTCATATTCTTTGGGTCTTTCGGTAACGTCACAGATAGAAAAAAAAAACAATACAATTATAAAAATACAAATTATATTTTTTATTCTCTTTATTTTCATTTTTATTCTTTTATTGTCATTATTTATTTCTATCTGCGTGACTTTACCGCAAGACCCAAAGAATATGAAATAGATATGCATACACTCATTTGTTTAGGCGTGTCTCACCTAACGAGCGAGATACATCCGCAAAAATGCTTGTTAAGCGAACACTTTTTAAGCGATCATCGTTTTTCCATTGGATCCCATGTTAAAAGAGAAGTTACGTTTCAATCCCAACATTTTCCACTCTTGAGAAACTTTTTTTTTAAACATGAGAAATACAAATCATGTTCAAATAAAGTAATAAATCACCACACATGAAGAACCACAGTGATTGCAGGTGCCTGTCCTCAGCATCTGCAATGAATTAGTGCCCCCCACCCACCGCTCTCACACCCACCCATTACAGAAACACCACGAGGCACCCTCTCCATCACACGGCGAATCATGCACGCACACAGCACAACACAGCTGGTTAACAAACAGCTGCGGGCTGCAGTGGACTCCCTTCTCCCACGGAACGCATTCGATTGACCGGTCCTCCGCTCGTTACACGACCATTTGCTCGTTTTGGCGAACAAATTGGTCTAAATTGCAAATGCTCGTTGCAGCGGATTCTCGCGGAAAGAACACTCATTAAGCGAGACGCAGGCCTGTATAACTACAATGATCAAAGTTGCACCCTGGGTAACCATATCACAGTGCTCACCTTTGAGAGGGTCTCGTACGGGGCATGCAGGTTGACCTGCATCAGATTTCCCAACAGGGGCCATGGCCGGGGACCTGGGGGGAATCTTTTGGAGCCGCCTCCCAGCAGACGTTGGGCGGACCAGACCAGGAAGATCAGCAGCAGCAAGCACGAAGGAACCCAGGACGTGGAGCCGCCCAGAGCGGCACTCGGAGATGCATCCACAGACATGGCGACCCTGCGCGATAGGGGGCGAGCATCAAGCGGTCAGGGAGACGCGATGCGTCACCGTTTTAGTTCCCCGGAAGTAGCAACCCTACCTCCCAAATGTTGTTGAGCACAGGGAGGGGGGGGGGACGTTGGCAAAAACCGGAATCCCTTCACAAACCAACACGGGTCACGATGGTCATCTCTGGCACGACTTCCCTGCCTCCCTGGTGCTGAATAAAGTGCCACGCCCTTCGTCGGCCAATCGCTGCCACCTACTTTTTCCTTCGCTCCCCGGGTGGAAGAGCGGGCGCCCTTCAATCGGCCCATCTGCCGAGGGGTCGCCCCTCGAAGCTCGCACCAGAGGGCTAAGATGACCCATCCCAGCCACACACATAGCACGCCTCTGCTAGTCTCCCGGACCTTTGCATTTAAGCATGACCCTGGTTATACCGGCCTGTGAAGATGACAGCAGCAGCGACAGTGGCAGGGGCCACGGCACCACAACGCATCTGGGACACCAAACAGTTGTGCAAGCTAACAGAGAAAATGGTGAAGGTGGTGGGTCCCAAAGGGGAGGTCGAGGGTGGGGGTGAGGTTGCACATAGCATCAGGGCAATGTTCTTGTGACCTTTAAATGCCCGCGACCTTTAAATGCCTGCGACCTTTCTGAGAATTGTGTTTGTTTGGGAGGATGCTTGAAAATATCCCATTGTAACATTTCAATCAGTCACTCACGAGGCGTAGTCGGCGAAGGACAGTTGCACCGGACGCGTAACCTCTTGTGAAAGCGTTCGCATAGATTGCTCTTGACTACCATGCACTGGCATCTCGAGTGATTGTTTGATCCACAGAGCACGGGGAAGGGGGGAGGGGAGGTTTGTAGAGGGGGTGACCACGGGTAGAGCAGCACCATTTCTTTGAGGGTCGCAGTCCACCGCTTCAAACGCCGACCGCCAAGAAAAGTGTGCGCAATTTGCGCGTCAAGATGGGCGACGTGTTGTGTTCTTATAATAACGTGATACGCTCGTTATTGTAATTTAAAAAATCATGAAATACTGTTTGCTATCTGTATTATTGTTGTTAGCACTATTTCCCTAACCCCAATGAAGCCCTCATATTGCTCATACGAAAGAAATAACATTGTCGGAATGCATCCCCATATACACAATGGTATAATGACCCCTTTTTAATGCTGATTTGCTTAGCGCTCACTTCTCCAGGAACGCATCTTGAGCGCCAAGCAAGATCTGCTGTATTTTAGTACACTACTGTAGTGCTCGACTTGACACCATAGCTTCTTGCTTTTCTCTCTCACTTTATTCTGCTAATACCGGTAGATCAACATTCCTCCTCCGCGCTCTCCTCCGTCGACTCTCCCCGTCACAGTTCAGCTGCTCTTTATCAGCTTCTCCGCCACACTCCAGCCGCTGCTACCCTATGCTTCTCCGCCACACTCCAGCCGCTGCTACCCTATGCTTCTCCGCTGCTACCCTATGCTTCTCCGCCACACTCCAGCCGCTGCTACCCTATGCTTCTCCGCCACACTCCAGCCGCTGCTACCCTATGCTTCTCCGCTGCTACCCTATGCTTCTCCGCCACACTCCAGCCGCTGCTACCCTATGCTTCTCCGCTGCTACCCTATGCTTCTCCGCTGCTACCCTATGCTTCTCCGCTGCTACCCTATGCTTCTCCGCTGCTTCAAAACCCCCTCCCTTTATCCCCAGGGCAATTAATCTCCAATTAATCGGTGGCATCCCCCGCGACGCCCGTCGCCCCCTAGCGGGGGGCTGGCACCTGCCACATTTTCCAGACAACACGGCGCCACTTAGCGACAACAACAACTTCCCGGCCAATCAGCGCCCTGCGTCCTTAATCGCCCCCTACCCTCTGTTACACTGTCCTCAGACAGCGTGGCATCACATTTAGACAATAACAACTCCCAGCCAATCAGCACCCTGTGTCCTTAATCGCCCCTGACCCGTCTCTGGGCTTCTCCTAACGCCTAACGACAATAAAAACCTCGACCTCGTTTACTCCCACTGTACTCTGCTTGCGCATACACCCACTTCCGTGTGTGGCGCGTATTTCAGGCACTACACTACATACTAATTCACAGACACTAATTGGAGGTACTCTCTCTCTTTTATTTCGGCCTTCACAGCCTTAGGGGATAACTACACACCAGGTCGGGACAGCCAACACGCTGCCAGACCCACAGCTTAAAGAGGGCGAAGATCAGGATGACGGCACGACGAGTTCCATTCCAGATCGCAGCAGCCCCGACTGCGCGTTGGAGCTCGCCTTTTATCCTGCCCAGCGTGGCCAGGCTCCACCCTCGGCCCCGCACCCCTCTAGATCCCACAGAGGGCTCCATGCCTTGCCCACAGGTCCAACTGTTACCCCTAATTCTATTGTCTACCAATCTCCCAGCGGCACGTGCTGCAGTGACTCATTCAATGTCACTACACATATAAAGTGTTCCTGGCTGACTGGCAGTGGTGACGCCACCGCTCACATCTGCGCGATTACATCACCGACATCCCACAGCGTTGATCTGGTTTTGTGCATGCTGACGTCACACAAATGGCATGCATTTATGTAGTGGTGTGGGGAAGTATAACTATTTAAAAACTAAACCATTAAAAAATATATCTTACCAGGTAAGGCTATATAGCTCTTTTTCAGAAGCGACCTGGCCACAAAAGACAGCTCAGCGAAGTGGCTTATCACGCGGAAATGGATAGCAGCTCAATAATATAATCTAAACGCATGATGTTCATTCTAAATGTGGAGGGGAAAAAACTGAAGGACCCCGAGAAAAATCAACGTGACCATGGAGAGAGAGAGAGTGAGAAAACATGCAAACTCAAATATACAGCAGGCGTTAGAGTCGGGATCGTACCCACGACCTTATGTGTACCAGGTGAGGTGGTTAACATCACGCCACATCTCTACTCTACAGGGCAGAGCACCTTTTCATGGGCCTAACTGCTCATTGTAACATTTTGGAGAAACAGCCCACACCGATGATCAAATCGCGCAAAATGTGCCCAAACCCATCAGATTTCCATCAAATTTTCATCGATGCCTATAACCGTATTGCACTCGATGTTCCGATATCTGCGCTCTCCACCGCCACCGGCACAAGCCTGCGCTCACCAGCTTTGCCAAACATGGTTGTTTGGTGGTCATGATTGACACACACGCGCCACAACCAGGGAGAGGGGTAGAAACCGGTCCGGACCGGTCGGGCCAACGGCGGTTGGAACCCCTCTGAGGGGAGGGGGCTGGCAGGAGCTACGATCCCCCAGAACCCCGCCCCTCAGGGAGAAAGAGTATATAAGGCGGGTCTCTGAGAGCGCGAGTCGGTCCATCTCAAGCCGAAACCAGAAGCTGCCTGAAGAAGAAGAAGACCCTGGACCCCAAGCCGCCGACGTCCTTCTAAGGGCCAGGGCTCAGTGCGGTGCCAGTGGTCGTGGGGTTAGGACCCTGAGGTTCCCTCGGCCTGATGCCCTTGTGAGGGCCAGGTCCGGACGGGCCAGTGGTCAGGGACCCACCGGGCCAGCGGTGGGTCAGCCTCCCCTAGGTTTAGCTAGCCGGAGGGCTGAAGTAGGGAGAGTCGTAGGTACGATAGCACGGAGGCTGTACCTCCCCAGGTTGTGGGTGAAAGGGGCCATTACCCCTTTGTGTTAGGGATTAGTGTAAACTGTTTGGTGAAATAAAGCGTGTTGCCTCTACGAAGACTCCGTCTCCCTCCAAGAACATTACAGTTGTATAAGCCCCACGAAGCGGGGGAGGGGGAAATCAGAAACACGATATGCCACGTTGGCAACCATAAACATATCTCTGGAAAGAATTAATCAGAACCGTTGATCGCGATGAGAGTTGCACTTATGGGATCCCATTAACTCTGCACAAGGAAAACCCCGTTGGGAAGACATCACTGCACATTTGGACTTTGCTTACTCTGGATGCACAAAGTCTGGAGTGCTCCTGCAAGACCCGGGTGCCTTAAAACCAAAGGAACACAGACAACCAAACACCACGGCAAATCATGATGTTGGCTTGCCACACGATGCTCTCCTGCTCAAGGGCACCAATGAACAGGCTCCCACTGCTCTAAGCGTGTCACCCAATCCGTGATGTGTGGGGTGAGATACGAAGGACTTTGTCCTGAGTTTTATAAAGAACATGGGGGACTCCATTCAACAACGGCTTGCAAATCTTGTTTTAGGTTTTACCGTCGTACAAAGGACAACAGGTAAATGGAAAAAAAACCGTGGAAGAAAGGCAAAATCGATGCCATTTTGCATCCTGGAAAGCCGCAAGATCTTTACAACTACAGGGCCAATTACCCCTCTTGTCTTCCACCTCCAAGCTGACGGGACGTACCGTGGTTGCCAGACTTCACCCCGATTGTCGACCCCCCAGCTGCCTGTGTCCCGAACAGGCCGGAACTCGAATCGGTAGTAGCTGTCAAGAGCAGTTCCATCACCAGCTTCATAGTAGTTGTTTGTAAAGCATCAGCAGAAAGCTAGCACAGGGATAATTTACCCACCTCCTCTGCTGCCCCATCACACTGTTTGGCATCATGGCCCGATGCTGAAGATAGCCAAAATCATCAGCTGCTGCTCTAACGTAACCTAAGCAATGCAATGCTCAGCAACTGTACTCTCAGTGTACACATCGCAGCTAAAAGCTGCTAAAAGCAGCGAGGTGTACAACTATAAGACTAAAATCTTGATTTGAAGCTTTCGTGACTGCAGGAATCCATACTCTTTGGTTCTTTCGGCAAAGTCACGTAGGTAGAAATTTTTTATAAAAATAATATATCACAGTGATATTTTTTTTTTATCACAGTGATTTTTATTTTTTTTAATTTTTTACGTACGTGACTTTACCGAAAGAACCAAAGAGTATAAAACTAAAAACTTTTTATTTTACCAGGTAAGGTCCGTTAAGCTACATTAGCTCTTTTTCAGAAACGATCTGACCACAAATAATAGCTCAACGAAGAGGCTTATCACATGGAAAGAATAGCAGCCAAATACTCTAAACGCACGTTGTTTCTAAATGTGGAGGGAACAATCGGAAGACCCGGAGAAAGATCCATGCAACAACAGGGAGAACATGCAAACTCTAAATATACAGCAGGCATCAGGTTCTGGTGCGAACCCACGACCTCCTGTATACCAGGCGAGGTAGTAAACATCTCGCCACCGTGGCGCCCCATATATATCGTGCCCTTCCGTGTCCATCATTTCGCGTGCTCATATATGCAGGTGACATCGCCCTTATCGCACAGGGCACACACTTCGAACACGTTGCCAATAACAGTTGATCTCGTGTGATTGGACGCATATTTCCGTCGCTGGAGACTACGACCAAATCCCTTGAAAAGCACCACCGGCGCTTTTCGCCTGAACAATCGTGGAGCAGATGCCACCCTCGATGTCGTCCTTCCGTGGTAACCGAGTGCGCTGTGACCCCGCTCCAAGACATCTCGGCAGGGCCGAATTAAGATTTTGTAGGCCCCTGGGTTACAGGTACTGTGAGGCCCCCAGTAATATTTTCAAGAGGAAAACAAAGTTAAAGAAAAAATATAATTTATTTTTACAAAGCCACCAACAAATAAAATTCAGCATAACATCGCACCTCCTGACGTCGACGTTTCCTCAAAGACACCGGTGGATGCATACACCGCATGAGAACATCAACAGCCCGATGCGCACATTTCCCCCATTAAAAGGTGAACTTAAAGACAGGCCACAGTGTGACTGTGGCCACGCGAGCCAGACTATGGACCATATATTTAACCACGTTAGTCTCTGATGGAGCCCTCTCGTGGCTGGCAGGCCTCGACATCGGCATTTAGCTCCTGAACGTGTTGCAATGATAGGCAAGAAGCGTAGGTCCACGACCCCCATACGGCGTGTGGAGATAGATCTTCATCCATTCGTCCCGCTTACCTGCACCGCCGAAGATATCCGAGTCGACGTGACCAAGCCACCAGAGAGGACAGGAGCCACGTATTTATACCCCAACAGAACAAAGAAAAAATGTACACCGCACTCTTAGCCACAATGATTCAAGTTCACATTAGCGATGCAAAGTAATCATTAACAGAAGGCAATGTGGCCAATGAAATGTGGAAAAAAGTAGATTTTATATCTATTTGTTTTATGCGGAGAGACAAATATATACTAAAATCTGCGTGCTGTATTTATTTTTGATGTGATTGACCGCGCAAGAGTGCAGGATTTTATACAAACCACAATACACATCTCATTGGGCGGTGACGTCACCACGACGCTTGTGCCAGATAAACATCCACATGCACACACACAAGTCCACGAGACATTGTGTTCTTAATTATTCACACATCACGACAAACTTGCTCTTTGACATTTGTTCCCGACAGCTGCAGATCTAGACACTGCTGAATGAAGGCCTCCCCCAAGCCTCTTTTGGTCCTTTGCCGTGTAACAATTCACCTGCACAGTGAGCTGATAACAGCTGATTATGGCTAATAATTTGGAGGTAACGGTACCTCCAAAGTGCCTTTTTATACCCGTGTAACGCCCGCGAATAACAGGAACTCCGGCGGGTGGACTATTTTGATGGCGTGGACAAGCTTGTCATACGGGGACAACTAGGTGATGTAGAGGGGCCAACGGAGATGCAAAAGAGACAAATAGATAGTAAAAGAGTGCCTCTCTTCGCGCTGGTAGATGAACTCCGAAATGGGGCTTGTTGTGCGCTTTTTGCTAAACAAAAAAACCCAACTCATAGTGAAGTCCTGTCGAGGTTTAGTTTGTAAATTCAGGGGAGAAACTCAGAAGACCGGGATAAAGTCTAATTTTTCAGGGATCGCCTACATCACCAAAAATGACAAGAACATAGCAAATAAAATACATAAAATGAAGCAAATATAAATAACGTTGAAAAAACAACGGTGTCACATGAGATATTGGAAATACAGCATTGCACAAACACATTAATAAAAAATACCCTATGGTGTAAGCCGAGTTGGGTAGATCATTTGAAGACTCGTACAATCATTCACTTACAGAATACATCAATCAGGCCAAATGAGAGAGTGGATTCAGTAAATCCAAATTGGTTTTAGAGGTTGATTTGTATACGATGTCAACATAGTCTATGAGAGGCATAGAGGTGGTAGCTTTCAAATGTGTCCGTGTAGAAGTTCAAAAATAGGATTGGTTTGTATACGGGGAGGTGCCCCCACCCTATCACACGGGGATACAGAGATACGTTGAGATGCAGAGAGACAAACAGAGAGAGTAACCGAGCTGCTGAGAGACAGGCAGAAAAATAGATGGGGGGAAACACAGAAATGCAGAAAGAAACGGAGATATGTAATATAAGAACAAGAAATATAAAATTAATGAAACCTCTGTGAATTTGACTTTGCCACAAAAATGTTGCCAATTAGACGAACTATGTTAAGTTCCGTACCTCGCCATGACATTTCACTTTGCGAGCGCGCCACCACCGCAGTCCTCGCTAGTCTGTAGCGCTGTAAGGCAACCTCGATAGTGGCCGCACCGTCCCACGTCAAACCGCGGTTTTATAGCCCCCTGCGAGGTCGGCTGCCGTCCCCGCGGTAAGCCGCCAGTGTTGTTGTTGATGCCGCTACTGCGGCTGCGCGGGGCATCCGGTGCGATCGGCCGAGGCGTCCGCCCGAGTAAACGCATCAAAAGAAGCGAAGCCTCCCATGTCCCCTTGACCATTTCGTTCATTTCTGCCGAGGAGACGCGGTCCGACGGCGGACCTCGGCGTTTGTTGATGTGCTCACTGGAGTGGGCGCCACGGCCCACTCCAGTGAGCACTACCCCGCCTGGTTATACAGGAGGTCGTGGGTTCGATCCTGACCCTGACGCCTGCTGTTTATTTAGAGTTTGCGTGTCTCTCTCTCTCTCCCCATAGAGATGTTAACTACCTCGCCTGGTTATACATGAGGTCGTGGGTTCGATCCTGACCCTGACGCCTGCTGTTTATTTAGAGTTTGCGTGTCTCTCTCTCTCCCCATAGAGATGTTAACTTCCTCGCCTGGTATGGTATGCAGGAGGTCGTCTGGTATGTAGGAGGATGTGGGTTAGATCCCGACCCTGACGCCTGCTAAACTCGCCAGATGTTTGGAAAAACAAAACATCCAAGTCAGATTTGGCACGGTACATAAAATAAAAAAATATCTGGTTCAAAGATGTATTACCAAAGCTATCAACAGAAGGTGTGTACAAGATTAACTGCACGTGTGGTAAATATTATGTTGGGCAAACAGGATGAATGATCAGCACGAGACTAAAAGAACATCAGATAAATATGAAATACTCCCAAAACAACTGTCAGCAGTAGCAGAACACGCGTGCCAACAAGGACACTCAATTGATTTTGATAATGTTGAAGTTGTGCGCAAAACAAGCTACTACTGGCCAAGACTAATTATAGAAGCTATCGAAATTGAAAGAAATAAAAATAATTTTAACCGTTCGGATAGCTACCGACTTAGTGCTGCGTGAAAGCAAATCATCAAATAGAGCATTGTTTAAATGCATGCCTATACAGGCCACCACACTTCAATAGGGATTATCGTTGGTACGGCTATTTTAATACACAATGGACAGGAAGGACAAGATTAATGGGCTCCCATAATGCGCATGCATAAAGTACGTTGATTCAGTCACCCCCCCCCCCCCCCTTTGCACAAGAGCGCAAAAGCCACAAATCTGTCTGTCGCCTGATGAAGTTAGTTGTAATTACTGGCGAAACGTCGTACTCAGATTGTAAATGTTGTGGCTTGGCTCTCCAACACACCGGTGTGCTGTTCTAGTGACGAATTGAAACGTTCTGTTTACGTGACAAACCTTACTAGTTGGCTGTGTCGGGTGGTGGCGGGTTTTAACGACACATTTATATATTTACGTGATCTAACCAAAAAAACAACCCCTCATGTATATTTAGAGTTAGCGTGTCTCTCTCTCCCTGTGGTTGCGTGTATTTTTCTCTGGGTAATCCGGTTTTCCCCTCCACATTTAGAATCAACATCACGTGTTTAGAGTATTCGGCTGCTATGAATTCCCGCATGATGATAATAAACCACTCTGTTAAGCTATTGTTTGTGGCCAGGTCGCTTCGGAAAATATCTCTATTTACCTGGTAAAAAAAACAATGTTTATTAGTTGAGTTTAGGATGCAGAGTAACCTGGACATCTGGGACAAAAGAGCTCTCTGCAACTCATCGGATTCCTCCCGTATAAAATAAAGATTCCCATTCCTGAACCGTCGCGGACACCACTGGTCGAATGCGTCCAGCTTGCCGCACACAGAGGATGCTATTGACCGCGTCTCTCTGAGCCATACGGAAGCGCGGGGAGGATGCACACATTGCAGAGGCAGATCCGTGTGGCCGTCGCAATATCGGAGCGGCCACGTGTGTGTCTGTCGAGCCGTTGCGTGCACACGCACGAGCAATCGAGATTCGTGTTTTAAACGTCTGCCTCGCCGCTCCGAGTATGTTGCAGGTTGCGGCTGAGGTAGTGAAATGATTTCACCATTTCATCATGGATGCCCGTTATTTGCACCTCATTCAAATCGTGCCGGCTGCTTTTGCGGTCTGCATTTTGGCATTTTGCAATTGCACTGCTCACTTGTCATTTCATAAGTGAACATTTTTCACGCGGGCAAAACGACGCTATGGGGATTACTGGTTTTTTTTTGTTCAATATAAAATATTATAAACTTGCAGATCACCCTTGCGAGTGTGCAAAGTTCACCGTTGACAATCAACAATCGGAAAGAGCAACGGTCACGTCTCTTATGCCCTTTTGTCCTCTTGTAATATGGGGAGATCTGTTGCCACATGTTGTTACGAAACACTGGATTTACTATTACATTCGTTTATGCTCCTGAGCCCATTATGCTTCGTATTAGTGAACGGTGGCGGTCACCAATTTTGCCCCAGTTTAAGTGAAATCACGAATTCATTTGGTATCAGCGCTTTTCTTAGTAACCCATTGCTATCATGAACGCGCTATGATTTCGTATATGTGTATGTGTTGAAGTGTAGAATCACGCGGACTCGGAGTTTCTTGTAAGGGCTGTTATTAACACACCAACTCACACCAGTGGTAGGTGCACACTACACTCGGCCCTTCCTTTGGACCTCGGCTCGACTCTTGTTCCTAGCCTCTGCTATTCCCTTGGGCTCTCTCACCCGAGTCGGGACGGGGGTTCAGCCAAGACCGCCCGACCGAGTAAGAGCAGCACCCCACTTCTCCCTAGCCGGCTCTCACTGACTTCCTCGAGCCTTCTCCTCTGCTATCTCGACGGCTCTCCCACTCGTCGAACCCGGGACGGGGGTTCAGCCAACTCCGTCCGGTCACGAGCGGGAGAGACCGCTCTTAGCCGCTACACAGCCCGGGCTCCCACAACGACCCCCTTTAAGTCCCCTTTAAGTACCCCCTTACAATCCCCGTCACATGACGTCATCCCACTATCCCATGACGCCATCAGGCTACTCCTCAACATATGTTAGGGGGTGGTGGTGTAGCGGTTAGCGCGCTGCACTTTTGAACCTGGCAATCGGGATTCGATTTCCGCTCACGGCCATCACCCAGTGACGATTATTTTAACCGGTCCTGGGCCTCCCGTAGGTCGACTCAGCCTCAAATGAGTAGCTGGTGTGGCGTGTAAACATTTGCCGAGGGAAACAAAGGCGGTCGGGGGTGGGGCTGGCCACCCGCCCCCTCGTGTGCCGTTCCGGCCTTCATAGGTGCTACTCGCTAACAGCACTTACCCCAATAGTCTGTTATGTTGAACTTCTTTCGCACCGTACGTAGCCAACCATGCTAATCGGAGGTGGGATGGAAGTTCTTAGTCTGCAGTCGTTTCGCAATAGGGGGGACAGTGTTGCTGTCTGTTTCATGTTTTAATATTTTTTTGCGGGCATTTTTTGTTTGCGTGGAAAATTTGGCCCATGACTGAATCTGCCTTCCAAAGCAACGCCGCGGGATATTTAACGTCCATTGTGAAGCAGCAGACCTGTTGACCTGTGGGGGTGGGTGGGGGTTGTCGTCTGAGATCATTGGCGAGGGACTGTGTGTTGTTGTCTTTGTGTGGTCTTGGAATGATTTTGCTGTTGTTTTACTGCCTTTCCGAAACTTGGGACTTGATTGTGAAATGTTTTACTTATATACTATATTTGTGTATGAAAGGGGCGTTACGGTGGCGAGATGTTCGCGTCCTCGACTGGTAAGCAGGAGGTTGGGGATTCGATCTCAATCCTGACGCCTGTATAATTAGAGTTTGCAAGTTTTCCCCGTGGTCGCATGGATTTTTACCCTCCACATTTAGAAACATGCATTGAGATCATTTAGATTATTTTGGGGCTATAAATCTCCAAATGATGGGCCACTTTGTTGAGCTATCATTTGTGGCCGGGTCGCTTCTGAAAAATAAGTTAACACCTCAGTGGGCTTTGCCTAGTAGGATGGAGATGGTTTGGTTTCATTTGTATGTGTTTGGGCGATTTGTTTACCTTTCTTGTACATTGCACTACTAGCATGCTTTCTGTACTGTTTGTTGTTGTCACGTTCTTACCCGCCCCCGACTGGACATGTGAAAAAAGAGTTTCACAGCTCATCATTTCTCCAGTGTGAGTAAACATTCTGATTCTTATAATCCAAAGCAGAGTTCCACTGCGTGACTGGACTGGGCTACACTGCCGTGAATGCAGATTCGCGTGATGATGTTTTTTTTATGTCACTTAGCCAAGCAAAAAAACTGGTTTAGGTCATTGTGACCGGCATCTGATTAGATGTTCTTCTTGCGTGTGAATTAGTTTTTCTTATTGGCAACATCGAGGTATGCTCGCAACAACAAGGCTTTAGGAATTTAGAGTATGTGCAGTTGTGCTACACGTCTGTTGAAGGAGTTCAGACTCCAGTGAAGAAGACGAAGATGTATTTATACTGGAGGGATCCGATGAGCTAACAAACAAACAATACGAACACACGATGGGAGTGCAAAGTATAAGAAAAGTAAAACAAACTTAAAAAGATACAAATAAACTTTTTTTTATCTTTCCAGGCAAAACTTACCGAGGTATTAACTTAATTTTCAGATGCGACCTGGTCAACAACAATAGCTCCACGAAGAGGCTTATCATGTGGTTTACTGTATGGTCCATAATTTGGGTTGGATGGCCACAATCACACTCCTCTGGCGCGTATTTAATTTCCGGTTGATGTTCTGATGCCGTTGACGATAACAGCATTGTCTTTGACGAATGTCAAATGCGGGAGGTCCGATGATGTTTGGATCTCGAATGAGGTTTTCATTCGGCAGCAGATGACAATTGCTGTCGCCAAGCTGAGGGGGAATCGTCGCCTCAAATGAGCTCCCCTTGCGTAGGAAACACAATCAGAGGGTGTCCACGCTTATTTCAGTAACTAGGCCAGAGCCCACGATACGAGAGAAGTCTCATTTGCAAGAGACCTGAAGCATTCGTCCGATTTACACCATTGGAACCTCATTTGCCAGTAAAAAATATGATAATTGGTTTTTTACCCTTCTATCTGGCAACAAAACTGACACCTTTTTTTACAAGGAGTCATGTTTGCATAGACCACAATACCTGCAGCCATAATGCAAACAAAAAACATAACTCTGAAAATGTATGCACTGTCCTTGAAGTTGATTGGTCCACACCCGAGACAGCTTTCCTTAGAGCCTAGTCTCACATGGGTTGGACCAGATGACGCCAAAAGGCGCTTGTGGACCAATCAACTTCAAGGACAGTGCATATATTATCAGAGTTATGTTTCTTGTTTGCATTATGGCTGCAGGTATTGTAGTCTATGCAAATATGACTCCTTGTAAAAAAAAAGGTGTCAGTTTTGTTGCCAGATAGAAGGGTAAAAAAACAATTATCATTCGTCCGGTGTTCTTCATCGCAAGGTTCCCGCGCGGGCCACTGGCGGATTTTCTTTGGGTTAGATCGCGTAAATATACATGTGCCGTGAAAGCCGCTACCACCCAACACAACAAATTAGGAAGGTTTGTCACTTAAATAAAGCGTGCCATTTAGTTATTAGTTCAGCTCATCAGTGGGTTGGAGAGTAAACCCACAACATTTACAATTCGAGTACGACGTTTCACCAGTAATTGCAACCAGCCTCATCAGGCAATAGCCAGAATTGTGGAGAAATCCACCTGTTTCGTGCTGTCAAAAACCCAATTGTTGCAAATGTGTGGCAGCCCTCAAAACTGATGAAGTATTCTCGGCGAAAGTGGCTCCCCCCTCTGAAAATTAGTGAAGAACACTGCATTAGTCTGTCAGTAGGGGGGGCTATTAGGGTTTTTTCAACGGTTTTATTCAACGGTTTTATTTAACTTGATTCCTATGTCGTGGTCAAATCGTGGTCAAATCTTGTAATCTACATTTCTTCCACTTCCCGTTGTCCAATCAATCCCTAATTTGCACACGTACTCAGATCCGGTGACAATGCATGCCTGGGTCTCCCCTATGTCGACTCAGCCTTAAATGAGTACCTGGTGTGATGTGTAAACATTGCTACTAAGGAGACAAAGGCGGCCGTGCGTGGTGCTGTCCACCCACCTTGTCTTGTGTCGTGCCGGCCTTCAGAGGTTCTACTCGTACTCTGTGTTTTTTTTTTGGTAAAGACACGTAGGTACCTAGGTACCTACGTGACTTTACCGAAAAAAACAGTCACGAAAACTTCAAATCTAGGTTCTACTCGCCACAAGGCTAGAGAGGGGATCTTCATCTTGTCTTTGCCAGTGTTGTGAATCTGTACTCGACTTACACTATATTGGCTGTACGCACGTACCGTAGTGCGCGCTATATGAACATCAGAAAGTATTACCACATCACTGGACTTTATTCAAAATCGCATCATACTGTAGATCTCTAGCTTCCATTGCTTATCCCAGAAATGTGGTCACTGGTTGGTAATTTTATTCAAATAGAACTGTGAGTGTGATGGAAAAGAAAGGAAGCATTAAGATGCTTGTTTAATCACAAAGACAAGTGTTGATTAGAGGCTACATGTGGTAAAATTGTGATGAAGCTATTTTTAACCGAGCTTAATGAACTGGCTAATAACCAACGGTAATGGAACATAATATGACCAAATTTAGTTTTTGTTGAAAAAAATAATTGTGCCGCTTAACCACATATGAGCGTGGCCTGGAAAACGTGATTCGTTACGCTAAATAAGAAAAACATAATCAAGAGTGGACTGCAACATATCGTTAATACGTTCCATACACTCAGCACTTTTCATTTGCTGCGGCCCATGGATCAGCGTTGTAAAGCAACGCTTCTGTGTGGAGTTAATTTGCAGTAATTACAATAATTGTTTGCATGTTACAAGACAAGTGGCTGTTCTCCTATCAGTAGGGGAGTGGACGTGCCGGACACCTGGCTCTGCTACCTGGCCTGATTGACAGCCGATAGTTCTTTTGAGAGATGAGCTGACGCTATCGCTCCATCCTCCACTGGCTGATCCAAATTATGCCTTGCCGTGTCCCCACATGCATCAGGGTTTCCAGCTTCTTCATCATCATCATAATCAGCCATAATTAATCTACTGCTGGATGAACACCTCTCCAAGCTGGTCACCCTCTTCTCATGTTATTGCGAAACAACAATCCATCTAGCGTGTGATTTCCATCGAACCGATTGCATCGTTCCACAGTGGATGTCCGCTCAGGCACTAAAATCGTTGCACATTAAAGCACACCACCCCCTCCAAATTGTGTTTATTCGTCGCTGCACATATCGACATTGTTGTTTTTTTCACTTCACCTTTACACCCAGTGGCGTAGCCATAGAGTGTACAGGCGGTGCAACTGCACTGGGCCCCTATGGGCCAGTGGGGCCCAGGCACCAGGCGAGAATGTGGGAGGGAGGCAGACGGGGGGTTGAGCCCATTTCACTCCTTGCACCAGAGCCCGTGTCGCGCACGTTACGCCAACTGCTTACACGAACGTTTGACCTCGCGCACACACACACGTCACGGAAGCACGAAATCACTCTTTTAGATGTTGCGGTATTTGGCGATGCATCGCCCCTTGCGGGTATACTTCAACTCCTCGCGATAGGGATTCCGAACGTTGGACGTGCTGTCAGTGCTTGCGCATGTTTTGATTGAGACTGATCCGAGCCACTTTGCGCGTGAACAAGGCCGCTTGCCAAGCGCCCACTTCCGATGATCCCTCCGACGTTCAACACGGTGGGCTCGCACACGCCGGGGACATCTCACCGAGATGCCGCGACAATGTGCGACGACGTAAGGAGCGGAGAGAGAGAAAGAGAGAGAAAAAGGACGACGAGGCATTATGCGTTCACCCTCCCTGGAGGCTTCATGTTCAGCCCTGAGAGCACTGGAGGATGGAGCGATAGCGTCAGCAAATATATACACACACATGGGCTAGTCAGCTGGCAAGGTCACGAACTCACGATGATTCATCATCAGTCCCAGACAGGGCATGCAATAGAAAGTACAGGTCTGGAAATGCTAGTGTTGCTCTAAATGAAGACTGTTGCTCTTAAGTTGCGGCATTAATTAATCAATGAATTGGCTCCTTTAAAGCAATTAACATTTTATATGGAGGACTTATTAATTACGTATATATATTTCTGGTGGTCAAAAACGTGGCGGTCCTTAAACTCTCGAATCGCGTCGCCCAAGAAGCAGACACCACGTGTCTCAGGCGCACCTGCTCCGTGTCAACGAGTTGCGGGCACCCTCACTCCACACAAACAAAGGTTGTACATGGAAGATTCATTTATAAAGTACTAGCGGGAAGTTTCCGGCGTTGCTCGGGTGAAAAATATCTTTCAAAAATTCTCTTAAAAACCTTACATATACATACACAGATACGAAGCTATTGTGAAAGCCCGGTGGGCCGTTTGTCCAATTATAAGAGGCTTGCACAAGTCCAAAAAGTTATAGAAAATGTGGGGTAAATAGTTGATGTAAAAGGTTTCCGAAAATTGTGGACCCCCCCCCCCCCCTCAGCCATTACACAGATAAGTCAAGATGGCGGCACGCATCGCATCTCAGTGAGACCACAGCCGCACTTGTCCATTGTGGGAGCTTAAGAAGCATTATCTGTAAGTTGTTTATATTCCTATAATATTGGAAATGCTGTTGTAATGTTGGAATGACCGTTATAGCAATGTAAATGCCTTTATGGTGCCGTTAAGTTGTTGTAGTAAATACGAGGCCTAGTTAGTAACGAAGCCTGTGACTTTCCTTATTGTGGATGTTACTTGTGATTTAGTAGGTCGAGTCAGACTTGTGCCTATGTTGCAATCCTGAGAGTGATGACGAAGTATCTCATCCACAGTTTAGTGTTAAGTGTAATGCTGTACATTTGGGGTGCAGTGGGATGAATACACTATGTGCCTGTATGCAACGCACCAGCTTGTGCCTTTGTCTAGTTGTTCAGGGGTAATGTGGGGGCCTGGTCCTTCCAGGATCTATTGTTATCTGAGACAATGTTCTGATGCTGTGGTGTTCATTGTGTGGGTGTTTCCGAATTATAACAGATGCTGTATCTGTGTTTTCTCACCAGTTTTACCTGTTACAATCAATAAATGACGATCGGAGTTGGACGGTCATCCTGGCTCCGAGGGTTTATTGAACACATGGTTATCTACTCGACTAGCGGTGCAACGCAGCGCACGGCGAGGCCGATATAGTAAAAAGATATTCTTCCTGAAGCTCCCAACCAGTGCTGCAGCCAGCTCTCTGCAGCCAAGTAAAAATATACTCTTCTTAAAGCTCCCAAGAAGTCCTGCAGCCAGCTCCGCAGCCAGCTCCGCAGCCAGCTCCGCAGCCAGCCCCGCAGCCAGCCCCGCAGCCAGCCCCGCAGCCAGCCCCGCAGCCAGCTCTGCAGCCAGCCCTGCAGCCAGCCCTGCAGCCAGCTCTGCAGTCAGCTCTGCAGTCAGCTCTGCAGCCAGCCCTGCAGCCAGCTCTGCAGCCAGCCCTGCAGCCAGCCCTGCAGTCAGCTCTGCAGTCAGCCCTGCAGCCAGCTCTGCAGCCAGCCCTGCAGCCAGCTCTGCAGCCAGCCCTGCAGTCAGCCTGCAACAAGCAAGGAGCTCTGCAACGAGTCTACATTAAAATCGTGCTGCAAGCATCGCAGCATGGAAAGCCACAGTTCAGCAGGGAGAGATGCTGAAGAAGGTGAACCAAGCAATCCAGGATCTCCCATCCTGCCTCAAGAGGACCAAGGGAGTTCAAGGCCCCAGAGGGAGGTCAGGTTGACGCAACGGGCCTTGGAAAGCTATGAGGCTGAGAAACAGGACCTGGATGCCAGGATACAACGGGCATGGAACCGGGTTGAAGCAGATTTATCTGAAGCTTCAAATGCCTCAGACACAGTGGCCTCAATTCAGCGGGCCATCCAGCGAGTGAATGTGAGCAGCTCAAGCTACAAGCTCCTGGCAAATAGATACATCTCCCTCCTGATGAAGGTGAAAACAGATGAGGGCATTGAGG
The DNA here is from genome assembly GCF_965212315.1 of Lampetra planeri. NCBI lineage: Eukaryota > Metazoa > Chordata > Hyperoartia > Petromyzontiformes > Petromyzontidae > Lampetra > Lampetra planeri. The sequence continues at coordinate 8,387,898 of NC_136146.1, read as the reverse complement.
GAGTGCGCAGACAAGAGCACTTCCTCGAACTGCTCAATGATAACGTGCAGGCAGTGATACAAGATGCAATGGACCGTGTGGAGGGCTTAAGAGAGACACGATCTCAGCACTCTGTCTCATCCAGGTCCACCACAAGATCTAAAGCCTCAGCGCACTCACAGACATCATCTACTAGTATGGCAGCAGCTCAGGCATGTGCAGCAGCAGAAGCAGCAAGCGCCCGTATTGCCTACATGGCTGAAGAGGAAGCCATGCTAATTGAAAAGGCTCGCATACAAGAAGAAGCAAGCATAGCAGAGAGTACATTAGTGGCTACAGTGGCTACTGCCACACGGAAGAAAATTGAGCTGGATGCTAAGTTAAGCACCCTACAACTCAAAAGGGAAGCAGCTGCTGCAATGGCCCAGGCAGAGGTGCTCGAGGCAGCAGCCAACCTGGATAAGGAAGAGAATTGGAGTGAGTTTGGCACTCAGAAACCTGTCAAGGACCGTGATCAACTCACCAGAAAAATATTTTGGACTGGTCTGAACAATGCATCAATGCTCCTCCACCAAACCATACTAAACAAATGGTGGACGTTCAGGCATTGCCATCTCCACTCCGAATGAACATGAATGCTGTCTACAGGAATGGTGGAAATCCATATCCCGCTCTGGCAGTTAGTCGCCAACTCAGCGTCGTGCACGTGGGGTCAGACGTGGATGCACCAAGTCAGACCCACATTCCAGACAGTCACATAAAGGGATCCAACCAACGTGATCGAAACCCTTTGGGCCCACAGTCCAACGCCATTGCAAATGACGGCATGCTAGGCAATACAGCCAATAATGCCGCCGCACAAGCGCCAGTATGGACACACCCTGGATCAGCAGGACTAGGAGACTTTGCTAGGTACCTGGCTCACCGCGAACTAATCAACACAGGACTCGTTAAGTTTGATTACTACTCTGAGAACTATCGAGCCTGGAGATCTACCTTCAGGAATGCAATCCGAAATGCAGACATCTCTGCAAGTGAAGAACTCGACCTGTTGGTGAAATGGTTAGGAAATGAATCTGCAGAGTACGCAAAGAGGATCCGGTCAGCAAACATTGACGACCCCGCCTCAAGCCTGCATGCGGTGTGGGAGAGGCTCGAGGAGTGCTATGGTAGCCCAGAAACCATTGAGAAGGCTCTCTTCAAGAAGTTGCAGAACTTTCCAAAAATCTCTGGTCAAGACAATAAAAGGTTACGGGAGCTTGGAGATCTTTTGATGGAGCTTGAATCAGCCCAGGCTGATCCCTACTTACCAGGTCTCATTTTCTTGAATACCTACCATGGCGTGAACCCCATCGTAGAGAAATTGCCATTTGACGTGCAGGAAAAATGGAGAACAGCGGGTTCAAGATACAAGTCAGAGCATCAGGTTGCATTCCCCCCATTCTCTTTTTTCTCAAAATTTATCCGCAAACTGGCTAAGACTAGAAATGACCCGAGTTTTATGTTTGGCACCACGGGGATTTCCAGTCCAGATCTCCCAAAAATGGAAAGGACAACGGCGAAGCGAGGAACAGCGAGAGTGCCAATTTCCGTACACAAGACTGAGGTCTCTCCTGCGACATTCGCAAACTCCGTCCAGGCAACCACCACAAAGAAAAAGATAGAGGATCCAGAGAAGCAATGCCCATTGCATGATAAACCTCACTCCCTCCAGAAATGCCGTGAGTTCAGGAGGAAGCCATTGGAAGAGCGGAAGAACATGCTGAAAGAATTTGGAGTGTGCTTCAAATGCTGTGCTTCTACAAACCACCTTGCAAGGAATTGCAAGGCAGATATCAAGTGCGAGTAATGTGGCAGCGACAAACACGCAACTGTTCTGCACACATTTTACTCGAAACCCAGTGGCACTAAGGCTTCCGATCCCGAAGCAGAACACGGCGGGGAGCAAGGCGAGACCGCCGCACTCACTTCGTCAATCACAACCAAATGCACAGAAGTCTGTGGAGAAGGCTTCAAAGGAAGATCTTGCTCAAAGATATGCCTCGTCCGAGTCTATCCCAAAGGACATCCTGAAAGGGCAGTAAGGATGTACGCCATAATGGATGACCAGAGCAACAGGTCTTTGGCAAGGTCAGAGTTCTTTGATCAGCTAAGTGTAGGTGGGAATTCCTTTCCATACACGCTCAGAACATGCTCAGGACTGATGGAGACAGCGGGAAGAAGAGCGAGCGGCCTCATGGTGGAAACCATAGATAGCACCATGAAGCTAGCCCTTCCTACGGTGACAGAGTGCAACGAGAAACCGGACGACAGGAGTGAGATTCCCACGCCCGAAGTTGCACGTCACCACCCACACCTGAAACCCATAGCAGAGTTCATCCCGCCATTGGATCACGCAGCACAGATTTTACTTCTGCTCGGCAGGGGCATGCTGAGAGTCCACAAGGTTCGCGACCAACGCAATGGACCTCACGACGCTCCCTACGCCCAGAGACTCGATCTAGGATGGGTCATCGTGGGTGACGTTTGTCTCGATGGGACCCACAAACCAGACCACATTAGCACATTCAGAACGAGTGTGCTCACGAATGGACGCACGTCGCTCTTCAAACCGTGCCCCAACCACTTCACGCTGAAAGAGGAACTCGGCGAGAGAAGTCAAGGCTGTACCGTGCAGACTTACGAAGAAACCACCATGACTTCGCTTGTACATCCACCGTCTTCGTTGGAGTTTGTTCCTCCACGTTTCTCCAAGCCAGTCCTGACTGACGGGAAGAAGACTAAGGTGAAGCCGCTGCTCGTCGCTCTGCTGGTGGTCGTGGCGGTGGTCGCTGTGACCGTGGCCTCTCCGTTCCTCGACTCGGAGCTATCGTCCGAGTGGGAATTCTGGAAGGAGTTCCACGGCAAGGCCCCACAACCGGAACATACCATCTCAAGGCTCGAGCTGTGTGGAGCCATTCTTGCTACAGAGGTGGCGGAACTGATCTTAGACGAATTTGACGTCAAACTGGACGCGGTCAAGTTCTACACGGACAGTAAGGTCGTACTAGGCTACATAAACAACCAAACCAGAAGGTTCTACACCTACATCAGCAACCGGGTGGAGCGCATCAGGAGATCGACGCAGCCGGAGCAATGGAATTACGTTCCAACTGACCAGAATCCAGCAGATCTCGCAACTAGGTCCGTCCCTGCATCTCTGCTGAATCAAACCATCTGGCTGATGGGTCCAGCGTTCCTGTTACGACGTGACGTTGGCCCATGTACTTCCAAGGAGACCTTTGGACTCTTAGAGCCCGAGTCCGACAAGGAGATTGGTCCTCTAGTGACAACTTTCGTAACAAATGTGCGACCAAGAAGTCCACTGAGTCCACACCATTTTGAACATTTCTCGAAATGGACGATGCTCGTGCGAGCGATAGCACATTTAACGCATATCGCAGACTGCTTCCATCGCCCAATGAGAGGCACCACTGGTAGCTGCAATGGATGGCATTACTGCACAGTGCCACGCACTGAAGACGAGCTTTCCAGAGCAAGGAAATCAATCTTCCGCTGTGTGCAACAGGCAGCTTATGCAAGTGAGATCAAGGCCATCAACAAGGGAGAAGACCTTCCTAGGGTCAGCACCCTCTGGAAGCTAAACCCCGGGATGGACAAAGACGACTTGCTCAGGATCGGTGGTCGGCTAGGGAATGCAAAATTAGATGAGAATGAACGAAACCCCCTCATAATCCCAAGCCAGAGCCACATCGCAATCTTACTCGTGCGCCACTACCACGAGAAGGTCAAGCACCAAGGTCGGCACTTCACAGAAGGAGCAATCCGATCTGCAGGGCTGTGGATCGTTGGAGCAAAGAGGTGCATTGCCAGCACAATCCACAAGTGTATCCGGTGTCGCAAGCTACGTGGAAAACAGGAAGAACAGAAAATGGCAGACCTCCCAGCCGATCGACTCAGTGTGGAACCTCCCTTCACCTCTGTAGGGATTGACGTGTTCGGACCGTGGACAGTCATCTCCCGCCGCACCAGAGGAGTGCTCGCGAACAGCAAACGTTGGGCAGTGCTGTTCACCTGTATGAGTACACGAGCAGTGCACATCGAAGTCATCGAGTCCATGGACTCTTCGAGCTTTATAAATGCACTCCGGAGGTTCTTCGCCATCAGAGGGCCAGCCAAGCAACTCCGTTCTGATTGTGGAACCAATTTCATAGGAGCATGTAAAGAGCTTAAGATCAATACGGAGAATATCGAAGATGATTCTGTCAGGAAATACCTTAGTGACCAAGGCTGCACATGGATCTTCAATCCTCCCCACTCTTCGCACATGGGTGGAGCCTGGGAACGCATGATCGGGATTGCTCGACGCATTCTCGACTCCATGCTATGTGATGTCGGGTCCACACGGCTCTCTCACGAGGTCTTGACCACTCTCATGGCCGAGGTCTCAGCCATAATTAACTCAAGACCCCTGATCCCCGTCTCAACCGACCCGGAGTCACCATTCATCTTGACTCCTGCTACACTTCTTACCCAGAAGACAGATGTGCTCACAGCACCTACCGAGGAGGCCAGCACTGCAGACCTCTACAGACGTCAATGGAGACAAGTGCAGAGCTTCGCGAACACGTTCTGGCGTCGCTGGAAAAACGAGTACCTTACGACACTCCAAGTGCGCAACAAGTGGCAGTCTAATAGACCAGACATCCAAGAAGGCGACCTCGTCCTACTGAAGGACAACCAAGCCAAACGGAATGAGTGGCCAATGGGCCGCATCCTCAAGTCGATTCCAAGTGCCGATGGAAAAGTTCGAAAGGTCGAGGTTATGATTGCGAAGCAAGGAGTCGCAAGAACTTTCATCAGGCCCATAGTCGAGATAGTACTACTTCTCTCTCGCAAAGATATGGACAAATCAGTCGACCCGTTGAAGTTGTTATACACTTGTTTATGAGATAGGAAATAAATGGTGGTATCTCCTAGATACCAGACGGGGAGTGTCTTGCCTCACGGCAGATGTGGAGCGTACGTTCACAGGAAGTTCCTGTTTTTTTATGCTAATGTTGGTCACGTGACCAGGAAGTGACGATGTTAGATTTCCACTGTACCACGCGGGCGTCAGCCATTACACAGATAAGTCAAGATGGCGGCACGCATCGCATCTCAGTGAGACCACAGCCGCACTTGTCCATTGTGGGAGCTTAAGAAGCATTATCTGTAAGTTGTTTATATTCCTATAATATTGGAAATGCTGTTGTAATGTTGGAATGACCGTTATAGCAATGTAAATGCCTTTATGGTGCCGTTAAGTTGTTGTAGTAAATACGAGGCCTAGTTAGTAACGAAGCCTGTGACTTTCCTTATTGTGGATGTTACTTGTGATTTAGTAGGTCGAGTCAGACTTGTGCCTATGTTGCGATCCTGAGAGTGATGACGAAGTATCTCATCCACAGTTTAGTGTTAAGTGTAATGCTGTACATTTGGGGTGCAGTGGGATGAATACACTATGTGCCTGTATGCAACGCACCAGCTTGTGCCTTTGTCTAGTTGTTCAGGGGTAATGTGGGGGCCTGGTCCTTCCAGGATCTATTGTTATCTGAGACAATGTTCTGATGCTGTGGTGTTCATTGTGTGGGTGTTTCCGAATTATAACAGATGCTGTATCTGTGTTTTCTCACCAGTTTTACCTGTTACAATCAATAAATGACGATCGGAGTTGGACGGTCATCCTGGCTCCGAGGGTTTATTGAACACATGGTTATCTACTCGACTAGCGGTGCAACGCCGCGCACGGCGAGGCCGAGATAGACACACACATTCACAAATTTATATTTTTACATTTGTATTGGCACACCGCCAGCTAGCGGTGTGCAGAGAGAGAACGGAGTGTGCGGGGCGCACAGGGCGTGCGAGGTTGCACGGGGCTAGCAGAGTGGCTAGCGGGACCGTGCGGGTTGCACGGGGCTAGCGGAGTGGCTAGCGGGACCGTGCGGGTTGCACGGGGCTGGCAGAGGGCTAGCGGAGCGTGCGGAGTGCACGGACAGCAGAGTGGCTGCAGAGTGTGCGGGAGCACATGGAGCAGCGGGGTGGCTGCAGAGTGCGCGGGGCGCGAAGAGAAACGACGCTGGGCCGAGGAGGAGGCCAGCGGGGTGCGGAGGAGAAGAACATAGATAATGGACCAACGGAGAGTGACATCGTGTGAAGGAGTCCTTTATTACATTGGAGTCAGAAGTGGACTTTTTCAAGGCTAAATAACATCGAGGAAGAGGGCCGAGAACTTGATAAAGCGTAACCCACTTGTTACGTCTGTAGTGGTGATATGCGCTGGCAGTAGGGATCGTGGGGTAGCGCGTGGTGATTGGCTGTGTGTTGGTGACACGCGCTGATGGTGAGGGATCGTAGGTCAGCGCGGGGTCATGGGTTATGTGATGGTGATTGGCTGTGTGTTGGTGACGCGCGCTGACAGTGATGGATCGTGTGGCAGCGCGTGGTGATTGGTCGACTAGGATGGGTGCTCACATCGCGGTCCGCATAGGCTCCGTCTCCTCGGAACGGAGGGCTATATAAGGCAGTGCGCGCGGGCGCTCGGGGAGTTGTTGGTGACCAGTGAAGACGGAAGACGGAGGAGGAAGAGATTGGGCCCTGAGACACCTAGTCCCGCTGTCCTTGTAAGGACCGGGGCCCTGTGTGGCTCAGAGGTGGGACCTTGGGACCCGGGGCCGGACGTCTGTGTGAGGACCGTGCCACGGGACCCAGTGGTCGTGACCCATACCCAAGTTGGGGTGGGTCTAGAGGTTCCCCCGGATGCTACGGGGCTGGAATGCCCGTGTGTGTGTAGCCGGGTGGAACGTGTAGCGTGAGCTGTAGTAACCACACATGTCGGGTGGAACGTGTAGCGTGAGCTGTAGTAACCACACGTGTCGGGTGGAACGTGTAGCGTGAGCTGTAGTAACCACACATGTCGGGTGGAACGTGTAGCGTGAGCTGTAGTGACCACACGTGTTATTGTGGCAAAACAAGTGTTAATAAAGTGTGCTACCCGTCAAGTGGTCTCCCGCCGTAGTTTACTATACTACAACTGGCGTCAGGAGTGAAACAGTCTTCCTGCCATGGATACCAGGAAGACTCATCGGACTCACGAGTGTGACCGGGAGGAAAACCACGACGACTCGGGCCAGCAGGCATCAGGGGGAGGAGAGGAAGAGACGCCGGCGCCACAAGACCCTTCATGGGCGCCCAACGAGCGGCTGGGGGCTGACGCCGGACTCCGCGACGCGCACTCCCGCCTGGCGGAGCTACTACTCGCCGCGGCGTCCATCCTAGCGGAGATCACCACGTCTGGAGGAGCGAGAACGTCGACGGACATTGAAAGGGCTCGCGTTGCTGATTCCCGCCAAAATGACTTTGAAATTCCCGCCATTTCTGCTGAGCGGCCATCTTTTGGCGGGAACTGCAAGCAACACGTGGCGGGAGTCCTCCAATCTCTGCCGCTTACGTCATCAGCGCGCGCTACGGGCCGCCATCAGCCACCCGCCATAGGGGCCGCCATTTTGCAGGTCGACGGGGCGGCGCGGGAGAGTCACGAGCCAGAGGACGACATCATTTTCCAGCAGCGTCTTCCCGCGTTGACTGCCTTCAAGGCGGACGGCGGGGACTGGGGCGCATTCCAAAGAAGATTTCGCGCCCATCAAGAGATGTCGGCCTGGTCCGACGCTACGGCGCTGCGGGCACTGCCTGCCATGTTGGACGACAACGCGCTCGCGGCCTTCAGGTCCGCACCGAGATCGGCCCGCTCCACGCTCAAGGCTGCGCTGGGCCTCATGGCCAAAGTGTACGGACCACCTTCGGCCTGCCGCCACCAATTTTACGACCGACGGAAGGCGGACACGAAGACCGCGCTCGCCTACCTCATGGCGTTGTTGGCTCTCGCCAACGCCGCGTTCCCTCGTATGGACGAGGAGGGGCAGGACGCTATGGTTTTGGAACAACTGCTCAAGTTGGCGCAGGACCTGGGGGTCCCCATCAACACAGCCGACGAAGTGGATATATGTTCGTTGCGTGTTGCAACGAGTATTCAGGTGCACGAGGTCCTGCAGCGGAAACAGGTGGTCGTCTGCACTGCTGCCGCGGTCTCGGTTCCGGGCCCGGTGGTCACCGAGCCCCAGGTCGTTCGCCCACGGGAGGAGGCGTTCGCGGCTGCACGACCGGGGGATTGGAGGTCGGGGGGTCGGTCGCCCCTGCGATCGACCCGCAAGCTGGAGCAACCGAGACCTCCGACGTCCCTCATCACGTGCTACAACTGCGGCCTTCGGGGCCACGTGGCGTCCGGGTGCCGCGCGCCACGTCAGCGTGCCACGGGACCTCGGCTGGACGACGACCAAGGCCCCAAGTCGTCCCAACTACCCCCGGCAAGTCGCGGCACTTCACATGCTCGGCCTACATACACGACACACATGGGCCGTCGCTTTGCGGCGGAGGATATGCGATTGGGGGTCGGGGATTCGGTTCGGAGAGGGGGGTTCGTACGGGGCCAGGGGGACATTAAATGGTCCGAGTTGGGCCACAGAATAGTGGCCACGGCGGCCGGTTCGTCGGTCGTTACAGGATTCATAGACGGGGTCGAGGTCAGGGTGTTGGTGGACACGGGAGCGTCGGCGACTATAATTTCAGACCTCATTTATAACATTCTCCCCGTCCAATGTCGACCTCTGCTTCCGGTGGACGTGCCATTTTATGTGGCAAATGGGGGCTCATTGGGTATTATCGGTCAGATTCGGGCGACCATTTGCATAGGGGATATTAAATTGCCGGGACCTGTTTTTGGCTCCTTTTCCCTAGCGGTTCCTTGTCTGTTGGGCACAGATTTTTTGGCTAAGATGCCCATTAAAATTATCGTGGATCAACGTTGTATTGAGCTGCCATCGGGTCGCCGTATTTCATTTTTATCTAACCCTACTGAAATACGGACGGCGTGCGCGACGATCCAAGCGCTAGCGACACAGACGGTGCACGTGCCCCCGGGTTCGCAGATGTTGATACCCCTCTGGTTGCGGAAGCCATTGGGTGGGAAGACTGCGGGACAGGGCATGCTTTTGGGTCCATCGAATAGAGCTGTCGGGGGTCTGGATTTGGCGGTGGCTCAAACGTTGGTTCGGGCTGACGGGGACCCGTTCGTTATGGTGTTAAACGCTGGTTCGCGGCCAGCCATTATTCCGCAGGGCACCGTGCTTGCTCACGCGGCACGGGTCCCTGCGGAAGAGCGCCTTGTTGCACATGTTGATCCCGTCCCGGCTCAGAAAATTATATTGGGTGATGACCTTGAATGGGTCGATTCGCTGTGTGCGGACTCCAGTGATTTGTTGAGGGTGCAATTGGGTGCGCTGCGCGCTCTGCTGATCGAATTCTCCGATGTGTTCAGCACGCACAAATATGATATTGGGTGCATGGACCTGTTAGGCCACCACATTGAAACAGGCGATGCAGCACCAGTCCGGCAGAATCCCTTCCAGCTGAGTCCTGCCGAGAAGGAACACGTTCAATCGGCCGTCAATGACATGCTGACGGCCCACATCATTTCGCCCTCATCCAGTCCGTGGGGAGCACCTATCGTTCTGGTTAAAAAGCAAGATGGGTCCTTGCGGTTTTGTGTAGATTTCCGTCGCCTGAATAAAATCTCCGTGGCTGACGCGTATTCGCTCCCCAGAATGGACGAGTCCCTGGACGCATTGTCCGGGGCGCGATATTTTTCTACACTTGACTTGCTGTCGGGATTCTGGCAGCTGCCACTCGACGATGAGTCTAAACCTAAGACAGCATTCCGGACCCCAGGGGGCCTGTTCCAGTTTAATCGGTTGCCCATGGGACTCCACTCCGCTCCCGCGACGTTTCAGCGCCTTATGGAATTGGTTTTGTCAGGTCTGCAATGGGATACTTGCTTAATTTATCTTGACGATGTCATTGTTTTCAGTAAAACTTTTGAGGAACACCTCCAGCGATTAAGAGGGGTGTTCTTGCGGATGCGTTCGGCTAAGTTAAAGTTTAAACCGGCGAAATGCCACCTTCTGCGGAAATCTGTCAGGTACTTGGGCCACATTGTCGATTCTTCAGGGATCTCCACCGATCCCGCGAAGACGAACTGTGTTAGTTCATGGCCAACGCCCACGTCGGTTTCTGAGGTCCGCAGCTTCATTGGTTTTGCGTCCTACTACCGCCGATTCGTGGAGCATTTCGCCACCATTGCCAAACCCTTGCACGCTCTAACAGCCAAAGGAGTCAGGTTTCGATGGGGGCCGGAGGAGGAGGCCGCATTCTGCTCCCTTCGGGACGCCTTGGTGGGTGCCCCACCCTTACGTTACCCTGACTTTACGAGTCCCTTCTTGCTGGATACTGATGCTAGTAACACGGGCATTGGGGGGGTGCTCTCACAGGTCGTTGGGGGAGTTGAACGGGTGGTCACCTATGGTAGCAGGGTTTTGTCGCCTGCGGAACAGCGCTACTGTTTCACCCGTCGCGAGTTGCTGGCTATTGTTTTTTTTGTGCAGCAATTTCGACCTTATCTCTATGGCCGTCATTTTACGGTCCGGACGGACCACGCGGCGCTTCAGTATTCATTGAGGGTCGCCCAACCCTCGGGCCAATTGTCATGGTGGTTGGAAGTCCTCCAGGACTATCAATTTACGACCACTTACTGTAAGGGGTTGCGCCACACCAACGCGGATGCCCTGTCGCGGTTGTCGCCTAGTCCTGAATGTGCGTGCTTGATGGGGTCGGCGCGCTGTAAACCGCCAGGTGCTGTGCCCGAGAGTGAGTTGGTCGCGGCCGCGAATGCGCCGATGGTTGACGTTCCCGCTACCCCTGCGGGCGGGGACTCGCTACTCTCACTGTCTCTCGTTGAGTGGGGCCGACTCCAGATGGCTGACAGCTCCCTGCTCGCGTTGCGTCGTAGGGCGGGGGGTCCCGAGGAGGGTCGAAAATGGGCTGGCTCCTGGCTGCTCAAGCAGGGCCTGCTAATGAGGTGGGACAATATGTCCCGGCGGCTCGCACTCGTCGTGCCTTCCGCTATGCGGGGCAAAGTTGTTTTGGCCGCACACGAACGCCTCTTGCATCTGGGGGTAAACAAAACGCTTGCTCTGCTCCAGCGTGACTATTATTGGCCGGGGATGGGGAGCGATGTGGTCAATATACAGAAGGGGTGTGTGGATTGCGCCAAACGGAAACCACCGCCCGTTGCGCCAAATCCACCGCTGCAGTCTATTCAGGTCTCGCGCACCAACGAGCTCGTTGCGCTGGATATTTTGGGGCCTTTTCCTGTCACGCCTAGGGGTAACAAGTACCTGTTGGTTGGTGTGGAATACTTTACCCGATGGCCTATGGCGTGGCCACTCGCCAACCAGTCAGCGGCGGCCGTGGCGGATGCTTTTGTCCAAGGCTACGTCTTGGACAAGGGGGCTCCCGAACGCTTGCTGACCGACCAGGGAAAGAATTTTTCGAGTAAATTGCTGCAGGAGGTGTGCGACCTTTTGGGTACTAAAAAGGTGCGTACCTCCCCGTACCACCCACAGACTGACGGGATGGTGGAGCGACTCCACAGGACTTTAACCTCCATGTTGTGCCAGCAGGTGTGCGAGGCACAGGTTGACTGGGACTTGCAGGTCCCGGGGGTCCTCGCCGCGTATAGAATGGCCCCCCACACAGCTACGGGGTTTTTCCCATTTTATCTGATGTATGGTCAGGAGGCCGATCCGCCCATGGAGACTCAGCTGGGACTTTCCGTGCCACGGCCAAATTCCAAATTGGACGACCATATTAAATTTAACATTGCTAAACTCGCCGAGGCACGGGAGGCCGCACGGCTTAATTCGAGATCTCGGCAAGTCGCCAACGAGCGCTTGCGTGCACGGAAGGTGTCCGTGCACGATTGGAAACCGGGCGATACGGCCTGGCTGCACTGCCCTCATGCACCTTTGGCTACGTCGCCTAAATTTTTGAGGCCATGGCGGGGACCCGTGGAGGTCGTGCGGGTTGCACGCCCCCAGTGTGTTCAGATAAAATGGGGAAAGCGCCGGTGGTACGTTCACCCCTCCCGGCTGAAACCGTTCTCGCCACCATATGGCCTTCCTTTGTGTCGTGAGGACCGAGCATGTGATGTGACCGACGACCCGGGGAGGTAAATTTTTCGCCTGATCCTCACATGTTTTCGCCTGATCCGCTCCCAGGTGTCTTGGAACTGACGGCTGCCGACCACCGGCGACCGGATCCCCGCGGCACGGCCGGTTCTTCCAGGCCCGAACCGTGCCTTCCTGGGCTGCCGGAGCCACCGGACGGTCGACAGCGTCTCGTCCCGTACGACGGACCGGCGAGGCGGACTCGCGCTAGGTCGCGCAACTTTTCCTGACCGAATAAATGGGGTGGGGATGCGCGCCGACGCGGCCGGAGCGTCTCGTCACTACGTTCCCCGTCCGCTCGACCGCTCTATCACCCGTTCAAGGAGCGTGCGGAAGGGGGATCGGTAGTCAAGGAGACACTGGACACGTTTTTTTTTTCGGAATAACTTTTATTGTGTTGCTCGTCGGTTTGTACATAGGTTCTTGTTGTGTTGTGTCGTTGTGTTGCGTTGTTGTTGTGTTACGGGGCACACTTGGGGAGTGGGGTTTTTTTGTTGTTGTTTTTGTTGTTGTTTAGCAGCCGGGCCGGTTGCGAGCTATGTGGGGGGGGGGGGTGATGTAGTGGTGATACGCGCTGGCAGTAGGGATCGTGGGGTAGCGCGTGGTGATTGGCTGTGTGTTGGTGACGCGCGCTGACGGAGAGGGATCGTAGGTCAGCGCGGGGTCATCGGTTATGTGATGGTGATTGGCTGTGTGTTGGTGACGCACGCTGACAGTGATGGATCGTGTGGCAGCGCGTGGTGATTAGTCGACTAGGGTGGGTGCTCACATCGCGGTCCGCATAGGCTCCGTCTCCTCGGAATGGAGGGCTATATAAGGCGGTGCGCGCGGGCGCTCGGGGAGTTGTTGGTGACCAGTGAAGACGGAAGACGGAGGAGGAAGAGATAGGGCCCCGAGACACCTAGTCCCGCTGTCCTTGTAAGGACCGGGGCCCTGTGTGGCTCAGAGGCGGGACCTTGGGACCCGGGGCCGGACGTCCGTGTGAGGACCGGGCCACGGGACCCAGTGGTCGTGACCCATACCCAAGCTGGGGTGGGTCTAAAGCAGGGGTCGGCAACCAAAATAACAAGAAGAGCCATTTCTTTCCAATTCGGTACAAAATTCAGTATTTCAAGAGCCGCAATGCATCTGAGTACATACTGTACATACGTACATATTGTCAAGAAGCAGCCCGTAAAGAGCCGCATGCGGCTCCGGAGCCGTAGGTTGCCAACCCCTGGTCTAGAGGTTCCCCCGGATGCTACGGGGCTGGAATGCCCGTGTGTGTGTAGCCAGGTGGAACGTGTAGCGTGAGCTGTAGTAACCACATGTGTCGGGTGGAACGTGTAGCATGAGCTGTAGTAACCACACGTGTCGGGTGGAACATGTAGCGTGAGCTGTAGTGACCACACGTGTTATTGTGGCAAAACAAGTGTTAATAAAGTGTGCTACCCGTCAAGTGGTCTCCCGCCGTAGTTTACTATACTACACGTCTTCCGACGACGAAGAAACGGCCGCCGGCGCACGTCCTCCAGCGACCACGTGGCGGTCCAACTTGAATTGCTGCGGGCCGTTCTGCTGGATTTTGTCACCCTGGTGGCGCCGGCAACGAGGCCAGATCGGCCACGCGGCGGGCCTGAAAGTGGTACGGGACTCGCTTGAACGGGTTACAGAGGCGCGAGAGGCCGCCAGATGTGCGACAGCCCGTACGCAGGCAAGGAACGAGAGGTGTGCGCGTCGATCGCGTACCCACATGCCCTGGTCGGTGGGCGATCTGGCATGGCTCCACTGCCCTCAGATGCCGGTGGGCACATCCCCTAAACTGCACAGGCCTTGGCGGGGGCCTGTGACGTTGGTGGACATTCGGAACCCACAGAGTGTTCGCGTCCAATACGGAAAACGTCGGTGGTACGTCCATTCGTCGTGACTCAAACCCTACGTTGACCCGCGTGCCGACCCCTCATCTCCACTTGTTGACCTGCCGGGGTCTGCTGTGCCGAATATGCCGCTTGCCTCGCCCGTTGATCCCCAGCGGGATTGTGTTGTGCCACCCGCAGATGAACAGGTTTTGAGGGCTGATGAGACCTCCGCCGTCCCTCCTCCAACGGGACCTACCCCGGATACGACCGAAACCGAACATTCTCCTTCTTCTTCTTCACGTCAACCACTTATTGCAGATCCGGCGGCAAGGCGACCATGCGCAGGAAGCGGAGAGGGTCCCGCGGCGCGTACGCGGTCGAAATCTCTTCCGTTTCGATAGCATTGATTGCCTTGCAGTCCCTTCCCTGTAGTTACTGCGCTGTAGGGGCGCCCTAATGTATGTCTGTTGTTCATGGGTGATTTTGTTTTTGTTCGGCGCATAGACGTCCATTTCGCCCCTTCATGGTTAATGCGTCTTTGACGCCCTAATAAGCAATTTTATGGAATCGGCTTGTCACCCTTTTCCCAGCCGAGACGGGGTGATGTAATAAGAGCCTATGTCGGACTCACGTGGTGATCGGCTTTGCCGGTCCCGCTTTACAGCCAATGGGGGGAGAGCCTGGGAGCATGGCCTCGGCGTGATCACGGGATGTCAGCTAGGTGATTGGTTCTGCTGGTCTTGGCCTCAGCCAATGGGAAGACAAGTCAGGGGCGTGGTCCCGGGAGTTGATGGGGAATCTGGAACATTCGGCGCAGGCTATTGAGGATTGGCTGGAGTGTACCACGTGACCCAGGCGTTAAATAAGGAGAGAGAGGAGAGACACGGGGTCAGACACGGAACGAAGAGAGAGAGGGGCCAGGTGCGAGTGGGGCTCCGGGTGCTACGTGGCGGTGCGTCTCTGGTGGCTGTCTGCCCGCTTCCCGTTGCCTGCCAGCAACGGGGAGTGTTTGTGAACTGCAAGAAGTGAAATAAAAGGACCGATTCCACAAGCCGTCTCCAGCGTGTTATTACACATACACACGCCCAAAGGGGGGGGGGGGGGGGTCTGTGAAACATTCCTGCTAGCCTTGTAATAATATTTTTTAAATATTATTAGCTTAGAATACAGCACTCATATATATTCCTGCTCGTCTTGTTTTGCTTGAATATGATTTAAGTACTCTTAGCTTAGAATACAGCACTGTAAAACATACAACACACACAAAAGGGTGCGTGAAATATATTTCTGCTCGCCTTGTAATCATGATATAAATGCCCTTAACTTAGAATACAGCACTCATAAAACACACACACGGAAAAGGAATGTGTGACATATTTATTGCTAGCCTTGTTAAACTCGGATATCATTTAAATGCTCTTCGCTTAGAATACAGCATTCCAAAACGCACAACGCATGCAACAAGGGTGTGTGTGGAAATAACTTCAGTATTTCCTCCTGCCGTGCAACGCCTGTCAAGTTTTGCACGGGGGACTAAACACCTAGATGGCGGTGATGCGGAAATACCACAACCTCCCTCCCCCAACCTCCCCCCTCCACACCCCCATCATCATCTTCGAAGTTGTCATTCACTTCTGCCTCGACGTTTAAGTTCCGTCTCGAAAGTAGCTTCTGTCGCTGTCGCTGCTAGCCGACGTCGCCGCTGCTGCTGTTTGTACAAGGTATGAACATTCTTGATTAAGCAGGGTCACGCCGAAGTGGCTGTGAAGAGCGTTTTTTTTTGGACTTTGCCAATGTTTGCCCGCGTTCAACGGCGGTTGGGTTGCCACCCTCTATCGGAGGTAACTACGAATCGGGACATAGCGTGTGAATAATGTAATCTCACAATTCCGACAAAAAAGTGGGGGGGGGTGGGTTGGGGTGGTGGGACTACTGCGTGTCAATGCATCGCCTCGAGCTAAGTGCATTGTCATGCGACTGCGATGAACACAAACTTGTAACGTGCCGGAAACACAGATGTGCCGGTGACGACCACCTTAAAGAGGGGCATCCCTTGGAAAGCCAGCACAGGTGACAACCCTTGAACCTGGTGAGTTTCAATATTTGTGTTGACTTTCGCCCCCAAGCACAACCACCACCATGACTAGGGCGAGCGCAGTAGATGCTGGGTTTTTCATTTATTTCTGACACCCACAACCTTCCTTCGTGTGTGCGCGTCGGCAACACTCTTTGTCGTGATAGACGTCGTCATAGTTGAACGTTAAGGTCCTTCAACCAATCGGCGGCGGCGGTGGACGCTGTCGCAACTGCAGCGTGCGCGGTGCATTCCTCTGTCGGTGGTGCATCTGCTGGTTTGGGGGCTTCGCCACGGTCACGGATTGGCGAATCCTTTGAATTTACATTCGTGGAACGACGGTTCAGCGTGGTGGTCCACAGCCGGCGTGAGTGAGCGAGTGGGAGAGAGAGACAGAATCCCGGCACTTCTACGGTTGGAACCCAAAGAGATTTTTTTGGATTGCCACCTTTGTACGAGAGGCGCGTATCCAGAAAGTCTTCCTGGATTTAAGTCTCTAGGGCGCGCGGGGAGGGGGGATACATGCAAGGTGTACAAGCCCACCACTCCCTGTAAGATTAAAGTCTCGTCAACACCACGCAGGATAAGAATGGTCATCGTCAGTGCGAATTGGCGATCGCGGTAGCGCCGGAGATGGACGTACAATACTGTCACAGCAAATTGATTCTCGAGTCTCTCCGTATGCGATTATTTTAAGCGCTCACCCGCCCTGCTCTGCGACGTGGGGGTTTGCTCCGGTTTTTCTGAGTTTTCTCTCGCAAAGAGCCAACCGCTCGTTATTGCGAGTGGCCAATCTTCCCGATGGAGGACGCTCCTAGTGTATGCTGAACTTCTTCCACGCCGTACGTAGTCAGCCGTTCTCATCAACAAACTAAACATAACAAGCATTTCTAAAGAAATTCGTTTTCAATTTAGCATAGTGATGTAGTGTATAGTATTGGAGTGTGGTGTGGTGTACGGTAGTTTGTATGCATGTATGTAGAACTTCTTTCGCACCGTACGTAGCCAACCGTGCTAATCAGAAGTGCTGGGGTAAGGACGACAAACTCAACACAAAAGGCAGTTCTAAATAAACGAATTTCCAATGTAGATTTAAAAGTGCGTCGCTCCAGTGGCTTCCTAGTATCGGAAGGAAGAGCGTTCCAGACGGCCGCAGAAGCGCATTCGAAAGCGCGCGATGCGCACACCATCTTTGTTCGATGGTTTAGCCAAAAGCCGGTGCTGCTACAAGGATGAACCGGAGTTTGCGTGATGGTTTATGCTCCTCGACGATATCAGCGAGGTGTTATGGTGAACTCCCTGAAATGGTGAATAATTTTTGTTTTAAATTAATTATTCATTCAATCGTTTTCATATGTACGTCCTTTGTTATTATGTTTGCATCGTGAAACGTGGTATAGGTGTATACTTTTAGGTTAGGAGTGGAGTTGCGATGACTTTGTCCGAGACACGATTTTGAAAATGTGCTTCCAAACATCTTGATCGGAATATTTTTAAAATGTCCAATTCCTCTTTTCACACCACCCCTCTCTCTTACTTGGCACGACACTGCTGAAAAACAGTCATGAGACTGGGTGAGGGTTTCCTGCGTGAACAGGCATTTTTTTGTAATTAACATTAATTATTAAAAAGTATATACATACAGTATCTCAAATGAAGGCGACGTTATGCATTCAGTGCCTCCTCACGCTCTGTCTGTCGTGGAGGGTCTCACAATCCACTGCAGTGCAAGTTTTAGAGAATTAAATGAGGGTCACAAGACATCTGGACCAATTATTGTACTGTACTTCGTGTCGGGGTCGTCGCATGCTATGGCCGCGAATATCTAAAATGTCTAAATATCAAATCGCACAACAATAAATCAGTTGCGAATATGTAAACCCGCCGATGTGGGAAACCCCCGCAAATATTAAGGGCCCGCTGCACCGCGATGGAGTTGGCTGCACGTAACCCTCCTGCTGCTCTGCCCGCAATGTAGTAACGCCCCGGCAATGTTGCCTAGCCCCGGAAGCAGCCTGTAGCAACCTGGCATGCACGGTGGTTACCCATGCAAGCGCTGTCTCGTCTCAACGCTGTGGTTATAGCTTCTGGGATTTCACCACCTTGGTCAGTGCAGGTTTGGTCAAGGTGGCGAGCATATATTCGGTGGGAGCATAGAAGCGCAGTACAACTGTAATAAAGGACTCGATCCTGGGTCTGTCTCCGTTGTCCTTTATTCGGGTTCTTACACTTGTCCCACACGGCCCTCGCTCAGAGCTCTCCCCTTGGCAGCTCCATAGCTGCCCTCGCTCCCGTAGCCTCCACACCTCTGCAGCTCCGCTGCAGATCCCCTGTGCAGTCCTCCGGCTGCCCTCACTGCAGCTCCACCGCTGCCGTCGTTCCTCCGCGCTTGGTCACCGCTGGCCGACGGTGCCGAGTCTTACTCCGTGTGTGTGGCGATCTCGCCACTCCTCAACCTCCGCCCTACGTGGCCTCACTGTAACTCCACCTCCCACAATCCCCCGTCTCTTCCGGTATCACTCCCTTAAGACCTCACCCCTCTCTCCCACGTGACCTAACTCCTCCCCCCCATGACGTAATATCCGCGAAGCCGTTTACGCCCGCATTACACAACGATGCATTTCCTCAGCACTGCCCTCTGCTGCACACAAACAATCCGGCTGCAATTGTGCTGCAACTGTGCCCCATTGTGCTGATATATAATGTGCCCACAAGTTATTTCGGTCAATGCCTGAAGAAAAATAGCAAGTAGGAAAATCATTGCACTCTTGTGCAGCCCTACGGCGGCGTTCTTAGGCAACAGGTTTGTAAAAACAACATCGGCAGTCACGATGTTTTTACGCTTCAAGTAAAAAACATCTTATAAACCACCGTAAAACTGAACTACCTCCCTCTGTGAGGTGCATTCTTCTTGTTTACGTTTTGAGGGATTTCAATATTTTTTGTTAACGCGTTATCACCAAATCCTTAGTTTTATTTGAGTTGCCTCGATATTATTAATCACGTGATGATCCAGCGTCAAGTTTCACGATATGACGATTATCGCTAGACGAATTTCCCACGACTTTGTAATTTACATTTCACTTTTATTTGTTTTGTGCATTGCTGTACTTTCAGTTCGAATAAGGATCCACTTAAAAGTTATTCAAATGCAACTGACTCAGCATAAGCCTGCCACAGGTCTTCGAATCGTTGTACGATACAATTCATAATGCCAATAGGGGGCCGTCCATAAATGACGTCACGCGATTTTGGGCAATTTTTGACCCCCCCCCCCCTCGTCACACGGCACTCTGATGTTGTAGGAGAAAACATTTATTAAAAAGTCTATTTAATTAAGTAGAACGTGTTTTCTGTAATTATTTAAATATGCGCATTTTGATGTGACGTCACATTTCTCAAACCCTCCCCCCCTCGTCACACATCGTCACAAATGTCTGACTACCCCCCCCCCCCCCCCGATGCGTGACGTCATTTATGGACGGCCCCTAACTACGTGTGCTGTCCACCGCATCGTGCCATCTAGGACCAGTATATGGTTTATGTTGTAAGTGTAATCATTGGGAACGTCTGATTGGGCTATGAAATGTAGAGGGTAGCCGCCAATACATGTGTAATGACGACTTGACAGACTTCTCTTGAGATGACACTTTATTGAAGACACGTTCACTTGACATCAGGTGGAGACCCCCACTGCAACAGCCCCGAGTCTCCCGCGCATCTCTCTTTTATATCAACACGACACCACGCCCCCCTTCTCGATCATTCTCATTGGCTCTGGACCCTCGATCTAGCGGCAGACTCCACCGTCCTTTTACGTCACCTGACCACGCTCCCCTTCTCGATCATTCCCGTAGCCACCAGTCCCTTCGCACTCACAACTGATACCCCTGTCATTACCTCCTGTGGCCACTAATGCATTCGTACTGTAAGCTGACTTCCTGTCATTACCTCCCGTGACCTCTAGTCCCCTCACACCGTATTACACATGCATATGAAATATGGTCCAAAATTGTCACGTGAACACATACATTCCTGGTAGAGCTAACCTTTCATTTCCTTGCACGAACTTCTTACTTGTAGGAAGCAGAATAAAGGATGATTACAAAATTTCAGTTTGACAAACTGAACTTCATGATGCAAAGCAACATACCAATGTGCTCAAAAGTCCACGAAGAAGTAAAGAGATATGCATACTTTGAATTACTCTGAGAGACAGAAGGAGGAACACACAAATTAGATTAATTAGGTAGGTTAGAGACATCGTTATGATTGTTAAGAAAAAAACAAGTGGGTTTGGTTGGGATACGTTTCTAGAAGGAATGGTGGCCAGTGGTCGATACAAATGAAGAAGTGAAAGCCAAAGGGGATGTGTGCAGGAGTGCAGGTGCTCGGTGGTTAGTTACATCGTTAGAGATGACTATGCATTGGGGAGGCGTTCATTCAGCAATGAATTTTTGTGTACACATTTGCGAATGTGATTTATAGGTTTGATCCTTACCTGTGTATCGATAGTTACATTTTAATTTGCATTTTAACTGAGCGACTACTGTGTGTTGTCTTGGTGTGGTGTGTTTTGTTGTTGTTGATTTGCTGCCTTGCCCAAGCTTGCGTTTGGTGTTGACAAATCTGCAAGAATTTACGTACTTATGCAATTTCTATTTCTATACTTTATATTTATTGATAGTGGCCTGCTTATCTCTTCTCTATTTTGTGCTCCGATAGTGTTTTTGTATTCCATTGGAACCTCATTTGCCAGTAAAAAATATGAAGATTGTTTTTTTACCCTTCTATCTGGCAACAAAACTGACACCTTTTTACAAGGAGTCATGTTTACATAGACCACAATACCTGCAGTCATAATGCATGGCGTCATCTGGTCCAACCCATGTGAGACTAGGCTCTAAGGAAAGCTGTCTCGGGTGTGGACCAATCAACTTCAAGGACAGTGCATACATTATCAGAGTTATGTTTTTTGTTTGCATTATGACTGCAGGTATTGTGGTCTATGCAAACATGACTCCTTGTAAAAAGGTATCAGTTTTGTTGCCAGATAGAAGGGTAAAAAATCAATTATCATGTTTTTGTATTGTTCATCATTGTAACTCGCTGACCCGCCTCTCCTGGACGTCTGTGAACAAGAGCTTCAGAGCTCATCAGATTCCTCCAGTCTATATAAAGATTCTGATTCCGACGTCACCTTAACAGTTCATATTTAATAATGTGGTTACTGTTGCTTTTGTGAAACTTCTACAGTGTAAAAACTTGATTTGAAGCTTTTGTGACTGCAGGAATTACCCTTTGGTTATGTCGGTAAAGTCACGTAGAAAGAAAATAAATTAAATAATAGAATGCGACGTTTCGATTGCAACACAAGCAGTCATCAGGTAGAACCACATTTGAGAGAGAGACAAAACACCGACACGGAAATACACAGACAAAAGCAGAGAGAGATAACACAGAGACACACAGAGAGAGACACACACAACATAGGCACACAGAGGCGTGTATTCTATTAATTTAATTTATTTTCTTTCTACGTGACTTTACCAAAAGAACTAAGTAGTTCAACAGTGTAAGTTTTTCGAAATGGTGAATAAAAAAATTGTTTTACTATAACGCGGAAGTTTTCTGTTAAGACTTTTAATTAAAATTTCGCCCTTTTTCATTTCCAGTATGACACTGTTTGAGAGTCTGAACGATGTTACGACCTTTAACGACGTAAAAGTAGAACTCATCTGCGTTGATGTGGGGGACAAACGTCCCACATTCTATTGCGTCTATAGGTTTGGTGCATTTTTTTTTACGACGCACCTGATCTTGCCAGATCCCGGAACCTAATAAGCAGGCTTCTACCTGAATAAGGCATGGACGGATGACCACCGTGTACAAGAAAGTTGCTAAATAAACCTATGTGGTGGGGCATCGGATGGGAGGGCAGCGTAATCTATTGTTGTATTGTTCTTCTATACTCCCGCATCCATGTCCCTTGCCTCGACCAACATATGCTGACCCGGCATGAGGGAAGTGGTCGAACAACCCCCAGGACCATCCAGCATGGTGTAAGGGAGACCAACAATCAGAAGCGGAATTTCCGTAGGGGCTGTGCACGTACACATTAGACAGGAATTCTCTGAACACACGTAGAGAAAGATGACAGGTACCAGCACGCTGGGGACACGGAAAGCAGTTCGAATAATTCCATCGATGCTTGTGTTGTTGTCTCATTGTTTATTATCCGTCTTGCAAAATTGGCACTTTTCACAAGCACGGGGCGTTTCAGTCCCACAGAATATTCAACTTGGTCCCAAGGATCAATAATTTCTCGTGTCGTTAGAAATTTGAGATTCGTCTCCAGTGGTCGGTTATTTTACGGGATTCACAATGGCCCTGTCGGAGCGTTGAGCCAGCACTGCTGAGATGCTGGGCTTAAACAGGGGTTACAGCCGCTAAATACTAAACCAGATTTTTCAGTAATGAGTTTAAGGTTCCAGTCCCATCTGTAATGTCTGCATACACAAAATAACACTGTATTAAATTCAGTTTGTAACTTGATTTGATGGACGTGCTAAAAATAGTATTTGCACGACATATAAAGGTGTTTTTTTAGTTAGATCATGTAAAAAAAATGTGTCTTACACCCATCTCCACCTGACACAATCAGTAAGGTTTGTCAAGTGAACAAAATCTACTAACCTGTTACTACTTCAGCGCACACCGGTTGTATGTTCGATAGCAAACCCACGGTATAATCATGAATAATATCGGTGGCGAAAACCTACGCATTAAACTCATTGTGTTGTTGTTGAGAAAAGATAACAAGTAGACCTCCGTGCTGAATATATTTTAGTCATCGGCAAGTTGCCCGACAGAGTGCTCTTTGCAAAAGGTTTCTGTTTGGTGTTTGAACATCTTAACATCTGTTTATTGCCAGAAAGGATAAAACCTATTCTTATACTTTGATACTGGCAGAAAAGGTCCCATGATGTAGCTGCTCACCCCGAGCTATAAATTCCCTGATAGTGGCATTTTCTTTGTGCTGTTCGCTTTTTGGCGTTCTCTGGTCTAACACTGGTTAAGACTATGCCCTGAAGAAGGCTGTCTCTGGTGTAGACCAATCAGTTTCAAAGACAATCCATATATTACCAGATCATGTTCTGTTTGCATGTTCACCACAAGTATGTCTGGTTAAAGCAGACATGATTCCGTGCAAAAGGTTTCTTGTTTGAACATCTTAACAACTGTTTTATTGCCAGAAATGGTAAAACCTATTCTTATACTTTGATACTGGCAAGAAAGGTCCCATGTTAGAGTGCTCTTGCCAAACATTTCTGGAAACCAGGCAACATTTGCTTAAGAAGACGGTCACCGCATCGCAACTTTGTACAGTTCCATAGTAAGTGCAAATTGCTGTATTCATAGCGCACAATAAAGCGTTGTCACTGCAGTGGAAATGAATACAAGTCAACGCCTAAGCTTGCACTGCGAGAACTGGCTTTTAGCTAAAACATCGAACAAAGAAGCGCTTCTGCGGCCGTCTGGAACGCTCTTCCTACCGATATTAGGAAGCCACTAGAGCTGTGCACTTTCAAATCTAGATTGGAAACAACATTTATTTTGAACTGCTTTTGTGTTTAGTTTGTTGTCCTTCCCCCACACCTCCAATTAGCACGGTTGGCTACGTACGGTGCAAAAGCAGCTCTACATACATATGTAGTGACACAGCGCCGACTGCTGTCCAGCAGCGGCAACTGCAGTGGACAGTTAGCGCACTCACGCCGTCGAGCATATACACACGGTGTGTGTGCCGGCAGGGCGGAGGAACTGGGGCAAGGGTCATGGAAGACCTCATAGGGAGGCCCCTGGTACCCTCTAGTGCAGGGGTTCCCAACCCCCGGGCCACGGACCGGTACCGGTCCGTGGCCTGTTAGGAACCGGGCCGTACAGCAGAATGTGAGCGGTGAGTCCGCGCGTGGCCCGCCCCCATTATTTTACTTACCATTTCCGTCCGCGCCTCTTTCCCGCACAGCGCAATTGTCTCAATCACAGTTTTGATAAGCCCACAAGCTAACCCTGGCCGAAATGAGTAAAAAAAAAATTGTCTTCCACGAAACTGGTCCCTGGTGCCAAAAAGGTTGGGGATGGCTGCTCTAGTGGGTTCGAGACAGGAGGCGTGGCTAGGGCGGAGCCACGCCGCGCCGAGTAGAATAAAAGCAGCGGAGAGCGAGAGCTCCGGCTTGCCGGTTCTTAGAGTGGACTCGTCTCGTCGTCACCGCCTTCGCCCGATAATTGCGTGGCCCGACAATAGTTGGCTGTCGCGGTCAGGGTTGTATCTAGGACGGGCTGTACGGCAGCGTGGTAGAGAGAGAGGTGGCCGGAGCTGGTGTAACGGGAATAAATAGCGAGAGAGACGGTGCCTCCTGCAACTATCTCGTCTCTGACTGAGTGTCTGCGCCACACACACACCGAGGAAGACACTACACATACATACATACGACTCTACTGATGGGAAGGTAGACGGATCAAAACCAGTCCAGAGATTGCTTGCTTAAACAAATGATGTGCAATAACATTGGTATGAAAATCCAATACTCTAAGCCGATGATTGATATACACGTTCTTCATCTTTTGTGTTCTTGGTAGTCCGTCGTAAACGAACGACGACGATGTTTATATTAACCTTATGGCGGGACTCCGGGGTCCCAAATAAACGGAAGTCAAAATCGTAATTAATTTATTTTTGGCGACTCCGTCCCACCGCGCACATAAACGCCGCAACCCACCTGGCGCAGATCACTCTGTTGTCATGTCGTCCAAGCGCAGCGAGGACGAATGCGCAGAAGAAACAAAACGTTGATTAGGGCATCGTGTCGAGCTCGTCGAGAGGAATAGATTGCCGTATCGTTCGCCTTCAGACATAAAATGACGTCGCAACGCAGTTTATACGAGAGCCGGGGGCTTATGGGACCCCGGGGTCCCGCCATAAGGTTCATATATCGCGTTGATGAAAACGAACTGGCTGATGCCACAGTCCCAACAGCTGTGGTCAGTGTCACCTCTGACCAGGGTTAGCTGTTCATGCATTCTGGCACCCACGTGCCTCTCAGAGGAAGGCTTGGGCACAGCTGGCCTCAAGCACTACAAAGCAGTGGAGCTCAACCTTTGGTTGGCTACTACTGTGACCCCCTTGTTGAATTTTGTTTCAACCGAGTACCCCCCCCCCTCCTTGCCTAACTCAACATGTTTCTGAGAAATAAATGTATGAATAATGAACATTCATATTTTAATCAATCGTCCATTTAGTGAGGTATCCTAACTAGCTAGTAACTGCAAGCGAATAAAAACATTTTAACGGACGCTCTGCACGCGTGGCGTAATTTGTTTGTACTCGCCGATTACTCTTAAAAACCCACATTGTTTATGATCAACGAGGCTCTAAAGAAAGCTGTCTCTGGTGTGGACCGTTTAGTTTCAAGGACAATGCATATATTATCAGTGTGTTTTTTGTTTGCATTTTGACTGCAAGTATTGTGGTTAATGCAGACATGAATCCTTGTAAAAAGGTTTCAGTTTTGTTGCCAGAAAAAAGGGGGAACACCCTATTATAATTATTATGAGTTTAGAAACATCTTTTATATAGTTCTAAGCTACCATATGGATTTAAATTTTATCGTAGTTATTTTTTTTATATTGGCAAATTCATACATGATTATTCACCAATGACTCTAATGCACGATATCATTTCACGTTTTAAAGCTTTCGTGACTGCAGGGATTCATCTTCTTGGTTCTTTCGGTAAAGTCACGTAGAATAGAAATAATAAAAAACGTCGTGAGATTTATTTTATTATGTTTTACTTTTATTATTTCCATTCTACGTGACTTTACCGAAAGAACCAAGAAGATAATTTCACGTGTTTATAAATCACCTCACGTTACCCCCTGGGACATTGCCACGTGTACCCACAGCGGCCGCGTGCCACGTGGTTGAGAGCCACTGCTCTAGGCCAACGAGTGCGCCCCAAGCACGGCTCGCGATGTCTCTTGTTGTAGTGCAGAGTTAGACTGATATCTTTAATCTACATTGTCTTATGGTTGTTATTGTTTGACTTGCATCCCACTGGCATTTTTGCACAGCGGTGAAATACGGTGCTTTTTTCTGGAAGACTTTGCTGTTTTTTCCTGGATTTTTCTGTTGCACGTAGTCACTTTAAGATGTTTTCTTGTTCATGTTTTTGATTGTTGCGGTTGCACCCGAGTCAAGAGCCGAATGTCTCACATGGCTATACCCAATAAATAAACTGAACTGAATAAAACTGAAATGTCCCCGGTAACTGACGGTGGAGGACAGAGGCGTAGCTAGGGGGGGGCAGGGGGGTACATATGTCCCCGGGCGCCAAGGTAAAGGGGCGCCAAAATGAGGCTTACAACGTCACATTATAACTTATTGCGGCGGGCGCGGCAGCCTGAAACTACTGCACAAATCTACACTTCAACCTAAAAGTTTTTATATCCCGCCACACACAGCCTACATGTCATGTAATTACATTTTGGTACGCGCGCCTATTAAGAACTTACATGGAAGAACGTCCCAAAGAACAGACAGGCGCAGTATTTCAGCCTTAGTCACTGGCCTGTTTTTTGGTGGCGGAAACTACGACGGCCTATTTTTAGTTCTTATTAGTGACACCACGCTCCAGGCGGCTGCAGCAGCCGGAGCAGCCCACGCACGTTCAATTACATCAGCATGCTTTAAACGCCGACTAGCGAACGAAGAGGAAGTGAATAGTTCGTGGCTATTATATTCACCAATCAATAAAGCTGCTTACTGTTTTTGTTGTTTATTATTTACATCATCGAGTTCAAACTCACGAGCTTCGTTTGAGTTAACAAACGGTTTCAACAAGTGGAGAAAGCCAGAAAAACTAAATCCTCATGAAAACAATCCTAGCCACCGCACAGCTTTAACTACATGGAAGGAAGCCGAACGAAGGATAATTGATGGTACTGGAATTGACGCAGTGGTTCAAGCTCAGATTCATTTTGAAAAACAACGTTGGCGAGATATATTGCAAAGAATACTCACCTGTATTAAGTTTCTGGTTTCACAAAATTTGGCACTACGTGGCCATGAGGAAAATTTGAATGCGGATGAGGATAAAAATGTTGGAAAAATTCTCGCGCTGATCAAACTCGTTGCGCAGTATGACCCATTGTTAGCAAAACACGTACAGCACGCAGGAGAAAATCCGGGATCAGTTTCGTATTTGTCACCGGAAATCCCGAATGAATGTATCCACATACTTGCGTCGACTGTAAAGAACCAATTGTTGAGTGATATCAGGAAAAACAAGTACTACGGTATCTTACTTGACTCAACTCCTGATCTAGGACATCGGGAACAGCTTTCTCAGGTCATAAGATTTGTGGATGTGGATTTTCAAACTAAAAAAGTAACTATCAAATATATTTTTTTAGGTTATATCGATATACATGCAAAATATGCAGCAAGCCTAGAAAGAGTCATCGTCGAAAGACTGAAATCTGACAACATACCTCTAGCCGACTGTCGGGCACAATGTTATGACAATGCTGCTGTGATGACTGGGCATATATCCAGCCTTCAACAACGAATATGTGACAAATATCACAGAGCATTGTTTGTCAACTGTGACAACCACAGCTTAAACTTAGCAGGAGTACACTCAACTAAACAGGATCCACATTTCGTCACATTTTTTGTAACAGTTGAAAGTATATATTTGTTTTTCTCTCGTTCAACAATTCGTTGGGAAGAGTTAAAAAAAGCTGTTCCAATCACAGTAAAGCGGGAGTCTGAAACATGTTGGAATGCACGATCAGAAGCTGTTAAAGCTATCTATGAAGGATTGGATGAACTAGTAGGGCTGCAAGACAAATTATCGGAGGACGTAACTATGACGCCTGAAACCAGAAGCGATGCAGAACAGTTACAGGCATGCGTATTAAATTTTAACTACATCGTTTTATTACATTTCTAGAATGTCATTCTTGGAAAAATGTATCGTGTTCAGAAGCGCTTACAGGATCCTACTATGAATTTCAAGGAAGCAGCAACTGATCTTGAATCTTTGGAGCATGAATTTGTCAAGCTTCGTGATGATTTGAGCCAAGTTGCTGTAGAAAACGCCAAAACAAGATGCACAGCCTGGGGGATAGATGTGGACAGAAGAAGATGCCAGGAGAACTGGCAAGAGATGCAGGACTTTCAGCAGAAGAAGAAATTGTGCGCGTTATGAAGAGCGTACTTTATCGACTTCAACAGGAGATGTCAACACGGTTTTTACGACTAAAAGACCTGAACACAAAATTTAGATTTCTGCTGGACGTCAAAACTCTTCTATCCGACACAGATGTCGATGCAATTCGTCGAAATTGCACAGATTTTGGAAATTTCTATGACACCGACATCAATGGCCACGAACTTTTCACAGAAATTAGAGATTGCAAAATGCTGCTAAGTAACCGGAATGAAGTTCTACCAGAAACTCCTTTGGATCTTCTTGGTTTTATTGTGTTTTATGGAGACGACATATTTCCGAATTTGCGAATTTCACTGCAAATTGTATTAACAATAGCAGTTTCAATTGCAAGCTGTGAGCGGTCGTTCAGCAAATTGAAACTTATTTTGTCGTATTTGCGTGCTTCAATGGGACAAGATCGTCTCAGCGATCTTGCTCTTCTTAGCGTTGAAAGAGAAACATTGGAAAAAAACAGATTTTGATTACGTGATTGACCAGTTTGCGACAGTGAAATCAAGAAAAATTAATCTTTTGTAGACTATGTCAACCAGTCTACGACAGTGACTGAGTGAGCTATGTAATATATTTCTATAAATTTGCTTCTTTAAATGCAATGTTTCATTAAAATTTTAATTGTTATGCCTTATTCGATGTAATAGGAAAATGTGATTAAACGGGTGGGGGGGGGGGGCGCCAATTTTATAGTTCGTCCCCGGGCGCAAAATATCCTAGCTACGCCTCTGGTGGAGGAACTGCAGGATTGCTTATACACATTATCACTGTATATAAGAATAGGTTTCACCCTTTCTGGCAATAACAGGATTCCTTGCAAAAGGTTATCTGTTTGATGTTTTAACATCTTACCACCTGTTGTATTGCCAGAAAGGGTAAAACGTTTATTCTTATATTTTGATACTTGCAAGAAAGGTCCCATATTACAGCACTGTATGTTGCTATGGAATTGTGGGGGTCACTTGAGTGCGTTGATGTAATTTAAACTCCGCGACGATATGAAAACACGTTGCCTTTTGTCCCCAGATATGTGTACTCGTATTGCAGTACTGCAGTGTCGTGGGCAACTCACGCGACAGCAAAGAGTCAGCCATGGCCTATCCACTTCTGGACGAACGCCATCTGACTCTTGCAAATGAACTAATTTAATCACCCCTTTTCCGTTGTGAACCCTAGGACGCAGTCCCACATTTCCCTGCTATCCCCCGATTGTAGGCGTATCG
This sequence comes from Lampetra planeri, assembly GCF_965212315.1. Lineage (NCBI taxonomy): Eukaryota > Metazoa > Chordata > Hyperoartia > Petromyzontiformes > Petromyzontidae > Lampetra > Lampetra planeri. Next base: position 8,358,331 of record NC_136146.1, on the reverse strand, counting down.
CAGTAGTGATGATTCTACGGGGAATCATGGGGGAGGCCGTGTGTGTCCCCTCTTGATCATCAGTTGTCCCACACCTCTTTCCCCCATTCAGCCAAACCCCCTCTTAACTCCCATGCCCAACATCGTTGATACCAACCACGCCTTGCCTTCGCCTCCTTCAGTTCTGTCACATCCGACGGCAGTCGTAGGCAACGCACGTCCTGCAAAGTGTCCAAGAATGACCACATTTATCGGGTCATAAGCCTAACAACCTGCGTTTCCAATGGGAAGTAGAAAAGATGAAATTAATCACGTATAGCCCTCTGTCAATCCACTGCAGAGGCGTAGCTAGGATATTTTGCGCCCGGGGACGAACTATAAAATTGGCGCCCCCCCCCCCCCCCCGTTTAATCACATTTTCCTAATACATCGAATAAGGAATAACAATAAACATTTTAATGAAACATTGTATTTAAAGAAGCAAATTTATAGAAATTATATTACATGGCTCACTCAGTCACTGTCGTAGACTGGTTGACATAGTCTACGAAAGATTATTTTTTCTTGATTTCATTGTCGCAAACTGGTCAATCACGTAATCAAAATCTGTTTTTCCCAATATTTCTCTTTCAACGCTAAGAAGAGCAAGATCGCTGAGACGATCTTGTCCCATTGAAGCACGCAAATACGACAAAATAAGTTTCAATTTGCTGAACGACCGCTCACAGCTTGCAATTGAAACTGCTATTGTTAATACAATTTGCAGTGAAATTCGCAAATTCGGAAATACGTCGTCTCCATGAAACACAATAAAACCAAGAAGATCCAAAGGAGTTTCTGGTAGAACTTCATTCCGGTTACTGAACAGCATTTTGGAATCTCCAAATTCTGTGAAAAGTTCGTGGCCATTGATGTCGGTGTCATAGAAATTTCCAAAATCTGTGCAATTTCGACGAATTGCATCGACATCTGTGTCGGATATAAGAGTTTTGACGTCCAGCAGAAATCCTAATTTTGTGTTCAGGTCTTTTAGTCGTTAAAACAGTGTTGACATCTCCTGTTGAAGTCGATAAAATACACTCTTCATAACGCGTACAATTTATTCTTCTGGTGAAAGTCCTGAATCTCTTGCCAGTTCTCCTGGCATCTTCCGACGTCGCCTAATTCTTCTGTCCACATCGATCCCCCAGGCTATGCATCTTGTTTTGGCGTTTTCTACAGCAACTTGGCTCAAATCATCACGAAGCTTGACAAATTCATGCTCCAAAGATTCAAGATCAGTTGCTGCTTCCTTGAAATTCATAGTAGGATCCTGTAAGCGCTTCTGAACACGATCAATGTTTCCAAGAATGACATTCCAGAAATGTAATAAAACTATGAAGTCAAAATTTAATACGCATGCCTGTAACTGTTCTGCATCACTTCTGGTTTCAGGCGTCACAGTTACGTCCTCCGATAATTTGTCTAGCAGCCCTACTAGTTCATCCAATCCTTCATAGATAGCTTTAACAGCTTCTGATCGTGCACTCCAGCGTGTTTCAGACTCCCGCTTTACTGTGATGGGCACAGCTTTTTTAAACTCTTCCCAACGAATTGTTGAACGAGAGAAAAACAAATATATACTTTCAACTGTTTCAAAAAATGTGACAAGTGGATCCTGTTTAGCTGAGTGTACTCCTGCTAAATTTAAGCTGTGGTTGTCACATTTGACAAACAATGCTCTGTGATTTTTGTCACATATTCGTTGTTGAAGGCCGGATATATGCCCAGTCATCACAGCAGCATTGTCATAACATTGTGCTGCTAAATGATGGCCACGCTATGTTGACGTACGTGGGCTGCTCCGGCTGCTGCAGCCGCCTGGAGCGTGGTGTCACTAATAAGAACTAAAAATAGGCCGTCGTAGTTTCCGCCACCAAAAAACAGGCCAGTGACTAAGGCTGAAAGACTGCGCCTGTCTGTTGTTTGGGACGTTCTTCCATGTGAATTCTTAATAGGCGCGCGTACCAAAATAGAATTACATGACATGTAGGTTGTGTGTGGCGGGATATATAAACTTTTAGGTTGAGGTGTAGATTTGTGCAGTAGTTTCAGGCTGCCGCGCCCGCCGCAATAAGTTATAATGTAACGTTGTAAGCCTCATTTTGGCGCCCCTTTACCTTGGCCCCCCTAGCTACGACTCTGATCCACTGCTGGATGATTGCCTCCCTATATGCCATGTTTGACGAGACGTATCGACACCGGTCAGCGCCGGTTGGTGAGGATGAGCCAGGACCAGTCCAGATGTCACTTGCCTCTGATGTGAGCCATGCATGGGAATCGAACGTGGGTCGCCAGGTTGATAGCGCAGTGCACTAAGGGGCCGTCCATAAATGACGTCTCGCGATTTTGGACGATTTTTGACCCCCCCCCCCCTCCTTCGTCACACGGCGTCACAAAAAGTCAGACCCCCCCCCCCTCAAATATGACGTTACAAAACTCTGCCCCCCCCCCCAAAAAAAACATGCTTCAACTCGCTTTAAACAATTGTCATTGTAGTGCGTATTTAATGTGCCGCTGCACTCTGATGTTGTAGGAGAAAACATTTATTAAAAAGTATATTTAATCAAGTAGAACGTGTTGTCTATTTTATTTAAAGTTTCGCATTTTGATGTGACGTCACATTTCTCAAACCCCCCCCCCCTCGTCACACATCGTCACAAACGTCTGACCCCCCCCCCCCCTAGGTGCGTGACGTCATTTATGGATGGCCCCTAACCACTGCACCACTGTTCCACCCGAGGGTGATAACTCAGAATAGATTTGTTTTTATTAATGTCTAAAAGTCACCGGTGGCACTTAAGTGATGTACGGTATTGTTTTGGTTTTTATCGCAACGAGTAAAATATCACATTTTGGCGAGTACGCTAAAATCTTTGGATGTATGCATTTTCATCCGTCCTGTCACAGGGGGACATTCACCCCCACGTCTCTGTCATATCTCTACGGGTGTGGAATCTCAGAAATATAAATGTTGTTAAGATTTTCTTAACATTAAAATACCGTCAACAGGAAGTAAAATCCACTTTTTCTAAATAGCATTTTTTTTGTTACAGAAATAACTAAGTGCCATCACAGACGTGAGGTTTAGGGAAATAGGGAGCTGCCGTAGTAGCAAACCTAGCTTATTACAGACCAATTCAGACCTTATTGGTCATCCGGTGCCCAGATAATCTCAACGTTCATCCTACAAAGTCTCATCACAAGGGAGAAACGCAAACAAATAGACAAAACTTAGTTTTGCCCGGATTGAAACGGCTGTACGCCGTATGGACCTGAAAACTCAATTTTCCTATCCAAGAATACGAGTAAATGGTATGGGTTGACACGGTATGTAGTATTATGGTTAGCACACTGGACTTGCAATTCCGAGGTTGTCAGTTCGCACAATCGGGATAAAATACGGAAATGAAAGAAACATTAATTTTTGCTCTCGCAATATGTACGAATGCATGTTGAACTTCTATCGCGCCGTTCGTACGCCAACCGTGCAATACATACAAAAATGTATAATTCTTCAATCTCATTTGGTTCGGATGACTCTTTCAGATGACCCTTGCAGCTATGTTTTTTTACTCAGTCCAATACAACTGTAGGCTTAAAATGAAAAAAATATATATAATGCAGACGTTTTGGGCAATTAACCTCCTTGATAATACTCTATATAAACAGAGAGGCCAGGGAGATAGGGTGAATAAGAGTTGGAGACTGCACTACGCGCCATGGCACCTAATGTTCATGAAAACTTTTGTACCATTTCTTGATGAGCGATTTTAAATTGGCATATGAATAGTTCCCCTATGAGTAGATGCTAAGTAACAGACAAGCCCTTCAAAAATCAAACATGTATTCCTAAGTAAACTAATTATATTAAAAGTAGAATAATATAATATTGTTGGCGCACTGCATTATGGGTTACCATGTAGGAGTGTTGTCTCTGAATCATGAGCATAATCCACCGGGTGACGCATTCTTTACAAAATTTAGGATCAGAGGGCGTTTCACATAAAAAAAAAATCCTGAACTTTAGAATCAGACTAGATGAATTTACAAGACACCAAAACAACTGCATATAGTTTTAAATGTCCTTTTAGCCCTTGCTGTCCAATTTTACTGAGAAATCAAGGTGCATTATGTAAACAAACGTGCGTTCCAATATGAGGTGCACATATATCAATCTCTCTATGGGTTTACGCGGAATTCACCGTATTTATAGCCTAGTTATGTGCCATAAAGAAGCGTGCCATTGCCCATTGTGTTGAGTTGTGTTGTTTTATTCTGTTCCGTGTGCTTGTGCACCACTTCCAGCGCAATATCGCCAAATAATTTGTTTCAATCTGCAGCAGTTATAAATTATACATACATAGTAGCAGTCGCCAATTGACATGTTTTCTTTTTAACCATTCTTGAATTCTCTGAACGACAAAAGTCCATTCGAAAAGTCAATTTGTCTGCAACAATCCCCCAACCCCCGCCGGCTTTGGACACATTCCAAACACACACGATGCCACTGGACTGAGGTGACGTGGAATGCGACTAAACCAAACTAACCGGTACAAGTGGCTTAAACAAGAAATGACATGCACATTTTGCTCGTTCTGAAAATCCCGCGATTTAAGACTGACCGGTTTTGTGCGCGTGCGTAGGGGAACGGTCGTGCATCGATTAGCACCCTGCGCTACGAATCCGGTGACCCGAGTTCGATTCCTGCTCACGACCAACACCGGTGACGAATATCTGGACCGGTCCTGGGCCTCCCCTGGGCGTGGTGAGTAAACATCGTGACTAGGGAAACAAAGGCAGCTGGGCATGGTGCTGACCAGTGCCGGATTATTCTAATAGTAAAAGTAGCAGATGCTACGGGCCCCGCACTTTCAAGGGCCCCGCGCTAAATGATTTCAAGCTATCAATTCCGTTTCGATTTAAAGCTTTCGTGACTGCAGGGATTCATCTTCTTGGTTTTTTCGGTAAAGTCACGTAGAAGGGAAATAATAAAATAATAAAAATAAAACATTATAAAATAATTCTCACGACGTTTCGGCCACAACGCAAGCAGCCGTCCTCAGGTGAAGAACAGACGCTGTCGGAAAGATAATTTATTCCGGCACTGGTACTGGCCACCCACCCCCTCGTGTGCCGTGCAGGCCTTCAAAGGTGCTCGCAAACAGCACTTGCCCCAACAGTCTGTGCAGGCTATAGGGGGGATCTTTGTCTTTGCTGTGACAAGCACATTCCGCTGACACTGGAAGACCAGCATTGAAAATACGATGCAGAAACGTCGGCGCTGAACGAACACAACAGCGAGGCGCATTTTGACTTCTATATTTAGCGGGGGGGGGGGGGGGGGGTTCGCTTTGTCCTTCGCATTAGGAATCGCGGGTGCATGTAATTCATTTATTTAACACGTAGACTTTCGCGACCAATATCATCCATAAGAGTTTTTTTGCGCGATCTAACCCAAAAAAAACTACTCTATTATTAAATTTCGATTTAAAGCTTTCGTGACTGCAGGGATTCATCTTCTTGGTTCTTTCGGTAAAGTCACGTAGAATGGAAATAATAAAATAATAAAAAATAAAACATAATAAAATAATTCTCACGACGTTTCGGCCACAACGCAAGCAGCCGTCCTCAGGTGAATAACAGGTATGTCGAGAAGACAGAGTCTGAATGACAGAGTCTGAATGACAGAGTCTGAATGACAGAGTCTGAATGACAGAGTCTGAATGACAGAGTCTGAATGACAGAGTCTGAATGACTCTGTCTTCTCGACAGACCTGTTCTTCACCTGAGGACGGCTGCTTGCTTTGTGGCCGAAACGTCGTGAGAATTATTTTATTATGTCTTCTTGGTTCTTTCGGTAAAGTCACGTAGAAGGGAAGTAATAAAATAATAAAAATAAAACATAATAAAACAATTCTCACGACGTTTCGGCCACAACGCAAGCAGCCGTCCTCAGGCGAAGAATGAGACATTATCAAGCTAGGAGCTTATATAGGTGTAGCGAGGAGGAGCGCCTTAACAAAAGAATGTGCATATGAAGAGGAATTTAGCATACCAATGGGCAATGCGTAGGAGGTGGGCGGAGGGGTTTCAAAGTCCCATTATGCCCATGCATTATGCAGGATCAACAGTACCACGGGGGGGCGCAAGGAACAGCGTTAATAAAGGAAAGGAATGTTAATGATATGTAGCTGCATTTACCAAACAACCATGTAGAAAACCAAAGTAAAACAAAAAAAACTACATACAAAACTAAAATATAAACTGATACTTACTATACTCTACAATAAGCTGAGTTACTAACAACAAATAATAAATTACAATTCTACGTCGTAAGAAGTATATAATATACTTCCATCTAAACTTTATTCTCTTAGCATATACAGTACTATATACTGCCATAGATAAACCCAACATTAAATTATATACTGTATTGCTGTAAACCACCCTATACTTTATACATTTTAATATAACACTATGTATTATTCAACTCACCCTAATGTGTATCGAAATGGTTTATTACGTCCTTCCAATGATTGCTAAGCCTGAATCCATCTTCTCGGTTAAAATTGTCTCTGTGTTTGTATATGTGGATCGCCTCATGAACGAATCTCTCATGATAGCCAGATGGCTTGCAGAGAACCTCCGTCTTGGAGAAGTCAATGTCATGTGAGCCCACTGAGTTGTAACAGTGGTCTGCCACGGCTGAGGTGTTTGTCCTACCGTGTTTTAGATCAGCTTTATGTTCACGAATGCGGTCTGAGACGTGTCGTTTGGTTTCCCCAATGTAACTGCTACCACAGAGGCAACTTAGTTTGTAGACGCCAGGGTACTGTATGTCTGGAATCACATCTTTTACAGACGGGAGCAGATCACGGATTTTATGTACTGTGTTGAATCGGACCTGGATCTTGTGTTTAATCAGGATTTTGGAGATCTTTTTTGTGACCCCAGCAATGTAGGGTAAGGTGATGGTCTTGAAAGGCTCCTCAACAGGATCCTTCTTAATGGTTGGAGTGATGGCTTTGCGGATTGTGTAGTCGGAGTAACCATTAGCCTTAAGAGCTTGGCGTACGTGTTTGAGTTCACTGGAAATGTGTTCATGGTCGGAGATGCATTGGGCTCTATGATATAGAGTCTTGATGAGGGAATTCTTCTGGGATGGATGGTGGTGGGAATCCGGTTTTAGATAAGCATTCGTGTGGGTGGCTTTCCTGTAGACAGAGTGGCTCATTGAACCATCAGGTCTCCTTTTGATTAGGACATCCAAAAAGGGTAGCTTGCCATCATTTTCGACTTCCATGGTGAATCTGATGGCTGGGTGTATGGAATTGATGTGGTCGAGAAATTGGTCTAGAGCAGGCCGGCCATGTGGCCAGATGACAAAAGTGTCGTCTACGTACCTCTTCCATAAGGTCGGGCGTAGAGTGGCAGTCTGGATGGCGTCCGTCTCAAATTTCTCCATGAAGATGTTGGCTACAACCGGAGATAGGGGGGAGCCCATTAGGGTGCCCTCAATTTGCTTGTAGAAGGTTCCATTCCAGGTGAAGTATGTATTGGTTAAGCAGTGTCTCACCAGGGGGGGTACCCCAGCATTTAGTCCTTGATGAACCAAGTCTTCAATGATTGCGATGGTGTCGGGCACAGGCACCTTGGTGAACAAGGAACCACATCAAAACTGACAAGAGAAGATGGATTCAGGCTTAGCAATCATTGGAAGGACGTAATAAACCATTTCGATACACATTAGGGTGAGTTGAATAATACATAGTGTTATATTAAAATGTATAAAGTATAGGGTGGTTTACAGCAATACAGTATATAATTTAATGTTGGGTTTATCTATGGCAGTATATAGTACTGTATATGCTAAGAGAATAAAGTTTAGATGGAAGTATATTATATACTTCTTACGACGTAGAATTGTAATTTATTATTTGTTGTTAGTAACTCAGCTTATTGTAGAGTATAGTAAGTATCAGTTTATATTTTAGTTTTTTATGTAGTTTTTACTTTGGTTTTCTACATGGTTGTTTGGTAAATGCAGCTACATATCATTAACATTCCTTTCCTTTATTAACGTTGTTCCTTGCGCCCCCCCGTGGTGCTGTTGATCCTGCATAATGCATGGGCATAATGGGACTTTGAAACCCCTCCGCCCCCCCTCCTACGCATTGCCCATTGGTATGCTAAAATTCCTCTTCATATGCACATTCTTTTGTTAAGGCGCTCCTCCTCGCTACACCTATATAAGCTCCTAGCTTGATAATGTCTCATTCTTCGCCTGAGGACGGCTGCTTGCGTTGTGGCCGAAACGTCGTGAGAATTGTTTTATTATGTTTTATTTTTATTATTTTATTACTTCCCTTCTACGTGACTTTACCGAAAGAACCAAGAAGATGAATCCCTGCAGTCACGAAAGCTTTAAATCGAAATTTATTTTATTATGTTTTATTTTTTATTATTTTATTATTTCTACTCTATTATTAATTAATTTATCATATTAATCGTCAACTACTGAAACTAAATGAAGGTCCTGTTTGGTGGGGGCATTACCTCCCCGCCCCTGTGCCCCCTCCCTCTAAACTCCACCCCATGAACACAACGGATGTGTAACACGTGGGTGGCAAATTCTCCCTTTGGTCCAATGCATGGCAAAAGTCACACCATTGTCTCCATCACCAAAAAAAATGGTGGTAAAGCGCTGAGGTTTGGCAGGTTTCATTTAAATCAAACGAGGGGGCTAGCACTCAAAATGTGCGAACAGATAGATCGGTATAGCTCGTCGTGCTACATGGACCATATTCGTGGCCTTTAGCTTTAGTATCGCCCTCCTACCGGCAGATGAATGCTCCACCTGCAGGCCGCTGCGGTGTTCACGCCCCGTGCCACGCAGGGACGAAGCTGCCTGCCATGAGGGGACGTCCCCTCGGCTTCAGAGAAGGAGAGAAAAAACAACCGTGCGCTCTGAGACGTGTCGTATGATCATTCAGCATTGGCCCTGCGCTCATTGCTCTGAACTGGCAACTAGTTTAAGATTTCGAATTTGTTTGGATATCACAGATTTTTTTTTAAGGCTCAGTTTGGGATTTAATTTAATATTTTCATTAAAAAATGTAACTAGTGTTACGGTTTAATAACTTTAATTGTTTTTAAACTCATTGGTAACCATTCTAAGGATGAAATGTATCGTTGAAATATTCTTTAAATGAACATTAATAGAAGTTCTACATCATGGGACCTCCTTTGCCAGTACCAAAATATAAGTGTAGGTTGTCCCCTTTTTTCTGGCAACAAAACAGGTGTTAAGAGGCCGTCCATAAATGACGTCACGCGATTATGGACGATTTTTGACCCCCCCCCCCCCCCATCGTCACGCGGCGTCACAAAAAGTCAGACCCCCCCTCCCTCAAATATAACGTCACAAAGCTCTGCCCCCCCCTCCCCCCAAAATAAAACATGCTTCAAATCGCTTTAAACTATCGTCATTGTAGTGCGTATTTAATGTGGTCACCCCGTGGTGCCCTTATAAAACTCAACGTTTAACCTACTCACGCCGGCTTGTGTCCGCCCAAACAAGTGGTCCATATTTGCGGAATACACCACGCCGCCGTTGACCCTGACCATTGACCGAGCAACCCAACGTTACTACCAGCTCCCTCGGAGGAATGTGTTTAAAGTTGCGCATTTTAATGTGACGTCACATTTCTCACCCCCCCCCCCCTCATCACACATCGTCACAAATGCTTGTGGTCAGAATACAAACAAAATTACGTACTCTGATAATATATGCATTGTCTTTGAAACTGATTGGTCCACACCAGAGACATCTTTCTTTTCAGCCTCGTCTCAAAACGGCGTTAGACCAGAGGACTAGGCTCCAAAGAAAGCTGTCTCTGGTGTGGACCAATCAGTTTCAAAGACAATGCATATATTATCAGAGTACGTTTTTTTATTTGCATTCTGACCACAAGTATTGTGGTTAATGTAGACATGATTCCTTGTAAAAGGTTTCAGTTTGGTGTTTTACCATCTTAACACCTGTTTTGTTGCCAGAAAAAAGGGGGAAACCTATTCTCATTAATAGAAGTGACATATTTTTGAAACAATCCAACACTTTTTCGGGGGTACCCACACTTTATCCAACCACACACGACTTGCCTGCTGATCGACAAACTGTGGTTGTCCCCCATTTACACCACTGTGTGGACCAAGGCCCCCATCCACATCGTTTGATTTCAATTAATTATGCCAAACCTCAGCGCTTTACCACCGGTTTTTTTTGGTAATGGAGAAAATGGTGTGATTTTTTGCCATAAATTGGACCAAAAGGAGAATTAGTCCACCCAAGTGTATCAAATCCGTTGTGTTCATGGGGCGGAGTTTGGAGGGATATGACACGGGGGCGGGAGGTTGAAGAAATGTTGCACCACATTGTATCTTCAGCTGTCGCGCCAGAAGATCGAATCGGGGACCCCTGGATTTGAAATCTATCAAGCATTTCCCCACCAAAACCAAAAAATCCGAAAGATTACAAATTAAAAAGCCATGCAGAATTAAGTTGTCAACTGGCAGAGTCACCCTGGCAAAGAGAGGTCACAGCTCAATGGGCATTACTCGGAAAATAAACTTCTGATTCTGATCCTGAATTACTTGAGGCTCCTGTTATTCATTCATGTGAAACCCATGTCTCATATGTACCGCCTTGTTAAACCTCGCAGATCTCCAAAGGAGCGACAGCTGTTGGGATGGCGGGCTGGCCGGGGATATTCGTTGCTGCCGCGGTCCTGCTCTGCCTCCCGCACCCGGGCTCCTGTGTACGCGGAGAGGCCTTCTCCTTGGGGCGCCAGTGCAGCGTCGTCGGCGACGTGGCCGACTGCTCGCGACGTGGCCTCATGGCCGTGCCGTCCGGGCTGCCGCCCTCCATCGCCCAGCTGGACCTGTCTCACAACCGCATCGAATCGCTGTCAGCCGACGACTTTTCCGACGTGCCGTTGCTTCGCGTCCTCAACCTGGCCTTCAACCGCGTTCGCGACATACATCCCGGGGCTCTGGCGCACACCGCTCTCCTCCAGCACTTGGACCTCTACCACAATGAGCTGCTCGAGATCCCCGCGGAAGCCGTGGGCAACCTCCGCCTGCTGCAGGTCCTCAACATCGCCATGAACAACTACACGTCTTTCGTGCTGGGCGGAGCGTTTGCAAATCTGCACAGCCTCAGGTCGCTTACTATCGGCACCGCTCGCACGGACGTCCTCAATGCGTCGGACTTCACGGCACTGCAGAACGTCAGCGTGACGCATCTGAATGTCCACACAGGCTCCCCGCTCATGAAGTTCGAACCAGGTGTGCTCGCCCCGTTTAAGATGCTCCAGAGCTTCCGAATGAACTTTACCGTCGATGACGACCCGGTCATATTTTCCAAGGTTCTCCTCGATTTAAATAAAACGAAGGTTTCCGAGTTTCAGACAGACCGAGTGCTGCTGAATCCTGTGAAAAATATGTCCATTGATTTCTTTTATGGCCTTGAAAAGTGCTCTCTGCTCAGAAACCTCACACTCGTTGCTGCCAACTTCACAGACCAAGAAATAACGAGCCTGCTGAAAAACGTCTACTTGTCTCAGATCACGTCTGTTGAGATAACAAACTCCTCGTACACGGATAAAAACGTTGTCTCATTCTTCGGCCTTAAGAATGTGACCAAACTATCGCCTCTTGAGAAAGTAACAATCAATCAGATTTTTCACCTGAACATGACCTACCCAAAGTTTGCTATCAATTTCACACTTTTTCCATCCTTTTCCAAACTTAAAATATCCCACACTGGCATGAACAAAGTGGAGTGTTTTTTCATGAAACTCAAATTCATCACTTGGCTCGACTTCTCAAGCAACCTCCTCGACGAGGAAGGCCTCTGGTGGACAAACTGCAAATATACAATCATCCTTCCACGCACCACTGAACTTTACATCAGCAATAACAAGTTCACGGATCTGCAAATCATATCCAGCATGGTGTCTCTAATGCCAAGCATTAAGTTGTTGGACGTTGGTTACAATTATATCACTGACATTGACGACTGCAGTTGGCCTCCAACTCTCGAAACACTGATCCTGCGGAACAATGACATCAGCAAAGATTCCCGCATCTGCACATCGCCGCAGCTGAAGGTGTTAGATCTTTCTTACACGAGGATGGAGGCTGTGCCCTATTACATCCTCGATGATGCAAAGTCCTTGAGAGAGCTGTACCTGACGGGCAATAACATCCACTACATCCAGCCAGAAATACAGTCCTCATCCCTGCAGGTCCTGCACGTTGACTACAACACGCTGGGAATCATAACTAAAGGGACATTTCAACTCCTTCCGAAAATCAGGGCCCTCAAATTGGGAAACAACCTCTTTTATTGCATGTGCGACCTTTACTGGTTCCGCCAGACATTTGATAAATCTCTCTTGGTGGATTGGCCTCAAAAATACGTCTGCAGTTATCCAGAGAATCTGGCAGAGAAGACTCTGGATTGTTTCAACCCGAGCATTGTATCCTGCGACAAAAGGATCGTGATCGGGCTCAGCGTCGTGATCACGGCGGTGGTCGTAGCATTGGTTTTGGGCCTGGGTTATTACTTCGACGCCCTCTGGTACATAAGGATGGGCTGGATATGGGTGGGAGCCAAGCGGAGGGGCTACAAGCACGTAACAAGTGGGGAAGCGCCCCCCTTTGAGTACAACGCGTTCATCTCCTACAGCCACATGGACTCGGACTGGGTGGAAGGAACTTTGGTACCGAGGCTCGAGAACTCGGGCTCCAACCTGAAGCTGTGCGTGCACGAACGGGACTTCACCCCGGGGGAGTGGGTCGTGGACAATATCATTCGCTGCATCGAAGGGTCCTCCAAGACACTTTTCGTCCTCTCCACGAACTTTGTGAAGAGCGAGTGGTGCCACTACGAGCTCTACTTTGCGCAGCACCGCATACTGGAGCAGCACCAGGACTCGCTCGTGCTAGTCCTGCTCGAGTCGCTGCCCAAAAACTCGCTGCCGAACAAGTTCTGCAGGCTGCGTCGGCTCCTCAACAGAAAGACCTACCTGGAGTGGCCGGCAGAGGAGAGCAAGCAGGCCATCTTCTGGGCCAGCCTGCAGGCCATACTGCAGACGACCTCCAGTCCCACCAACCCCGTGACTTAAGGCCACAATAGTTCTCAACGTGTTGGTCTAGTGGCCCAAAGGCCCCCAGAAAACTGGGCCCCGCTCTCCCCCCACCCCACCACCCACCATCACCTCCGTCCTACTCACAGATGTGATGTTGCCGTGTGGTTTTACCCAATTAAGTAAATGTCGAGTCATTTGCAAATTTGGAAATTCGGACCGTGGCACCGGAACACGTGGCTTACTCTTGTTTGGTTAATGTCACAGGATTGCTTGGTTAATGTCACCAGGCGAGGTAGTTAACATCTGGCCACCATGATGCCCTGTTAATACACTCCCTAATAACTGATTACAAAACGTATCTTCAGTTGATGCTGATGTCAAAAAACCACGTGCCACTCGGAGTACAGTATTGGATCACCGACACAACTATCTGGCTCTTGGGACACAATAGCACAAATTATGCTTAATGACAACTAAATTATATGTAATTAAAGTATGTCATTGCATTACATAATTTGAAATTGGTATTTAATCCTTTGGTTCTTTCGGTAAAGTCACGTATAAAGATAAAATAATAAATTAAATAATAGCATACTACGACGTTTCGATTGCAACACAAGTGTAGGGGTGTTACGGAGGGACTGTATACATAGGATCACACGGGAAACAAACACAGTGGGCGGGGCTTCGTGAGTGCACGGGGAGGTGCTCTCAACGACGTCCACACAGGGCAGCCTGGGGGGGCTGGCCCCACCCCTCAGCGGGGGGTTTTGGTATAAAAGGGGATGAGCCGGAGAGCTCGGGGTACAATGTTAAAGCTAAACCAGTGAAGACCGAAGATCGTCTAGCTAGAGCCCTGGACTCCCCTGGGTCGCCGCCCTTGTCAGGGCCGCGCAAGACCGAGCCAGCGGCGTGGTCCCGAGAACCAGAGCTAGTGCTCTGGGACTCCGGGTACCGTAGCCCGACTTACCAGTGTCGGGCCAGACAGCCTCCCCTAGCCCGTTAGTGGAGGACTAGGAGGTAGGTCAGAGATAGCTAGCAGTGTATTCCCAGCTAGCCGGGTGAGGGGGCCGATACCCCCTCCAGTGTTGTATGTCCGCGGTTGTGACAACTGTTGCGGAATAAATACGTGTGCCTCAACCCCGGCGTCCAAGAGTTCTCAACGATATTACATCTGGTGACAGAAGTGAACGACCACGAACATGGACACGCGCCGGACAGCTCGAGCCGGGGTACCGGAGGCGGAGGACACCGCTGAAATTGTGGAGCCCGAGACGGCTGAAGAAGGCATCGAGCAGCCGGGCCCGGACGCATCCTTACCGCAGCATCGGGATGAAGGGGAGCCGTCAACAGACGGACTGAGGCTGGCTCACGCCAGACTGGCGGAGCTGCTGTACGCTGCTGCCGCCACGCTCGAACACATCACACGGCTGGGGGCTGGTGGACCGCCACGGGGCGAGGACAGCCGACGACCGGTGCGCCTTCCCGCCATTTCAACGGAGCACAACTTTGAATCTCCCGCCATCGCCGCAGCAGCTGCTGAGGGCGTGGCTGGCCTGAACCTCGGGTCCGACATCGGCCTCACAGGGGCTGCCGCGTCATCACCAGCGGACAGAGCGTCACCACTGGTGCGACCGGCGATGCCATCCGTCGTTCGCGCCGAAGCCCAGCCGAGTAACGGGGACAGCGGAGTGCGAGCTTCCACGGCGGCCGCTGCGCTGCACCAACGGCTACGTCCACTCAAAGAGTTTGTGGGCGAGGAGGGCGACTGGGGCGGCTTCCAGCGGCGCTTCCTCGCGCACCAAGAAATGGCGCAGTGGTCGGATGCCGAGGCTCTCTGCGCGCTGCCGGCGCTCCTCGACAGCGACGCCCTCGCCGCTCTTACATCGGCGCCGAAGGACAAATGCTCCATGCTACAGATGGCGCTGCAGTTGCTGGCTGCGGTCTACGGACCATCGTCGGAATGCAGGCAGCTCTTTTATGATCGCCAGCGGGGTGCAAAGGAGTCGCCCCAGGCGTACCGTACGAGTCTCCTGGCGCTGGCGAAGACAGCCTTCCCACGAATGGACGACGAAGGCGTGGACGCGATGGTAACAGAAAAGATCCTCCTGCTGGCGGACAACCTGGACATCGCCGTCGCTGCACAGGAGGACACAGAAATGGGTTCCCTCCAGGCTGCGCGGCTCCTCCACGCCAACCTGCTGTCGCAGCGACGGAAGGCCAGCAGGGCAGCGGCCGGGCGTACGGTGGCTGCAGCCACCCTCCCGGCGGAGGAAGTTTGCGCCATCGACCATCGACTGCAGCAGAGGGTGGGAGTACGGGCGGGCCGGGATGGATCGAGCCGCTCCGACCATCCGTCATCGCCGCCTGCGCTCCCGCGCTGTTACAACTGCGGCATCCGGGGCCATGTCGCCTCGGGGTGCCGCTCTCCTCGGCAGCGCGGGACGACGCCTCGACAGGACGCCGGCCCTCCTCCCAAGCTCCATCAACATAACCCGGCGAGTCGCGGCACCCCTCATGTTTGGCCCACGCACACACCCGTCACACACTCGCACACCGCAACGAACAGGGGGCCGACATTGCGCACCATCGCGCCAACACGCACCACTATGGGGACTCAGATCGAACCCAGGCAGTGGTCCGTGTTGGTCCATCGCGTTGTGGCTGCATCGTCGGGGTCGTCAGCCGTGGTGGGGCACATTGACGGGGTTGAGGTGCGCATCCTGGTCGATACAGGAGCATCGGCGACCATCATTTCGGAACTAATTTACAATATTCTCCCTGTCCAGAGCCGTCCTTTACTGCCGGTTAACGTCCCATTCTATGCTGCTAACGGGGGCTCACTTGGCATCATTGAACAGATTCGAGCACAAATTTGTATCGGTGATATCAAATTGTCCGGCCCGATTTTTGTTTCCTCCTCGCTGGCGGTTCCGTGCCTGCTGGGGATGGACTTCTTGGGCAAAATGCCGATTCGTATTTTAATAGACCAGGGCTGCATTGAGCTCCCGTCGGGACGACGCATGGCGTTTCTGCCGTCCCCTACTGCGGCTCGGACGGCGTTCGCGACGGTACCGGCGTTCGTCGTTAAAACGGTTCGCGTACCGCCGGGGGCACAAATGTTGGTGCCTCTCAAACTTCGTCGGCCCTTCGCTAAAGGCATTGGGGACCAGGGAATTCTGCTGGGGCCATCTAGGGCCGGGGTTAGCGGACCTCATTTGATTCCGGCCCAGACCATCGTAAAAGGGGACGGGGACCCTTTCATCGCGGTCCTCAATGTGGGGTCGCAGACAGTGGTGGTTCCTCAAGGGACTGTGCTTGCTCACGCAACGCCGGTGCCCTGTGAGGAACCTGTCGCGAATCACGTAGGCACTGTCCCTCTGCCGCATCCACATTCGGACACCGATGAAGGGTGGCTCGAGGCGCTTTGTGTGGGATCGACGGACCTGTCGGATTTAGAGCGTCAAAAGCTTAGGACACTGCTGCGTGAATTTTCCGACGTTTTCAGTCAGAACAAATTCGATTTGGGCTGTACCCATCTGCTGCGTCACCATATTGATACAGGTGACAGCGCGCCAATACGCCAAAATCCTTTTCGGTTAAGTCCCGCCGAAAAGGACCATGTCAAATCGGCTGTTGATGACATGTTAGCCGCCGACATCATTTCTCCCTCTACCAGCCCGTGGGGAGCGCCGATCGTCCTGGTTAAGAAACAGGATGGCTCGTTGCGGTTTTGTGTCGATTTTCGCCGCCTCAACAAAATTTCTGTTGCCGACGCATACCCGCTCCCACGGATTGACGAATCGCTGGACGCTTTGGCGGGAGCGCGATTCTTCTCCACATTGGATTTGCTTTCGGGATTCTGGCAGCTTCCTCTGGACGATGATTCTAAGCCTAAAACTGCATTCCGTACACCGCACGGTCTCTTCCAATTCAACCGGTTGCCGATGAAACTCCACTCGGCGCCGGCGACTTTCCAGCGATTGATGGAATTGGTTTTGGCTGGATTGCAATGGGACTCGTGCTTAATTTATTTGGATGACGTTATCGTCTTTAGCAGAACATTTGACGAGCATCTCCAGAGGTTGCGGGCGGTTTTCCTCAAAATGCGGGCTGCTAATTTGAAATTTAAACCCCAAAAATGTCATCTGTTACGCGAATCTGTGCGTTATTTGGGACACATCGTTGGACGCTCGGGTATTGCTACCAATCCCGCCAAAACGCAGTGCGTCAGCTCCTGGCCGACTCCCACCTCTGTGGGGGAGGTCAGGAGTTTCATTGGATTCGCGTCGTATTACCGACGCTTTGTCGCGGATTTTGCGACAATTGCAAAGCCCCTACACGCTTTGACGTCAAAGGGGGTCCGCTTTCATTGGGGACAGGAGGAGGAGGCTGCTTTCCGCTCCCTTCGGGACGCTCTGGTTAAAGCTCCTCCCTTGGTTTACCCCGATTTTTCTAAACCCTTTGTGCTCGACACCGATGCGAGCAACACAGGTATTGGGGGCGTGCTTTCCCAGGTGGTTGACGGCGTGGAACGGGTAGTCGCGTACGGTAGTCGGGTGTTGTCTCCAGCAGAGCAAAGATATTGTGTCACCCATCGGGAACTGTTGGCAATTGTCTATTTCATCCAACAGTACCGCCCATATCTGTACGGTCAGCGTTTCACCGTCCGAACAGATCATGCGGCACTACAGTACACCCTGCGAGTTCAACAACCATCGGGACAATTGTCTCGATGGTTGGAGGTTCTCCAGGACTTTGATTTTGAAACCACGTACCGTAAGGGCGTCCGCCACACCAATGCGGACGCTCTGTCGCGCATGCCAACCACCCCCGAATGCGCATGCCTCCTGGGGTCGGGTCGTTGCAGGCATCCGGGTGAAATATCTGTTCCGGTCTTGGCGGCCGCAGACGACGCAGCGTCAATGACGAATTCGATCGCACAACAGGGATCAGATTCTCTGTTGGGGTTGCCTGTCACTGAATGGGGGCGCCTACAGATGGAGGATACCTCCCTCCTCGCGTTGCGTCGTCGCGTCGGGGATGCTGGGCGGGGGAGGGGTGATGCCGACGCATGGGAAATGGTCATGGGTCTGCTGATGCATTGGGACGGGAAATCCCATCGACACCGGCTGGTGGTCCCTTCTGGGTTACGGGGTAAGGTGGTGTGGGCCGCTCATGAGCGCCTCCTCCACCTGGGGACCCAAAAGACCCTCGCCTTGCTCCAGCTTGATTTTTTTTGGCCGGGCATGACAAGGGATGTCGCAGATCTGTTGGGGTCATGCCCTCGGTGTGCGCAACGGAAACCACCAGCACAGCAGTCTAACCCGCCTTTGCAGTCTATCAGAGTCTCCAGAGTCAACGAACTTGTCGCGCTGGATATTCTGGGCCCATTCCCCGCCACCCCCAGGGGCAATAGATATTTGTTGACCGGGGTGGAGTACTTTACGCGCTGGCCTATGGCCTGGCCCCTGGCCAACCAGTCGGCAGCAGCCATCGTGGAGGCCTTTGTCCAGGGATACGTCCTGGACAAAGGTGCTCCCGAGCGGCTGCTGACCGACCAGGGCAAAAATGTTTCCGGCAAACTGCTCCAACAAGTCTGTGAGCTCCTGGGCACGAAAAAAATTCGTACCTCTCCCTATCACCCGCAAACTGACGGGATGGTCGAGCGTCTGCACCGAACCATCACGTCCATGTTGTCACAGCAGGTTTCGGACTCACAGACCGATTGGGACCTGCAAATTCAAGGGGTCCTGGCAGCATACAGATTGGCCCCCCATGCGGCAACGGGATTTTCCCCCTTCTTCCTCATATATGGCCGTGAACCTGACCCACCTGTTCGGGCCCAGCTGCAGATCCCCGCGCCGCAGGGTAAAACTAAATTGGCCGACCATGTTAAATTTAATCTTGCGAAATTAACAGAGGCACGGGATGCTGCCATGCAAAATTCCGACCTACGTCAGAAAGCTAATGAGCGGCTCAGACTGGGTCGCGCGCACGTGCTACAGTGGAAGCCGGGGGACAAGGCATGGCTGCACTGTCCCCAGGTACCACTCGCGACCTCCTCTAAACTGGTGCGGCCATGGCGGGGCCCTGTCGAGGTGGTTGAGGTTTTGCGGCCTCAGTGCGTACGCATCAAATGGGGGAAGCGCCGGTGGTTTGTGCACCCCTCCAGATTGAAACCCTTCATTGCGGTGCGAAGTCCCACTCCACACACGCGTGGCCAAACATGTGGGGGGTCGACCGACTCAAAGGGTCCGTCTCCGCTGCTCTCGCCTGACGTGTTGCCGGCTGTCCCGCCCCCAGGTGCACCAGGAATGACGGGCTCACGCCCGACAACCCCTACGGGGGATGCCGAGGGTCTCGCGACATCGAGAGGAGACTCACTTGGAAATGGACAGTTGCCACCCGACGGCCCGCCATCCGGGGTTGCCCCGTGTGACGGGCCTGCTGCAAGGACGCGCGCAAGAATGTGCAGACTCTTGTGATGCACAAAAAGAAAAAAGAAAAAAAATTTTCACATGTTATGTTCACTGTGTGCGGTGTCGGTGGTGTGTTCCTGGCACATTGGATTGTACGTATGCTGTGTTCACTGTGTGTTGTGTGTGTGCTGGGGTTCCCTGCAAATTGTATATACGTTGGTTTTACGGATTTCGTATTTATTCGGGGGTGGGGTGCGTCAGATTATTTTCCCTTCTTGCTTTTCTGGTTCTTGTTGTTGTTCTCGTTCGCGTTATTGTTGAAAAAAATTGTGAGGCACACGCGGGGTCGAGGGGTAAATAAACTTTTATTGTCGTTTGTTGCAGCCGGGACGGCTGCGAGCTGTACAGGGGGGGGTGATGTAGGGGTGTTACGGAGGGGCTGTATACATAGGATCACACGGGAAACAAACACAGTGGGCGGGGCTTCGTGAGTGCACGGGGAGGTGCTCTCAACGACGTCCGCACAGGGCAGCCTGGGGGGGCTGGCCCCACCCCTCAGCGGGGGGTTTTGGTATAAAAGGGGATGAGCCGGAGAGCTCGGGGTACAATGTTAAAGCTAAACCAGTGAAGAACGAAGATCGTCTAGCTAGAGCCCTGGACTCCCCTGGGTCGCCGCCCTTGTCAGGGCCGCGCAGGACCGAGCCAGCGGCGTGGTCCAGAGAACCAGAGCTAGTGCTCTGGGACTCCGGGTACCGTAGCCCGACTTACCATTGTCGGGCCAGACAGCCTCCCCTAGCCCGTTAGTGGAGGACTAGGAGGTAGGTCAGAGATAGCTAGCAGTGTATTCCCAGCTAGCCGGGTGAGGGGGCCGATTCCCCCTCCAGTGTTGTATGTCCGCGGTTGTGACAACTGTTGCGGAATAAATACGTGTGCCTCAACCCCGGCGTCCAAGAGTCCTCAACGATATTACACAAGCAATCATCATCAGGTATAAAAGAAATAGCAACAAAAATCTAACCAGAAAACTATAGACAGACATATAAGCAGACAGATATCATACACAGAGAGAGAACACGTATCGGCACAAAGAGAGAGGTCGTCTCTGTGACGAGGCCTTAAATATAGAGAGGGGGCGGGGGCGGAGAGAGGGAGGGGGCAGATAAAAAATTAGCATGTCAATGAGTGGACAACGACGTGGTACGGTACGCAAGCTTGAAAATTAGGAGAAAGACATACTAAAATTAAATAACCTAGTAAAATATCGAAATGTAATGTAATGCTTGTGTTGCAATCGAAACGTCGTAGTATGCTATTATTTAATTTATTATTTTATCTTTATAAGTGACTTTACCGAAAGAACCAAAGAATAATTCCTGCAGTCACGAAAGCTCCAAAATTAAGATTGGTATCTAAGTTACACCTCACAGTAATTGTTAATGTCATTTGAATGCATTTTGCTTGAACCTCTATTGGTGGACAGATATATAAGTGGTATGTATGGTTGCGGTGATATAATTTTCCGCGATATCAAATTTCATGACATAACAGTTCTCCGTAACTTTGCAATTGAATTTTTGTCTGCTTTGCTGTGCAGTCTGTTCCTCATATAATGCGGTAGCAGTTTTTGCGTACCTGAAGGACACCGGGTTGGGGGAACAAATTGCGTGATCATGAATAATGCAGGGTAAAGCATAATCCGCGATAACGGGTGAGATGCCTACGCAGGCTTAACAAACACTCGATTGCATCTGGAAGCATCCAGCAGCATCCCGCCTTGCGCGATGCTATGCCAAGGCAGCCGTTACAACCGCTTATTCCTACTCGATCGCGTTATATTCAATTCGCGTTATGAATACAACGCACGTTCCAGAACAGACTATTCTTCCAGTTTGCATGTTACGTAAGAGATGTTCAACTGCTTTTCATGCTGCACAAGGCTGTCATAAGTAGTCTCATGATTGCAACGTTACAATGTCGTCTTATTGCTGATGTTAATATTATTGATAAGTAAAATCGTTGTTGGTGTTCATGCTCATACGCTATGTTATTTTGCTCACGTTGGTTTGGTGTTGTTCTTGTGTCATATTGTTGTTGATTGAAAGTGAGCCAGCGAGTGTCTTTGACAAATGAATATGCAGGGTGCTTAAAATGTTTTGTTACACTTATACGGAACTATCGTTTTTGATGGAATAAGAACGGATAATACACTGTAACATGATAACAAATGTATGTTAATGGCTTCAAAAAGTCAAAGAGTCTTCACTTGTTCGCCATCATTGTCAACTCATGCCTGGAATCTTCTCCAGGTGGTCTCCAGAGTCCGGAGGCACATTTCTTGTGATATTGTTGTAAATTCTCAGAAGTGTAAACTTTTTTTTCTAGGCACCCTGGATATCCATATCGCGTGCGATTCACTTAAGTTACATCCTGCGCAAATACACGGGCAGTGTTCGTTAAAATACAAGCTGTGGAGTTATATTTCTCTTTTATCCGAGTGTTCCTCAACAATGCAGGTGCAGTAGCACTTCTCGATTGGTGTGGCAGGGTCCAAGGTCCAGTGGCCGCACATTTATTAAACACATTCCTCCTGCGGAGGGAGATGGTAGGAACGTTGGGTTGCTCAGTCAATGGCCAGGGTCACCGGCGGCGTGGTGTATTCCGCAAATATGGCCGACTGTGAGGGCGGGCACAAGCCGGCGTGAGTAGGTTAAACGTTGAGTTTTATAAGGGCACCACGGGGTGACCAGCCCCTCCCCACCCAGCCCCACCCCTCCCACCCCCCACCCTCCCCACCCAGTCCCTCCCCACCCTCCTCACCCATCCCCACCCCTCCCATTTTTTGATGCACGACGGACGGACACAACAATCCCCTGTGGGCTGGTGGAACCAGGTGGTTCCTACCAGTAATCTATTTTAGAATGTTCCCGGATGGCGCTGGGGAAAGCACTGTGACGGCACGTGATGACGTCCACAGGAGAGGGGAATCTGTATTCGCGACCTTCAGCACGAGCCCTACGCAGTATGTTGAACTTTTTTCGCACCGTACGTAGCCAACCATGCTAATCGGAGGTGCATTGGTGGAAATGGGCTGGAATACCACGGAACATCCTGGAACGCCGTTGTAGGAGTGGGAATGTGAACCCAACTGTGTTCCGGAAGGAATGAAGGTTTCATCTTTCTTCTTGGTTCTTTCGGTAAAGTCACGTAGAATGGAAATAATAAAATCATAAAAATAAAACATAATAAAATAATTCTCACAACGTTTCGGCCACAACGCAAGCAGCCGTCCTCAGGTGAAGAACAGGTCTGTCAGAAAGACGTCTTGTGTATGTGGGTAATTGTGTGTTCGCCTAGGGGGTCTATCTGTGAGTCAAATAACGTCTTTCTGACAGACCTGTTCTTCACCTGAGGACGGCTGCTTGCGTTGTGGCCGAAACGTCGTGAGAATTATTTTATTATGTTTTATTTTTATTATTTTATTATTTCCATTCTACGTGACTTTACCGAAAGAACCAAGAAGATGAATCCCTGCAGTCACGAAAGCTTTAAATCGAAGGTTTCATCTTTGTTTTTATTTGACTCACAGATAGACCCCTAGGCGAACACACAATTACCCACATACATATACAGTTACCTACAGACAAGCTCAGAGACACACAGTTACCCACAGACACGCAGATACCCACATATGAGCACAGAGACCCACGCACGGAAGTGATGCTCCTGTTCCCTCCTCCCCCTCCTCCGATCTAGTGGGGGGGGGGGGATCATTTATGAGTTCCCACGGTAATGCCTTCCCATTGCCAGGCCAGCGGTGCGCACAGCCAATGAACACGGACAGACGAGCCTCCCAGTGTGCACCACGCTGCCACGCACGTGATATCTCCATCACACGCAGCTCCATTGCACCACACCCAGTGTCACGCAGGCTGCCACTATTTAACATGAACAACATCAACGTTTGAGTTTTCCCACCAAAACACGGCTACGGGCGATTACTTCGAAACGCACACACATGCACACCGCAGCTATTACTAACACGGGGCGCGCACGCGCTTGCACCTGCGGGCGATTACCTCTTTAGGCGCGCACACACTGCGGCTCCCCGCGTTCACTCTCGCTGCACATTCCCGCACGCAGTCGCTCCACAGAAATCACAGACACCACGCCGATTCTCTGTGCTAAAAATACTTAGCCAATCACTGCCTCGTGGCGGCACTCGCTGGCGTCACACGGATGCTGCGAGCGGCTCGAGAAGGCAGGACGGCAGGGAGTGGGTCTTGGTGGGTCTTGTGGCTCTTGGCGGCCAAGCGGTTAAAGGAAAGCAACCGGGTTGGCTGCCCACCACTTACATTATCTCTTTCACACGCTGGTTGCCTGCTTTGAGTTTTACCCACCCAGCAACATCGCAAGGGGCTGCTTTGTCCTGACTTGCTTTTCTGCTTCTGCATCTACATAACAAAGGCTCAGTCCCAGCAGCAGCCGCAGCCGTACTAACCTTATCATAACAACTCCTCTCCCGCGGCCCATCCTGGCTCCTCCCCCCTCAACCAGTATATATACAAGGTCGGGTCTCTTGGGATTTCTCTTTACTTGATACAGCAATCGTGCTGTGACGGTTCCACCTGAAGACGGAAGCTTGTGTTGCCTCCGAAACGTCGTGATTTATTATTTTATTTCTATTATTTCTTCTATTATTTTTATTATTTATTTTTTACCTACGTGACTTTACCGAAAAAACCTAAGAGTATACTTACATTATCATTGGCTGCTGACATTTGGGCTACGCCCATTTCAAACCCTTAGAAACAGTTTGCTTTGGAAGCTAACCCCCCTTTTCTTGAAGACGGCCGCTTGTGTTGCGATCGAAACGTCGTAGTTTTTTGTTATTTTTTTGTTATTTTCTTTGAACCTATCTACGTGACTTTACAGAAAGACCCAATAATATAACCGTTTTAATATTTATACATGATTAATAATGTTTACATTTAATTCCATTAAATCAATCTTTTTTTTTATTTTACCAGGTAAAGGCCCACTGAGCAATGGTATATAGCTATTTTTCAGAAGTGACCTGGCCACAGATGATAGCTCAACCAACACAGAAAGTCAAGAACAAAAAACACGTTTAAACAATTTATTGAAAACAGTGCAACATCAATCAAACACCAATATTTTAACCACATCAATTTGCAGTGGCGATTATTCAAATATTAAAGAGAAGTACACCTGGAAATGAGGCACTTCTCATAAATGTACTACTGATTTTGGTCCATGGAAGTTACATTAAAAAGCAAAGCGAATCACATGACTTGGTGGCCTGTGGTCGAACCTGGCGCCAACGTCTTTTCAATGCCGAGACGCGTACAAGAGAAGCATTTTGTCCCCTGTAAACCAGAGTACATTCGCAGTCGGATATTGTCAAGAAATTCTCCTCGCATTTAATTCAAGCTAAATTCCCAACTCTGAAAGTTTGACGCTCATGCAATGAACATTAAGTCTCACGTGGCTGAGCGGGTGGGAAAATTCCTCCCTCTGACGTGTGGAGCCAGAGGTCACTTCTAGCTGTCTCAGAGGTAGCGCTGCTATATCCTCTTCAGTGAGCCATACCATAACACAAGGGGGGGGGGTTGGCTGCACTGCTGAATGAGACATCCCAATGGATATTTCGTCTCAGACATGATGCAAACAGGGCGATTGGGATAAAATTGTGTAAAGTTTAAAAGCCATATAAAACTATTCTTCACATGAATCTAAATCATTGTTGCCACGGCCAATTAGAGTGATGCACACTCGTTACATGTTTTTCTAATTTAAACTTTTCTTATCGAATGAAAAACTGGATGCCAGAGTTAAGTTGATCCTAGGGGCTCTAGTTATCCTTCAATCTCAAAGGACTCGCAAGTAAATTGGGGGATGAATAGGCCTGCATAGGCATGAACATCATACCAGCCACAGTTTTCTTAAATGCCTTTCCCTACACAATGTTTGCAATGATTAGGCAAAAGTCTGCAGCAAGAGTTACTTGGCTTAGATAACACCCTTAGACAAGCCTACTATTTATTTTAAGTCCTTAAAGAGCTGGCACGAGTTACCTGCCTGAAATAATCAAATCACCATACATGATTACAGCCTGGATTAATACTCACAAGACAGTTGCCTGAATTGAGCCCAGAATCTCATGCTTCTTTCCACTGCAACCAGCTGAGCAAGCTATGCCAGGGCTGTGCCAAGCCAGCCCTGGTGGGACTCGGGAGGTGCTGGGTTGCTTTTTCACTGCACCAGACGAGCCATGCCAGGGCTGTACCGAGCCAGCCCTGGCATTGACTCGGGAGGTGCTGGGTTGTTTTTCCACTGCACACACAACAGCCAGTGGGAAAACCAACCACCTGTACCATGCGGTCCTCGCACTGGCTTGGCTCGGACGAGCCAGCGGATGATGGGCCATCGACACGACGTGGGCTGTCGTCTTCACGCCCAGGGGCTTGACGGGTCTCACAGGGGGCCCACGTCCCACCAGCGGACGCCGGCGAATGGTGAGCGGCGAGTGTTGGAGCCGCAGTGCACCTCGCCCAGATTGAGGTGGTAGGTCTTCAGGTCGTCGACGAAGTGGCAGGCGAGGCCCAGGGGCTCGAGCAGGGAGCGCACGCGGCTCTCCAGTGGGCACTGCCCATCCACGTGCGGCCAGAACGGCTTTGGGATGCCTAGCTGCTTGTTGAGCACCACCATGTTCACCTGGGCCACGGGATGGCACGGGGGACGCAAGGAACACGGCGGGGAGAAATTAATAAGCCTGTGTTTTAACGATGATATAAGGAATAATATACTATTTTGCAGAGGTACTCGGCAGTCAGTTATAGAGCATTCCAAGTTGATCGTAGAGAAGGAGTGGGGCAGTTTAGGGTACAGTATACAAAGTATGTATGTACGGTGAACTTCTTTCGCACCGTACGTGGCCAACAGTGCTAATGGGAGGTGCGGGGTAAGGACGACAAACTAAACACAACAACAAGCAGTTCTAAGGAAATGAGTTTCCAATGGCTAAAGTCACGATACAGCGCAAGCACAATGCGATCGCAGTGGTGAATGATGAATGTTTACAATTGAGACTGCCACTCGTGTGACCACTTGGCAGCATCCTAAAACAAACAGATCTAAGAGAAGGGCACGGCAAGATGCCGGATGGCTATCGTAAACACAATTCGGATATGCGAAGGAAGATTTATATCGCCATTTATAACAGATGCCGGTTTAATTGAGCATTCCGGATGGTAAAGTGCCAGATAAATAATAATAAAAAATGAAGCTTCAAATATTAATGGTCCTCAACTATTTGTGATGGACAGGTCGCTTCTGAAAAAGAGCTATATAGATCAGTGGGCCTTACCTGGTAAAATAAAAAAAATAGTTAAACAATTAAAGAGTGGAGTTTTGGTAACAGAGCGGCCACACGCACCACATCAGGGAAGTAGGCCTCGGCCTTGCTCTTGTTGAGGAGGAAGAGCACGGGGAGGTCGATGATGTCCGCCTCCTCCAGGCCCAGCTCCCTCTTGAGCACGTCGCGGTTCCAGTCAACACAGCGCTGCCACCACAGTCATTGCCATTAATACGCGTGTGTGCGTGTGTGTGCATTTCTTCACAGGTGCTCACTAACAGCACTTGTCCAAAAAGTCTGTCAAGACTATACAGGGGATCTGTGTCTTTGTACCTTACATAATTGGCTCGTGATTTTTGGCGATTTCAGTGGCGATTTACGTCAATTATTTTTGATATGCATGTAGTATTAATAATAACGAACGATTAAAAAAAAGTAACATTCAAAGCCATCAATTGGGGCTGCCTTTGGCCTTAAGGAAACAATAGGCTTTTGCTCATGAAACGGATATACGGTGAAGTCCTCGCTTAACGCGTGTTCACACAGCGCGCGTTCCTCGCTGCGAGACTTTCTTCTGCGAGTGAACAATCTCACACACAAGCGGAACGTGCCTGAGCGGTCGACGACGAACTACTTTCTTGAGCCGCGCGACTAAGCGGTATGATACAGTAACGCGGAATGATACAGTAACGCGACGGTGTGCCCTCATATCAGTTGTATGTCCTACCATCAGATGAGTTCATTCTGCAAACGTGATTCAGTCTGTTAATTCCTCGCTTAATGCATTTACACTGCCCGCAGCACTTTTCAGGAACGCATCTACCGCCGTGTAATTCCTGAACACGAATGAATCCCACCCCCTGCACGAAGGAGGTGTTTGGAGGACACCCTCAAATCGTGTGTGTGTGGTTATCTATGGGTATCAGTGTGTGTGTGGTTATCTATGGGTATCAGTGTGTGTGTGGTTATCTATGGGTATCAGTGTGTGTGTGGTTATCTATGGGTATCCGTGTGTGTGGTTATCTCTGGTTAACATTGTGTGTGTGTGTGGTTATCTCTGGGTATCAGTGTGTGTGTGTGTGGTTATCTCTGGGTACCAGTGTGTGTGTGTGGTTATATCTGGGTCTCAGTGTGTGTGTGGTTATCTCTGGTTATCTTTGTGTGTGTGTGTGTGCGGTTATCTCTGGGTATCAGTGTGTATGTGGTTATCTCTGGGTATCAGTGTGTGTGTGTGGTTATCTCTGGGTAGCAGTGTGTGTGTGGTTATCTCTGGGTACCAGTGTGTGTGTGTGGTTATCTCTGGGTATCAGTGTGTATGTGGTTATCTCTGGGTACCAGTGTGTGTGTGTGTGGTTATCTATGAGTACCAGTGTGTGTGTGGTTATCTCTGGGTAGCAGTGTGTGTGTGTGGTTATCTCTGGGTACCAGTGTGTGTGTAGTTATCTCTGGGTATAAGTGTGTGTGTGCGTGGTTATCTCTGGGTACCAGTGAGTATGTGTGTGTGGTTATCTCTGGGTATCAGTGTGTGTGTGTCGTTATCTCTGGGTACCAGTGTGTGTGTAGTTATCTCTGGGTATAAGTGTATGTGTGTGGTTATCTATGGGTATCAGTGTGTGTGTGTGGTTATCTATGGGTATCAGTGTGTGTGTGGTTATCTATGGGTATCAGTGTGTGTGTGGTTATCTATGGGTATCAGTGTGTGTGTGTGTGGTTATATCTGGGTCTCAGTGTGTGTGTGGTTATCTCTGGATATCAGTGTGTGTGTGTGTGGTTATCTCTGGGTATAAGTGTGTGGGTGGTTATCTCTGGGTATCAGTGTGTATGTGGTTATCTCTGGGTATCAGTGTGTGTGTGTGGTTATCTCTGGGTAGCAGTGTGTGTGTGGTTATCTCTGGGTACCAGTGTGTGTGTGTGGTTATCTCTGGGTATCAGTGTGTATGTGGTTATCTCTGGGTACCAGTGTGTGTGTGGTTATCTATGAGTACCAGTGTGTGTGTGGTTATCTCTGGGTAGCAGTGTGTGTGTGTGGTTATCTCTGGGTATACGTGTGTGTGTGTGGTTATCTCTGGGTACCAGTGAGTATGTGTGTGTGGTTATCTCTGGGTATCAGTGTGTGTGTGTCGTTATCTCTGGGTACCAGTGTGTGTGGTTATCTCTGGATATCAGTGTGTGTGTGTGTGTGGTTATCTCTGGTTATCAGTGTGTGTGTGGTTATCTCTGAGTATCAGTGTGTGGTTATCTCTGGGTATCGGTGAGAACAGGTCCACCTCTGGGTGAGTACTGTACCTGCACATATGCATTTTCAGTCGTGATGTTTTTGTCATCGAGGATGTCCTGAATCTTCAGCTTGCGCTTCAAGGATGAGACAACTGTGGGGGATCATGGATGGGAAGAGGGCGATCGCGAAAGAGGAGATGGGGGAGGACAGAGGATAGGTTTTATTGCTTACAGCATTGACTGCAACTAGCATTACTGCCTGTTGTAATTACAACTAGCAGTAACTACAACTAGCAGTACTTACTCTCCGCCTGATGATGCTAGTTGTAATTACTGGTGAAACGTCATACTCAGATTGTAAATGTTGTGGATTGGCTCTCCAACACACCGGTGTGCTGCGCTAGTAACAAATTGGCATGTTCTGTTTACGTGACAAACCTCACTAATTGGCTATCGAACCCAAAAACCCCGTATCATGGATTCTGTGATAATGTTCAATGCAAAACCGGTACCAGTTCTTGGCACAAATCAATCTCTGCCACCCGAAGAGAGATGCCAATTCCCTGGCTGTCTAACTGAAACCCAAGACAGGTGGCAGCCCTGACTTTATAATGCCGTCCAATGTTTGGTGCTTTACAGTTATATTTCTTGGAAATGCAAGGATATTTTCCCAAAACGTATTTTTTCTTTCTTTGCAACTCACAAAATGGAAGTCTTTACAAAAGGGTCCGTGCCTCATTTTTCTCTTCTAGTCAATCATGACCCATCAGTATTAGAATACAGCCTAGAAAAAGCCTAAGGCCCAATCCACCACGTTTCCATTTTGCATGCTTTCAGATGCCCTCAACCAGCAGAAGACGAGTACGTAGCTGCACATTAAAGCTGAACACAAAAACGTAGTCGTCCAATGTGCGGGACACCGCTTCATTTAATACCTAGGATCTTGCGCTGCCAACTGCAGCTTCAGCATCGATGTTTATAAATCTGCAACCTGCACATTTTGTGACGAGCTCACCCTCCGGGCAGCTCTCAAAGAGGCGCTTCTGGCCGTGTCCCTGCTGGTGCAGCTCCTTGAGGAGACGAAGACACGCGTCGGGGCTCGCGAGCAGCAACCGGAACCCCTGTGTGTCGCACGGCGGCACCACAAGCACATCGCACACAACAATACAAACACGTAGAACACAACGACAATAAAAACACCACGCAAAGCACAGCAACACAAACACATCGCACACAACGACAACAACAACAACACAAACACGATGAACAACGGCAATAACAACACCACACAAAGCACAACACAATGCACGGCAACACAAACGCATCACACACAACGACAATAACAATACCGCACAATGCACAGCAACACGAATACATCGCACACAACGACAACACCGACAACGCACAACACCGTACAACAACACAAACATCGCACACAGTGACAATGACATCAACACAAACACATCGCGTATAACAACAACAAAAAGAGACAAAGATTGATAGCAGCCCCGCCGTTGGGCAGGGGCCTCCCGCCCACGTCTTCCACTCTTCACGATCTCTTTGCCACCGCCTTCTCGTGCATACCTCGAAACCGCATCTCATCCCACAATATAATTTTCCCATCTTGGCTAATCACATGGGCATTTATTGCAGCCGAATGCTCTCAAAGCATATTGATTTTAAACGTGAAGGGAAAAAACCGGAGGACCCGGAGACAAATCCTCGCGACCGCAGGAAAAACATGCAAACTCCAAATATACAGCAGGCGTCAGGGTCAATATCAAATCCACGACCTCCTGTGCACCAGGCAAGGTAGTTAACATCTCGCCACCGTGGCGCCTCCCTGACCCCCACCCCCCAGCTACTACCAGACCTACCCCGACGACCCCCCCCCCCCTTAACCTCTCCCGCCTATCCTCCTAACCGTCACCAAAACTACACCACCACTTTCTAAATCACAACAACCGCCATCATCTCCTGTGCAATCGGACGACAGTTAGCCGTCATGCCAAACCTTGCGGTCGGGTGCCGGCACGAAGCTCATGAACTCGTCGACGTGGCCCACGGTGAGCCAGTCGCTGTAGAGCTCCACGGGCGCCTGCACCTGCTGCGCGAACAGGAACTCGCGTACAGCGGTGGCCATGTTGCGCCCGGCGCGCTCTCTGCAGGGACGGGACCACACACGAGGCAAGCGGGGCGTGGCGGGTCAGGGCGGGTCGGGATGTCGCGCCGGGGCGACAACGGCGGGCGACGGGGTCGGGGGGATAAGGGGACAGGAGGTGGAGGGGGAGTGCGATGAATGGGACGTTCCTGCGAACGAGGGACCCATTTGAGCTCAAGGTGGGGCGTGGCACGTGCCTGTAGTCCTGCCACTCTTTGAGCGATTGATGCAGTGGTGGCGTGGTTGGCTTCGGTCCTGGTGCAAATAATTAATTGGGCCCCCCTATCCCTCCATCTTAAATTTTCCCCCACTTTGTTTCATAAATTGTTACATCTCAATTATCAAGCTGTTTCATGACCGTTCCCCTCTCGTCTGTGTGTGCGTGCGAGCTGCTTAATGAGCTAATTCTTTACGTTTTCTGGCTTTCTGCCGAGTACGGTTATGATGCTGAATCATACTGTACAGTATTGTTGTGTTAAGGTTTGGTATTGAGCAGTATGCCACGTTCATTTAAAAATATCGCACGATATGTTGCTAGGTGTGTACAAGTTGTTTGTATGCTGGTGGTCACATGGATATATATTTTTTTACTATCAGGAAGCCACTTAGAGCTATGCCCTTTTAAATCTAAATTGAAAACTCATTCTTTAAAACTGATGTTTGTACTTAGTTGAGCCTGCAATCTGAAATGTAAATGTTTACATCTGAACTTCAATATTTGATTAGTTTCTTGTCCTTCCCCCACACCTCCGATTAGCACGGCTGGCTAACGTACGGTGC
Organism: Lampetra planeri; assembly: GCF_965212315.1. Taxonomy (NCBI): domain Eukaryota; kingdom Metazoa; phylum Chordata; class Hyperoartia; order Petromyzontiformes; family Petromyzontidae; genus Lampetra; species Lampetra planeri. The sequence continues at coordinate 8,326,201 of NC_136146.1, read as the reverse complement.
GAAAGAAATTCAACGTACACACATACATACAACACCTGGACTCCTCTGGCTTATTGGCAGTGTCATCCCTTTTATTATATGTTATGTTTCGGTTTGGGTCTAATTGTCCACGGTCAACTGACGTTGGCTGTAATAAGCCACGGTCCCTTACGTTATGGCAAGCTTCGGGGCCACTTCCTGGAGTCGTGGAGTTCTGCCATTACTAGAACATTTTATAAAAGCGTGTTTTAAAAAAGTTTTTTAAAATATTACTTATTTTATTTGTGTAGATGATACCTCTTTTGTATTCTTTCTTGTTTATTTCTGTCTCATTTGTTACACTTTTTTTCTTGACGACGGGTGTTCGAGGAATCGCCGATTCCAATACAATTGTTACATTCAACGGCGAGCGCATGTCCAAATGTGCTTTCGTGTGAATTCCAGTCGTGCGCAAGGGCAAATGCGTTCGGGAGCTAAACGCCAGTTTTCGACGTCCGCTCGCCACGACGAGAGTGCTTCAGGGGAGTGCAGCAGCTTTGCCATTTTCTCCCATTGAAGGGGGCGAGGTCTACAGTGGTCCACTATATACTTGAACTGATTAAGGCTTGTGCAAATGAGAAAGCTATTTTTACAAGTGGGTTAACGGGGTGGGGGGTGAAGATAACCGTACAAATGAGACAGAATAAACGTGAAAAAAATTAAACCCAAAAGAAGTGGAAGTGGAGGGGGGTGGAGCTGGGGTCAGGAGGTGCATTGCGCGATGAACCCGCCGACCCGAGTTCGAATCCCGGCAACGTTAAACATCGGTAAGAGAGCGCTAACCTAAACCGGGCCTGGCCCATTCCCTCTCACCAAACGTGAAGGATGGTGGAAACAACCCCCTGTGATTGACATTGGTGTGGAGTGGCCTTAATGCGGAAGATTTTTTTTAAAAATGCAGTAAGGCAGTCGATTTTTTTTCTTACTTTCTGAAAACATAACGAAAAATAATGACTTGAGAAGAATCGGCTCTTGAATCAAATCGCGACCACCGACTCTGAATTTTCATCGAGTTATTAAAGAGGTTCGGGGGGGTGAATCGTTCCACGCGGCGACCCCCAGAAGGAGAGAGGGAGTGAGAGACCCAGCAGACTCACCCGGGGAAGGCGCTGCCGATGATGATGCGCCCGAGCGGATATTTCTTGCCCTTCACGATGACGGGGGGCGACACCTCAAGGTTTCCGAACGAGTCCAGGCTGTTCACCTCCTCACCTCTCCGTGGCTTCCGCGTCACGTAGCCAAAGTCCTTGCCCTGAGACACCGGCCAGGGCAGAGAAACACCATGGTGGCAAGATATTAACTACCTCGCCTGGTATGCTGGAGGTCGTGGGTTCGATCCCGATCCTGACGCTTGCTGTATATTTGGAATTTGCATGTACTCTGTCTCCGTGGTCTTGTGGATTGTTCTGCGGGTCCTCCGGTTTTCCTCTGCACATTAAGAAACATGCGGTTCAGAGTATTTGGCTGCTACAAATCTCCACGTGATAAGCCACTTCGTTGAACTATAATTTGTGGCCAGGTCGCTTCCGAAAAAGAGTTATATAGCTCAGTGGGCCTTACCTCGTCAAATAAAATAAAAATTTGGTTTTATATTCTTGGTTCTTTCGGTAAAGTCACGTAGAAGGGAAATAATAAAATAATAAAATATTAAACAATAAAATTCTCACGACGTTTCGACTGCAACAGCTATGTTTCATGTTTTTTTATCAGTTCATGTTTCACCTCCTGTAGGACCCCCATGGTTCTGACTGACGTTAACATGTTGATTGACGTTGATGTTTACGTTCTGCACGCGAGGTGCAGAACGTAAACATTACATGACTGGTACCTTCTTCCTGTCTCAGGAGAAACCCAATTTTCTGATATACGATGACAAGTCCACCCCCGTTCGCCCGACTTAACGCCATTCGATCTCTTCTTATCTCTGCGATTTTTTAAGTAAAGTCTACAACTAGCAAACCAAGGGACCTTGAAGAGCTTAAACATCTTACTGTTGTTGATGTCGCTGTGTCATCATCCATCCCCTACAGCTGTGTTGGAAAATGTCTTCTCAGGGTTTAAAACTGATTTAGATTGGTAATAGTGAATGATTGATTATAGTGAATTATTGATCATAGTAAATGATGGACGACGTGGAAGTTTGTTAATAATCCCAGAATATCTAATCAATACCATAACAATTTAAATTTACATTTATGTCAGTACCTCAAATAACAATAAAACTACTCAACATTCTTTTTGTTCTATTATTTTCCGGACACCCTGTATGCTTTTTCATCGACGGATGCGTTGAGTTTTTCGCGATTCGCGAGGCATTATGCATTGCTTTCTGCCATGGAAGCGTAGCCAGCAAGGGCTGGGTGGGGTCGACGCGGTTACCGTTAGCAGGAGCGGCACGGCCATTAGTCCGCGGTCCCGCGGGGAGTCGAAGACGACCGGTATGACCTTGGTGGGACACTCGCAGTAGCCAAACTCCATCTCGTCCTGCGCGTGAACAAAAAGAGACACGTCAATTACCCCACGTCCACGAAACCTCGCTGAGTGAATGGAGCAGTGTTGGTAGCGAGTGAATCCACCGGCGGATTAAGGCCTCCCAACGTCGCACTAAGACGTTTGGTTTGTTTGACCATACTTCACTGTGCAGGTGGGCCCTAGGACCAGTTCGGATATCACTCGCCACTGATGTTAGCCGTCATCAGGAATCGAACTTGGGTCGACGGGTTCATAACCCAGTGCTCTAACCACTGTTCCATCCGAACTGCAGCATTATGAGATGCTAATCGTCTTCGACAGATGAGCTCACCCTGTGTGCTTGCCACTGTGAGCAGGAATTGAACTCAGGTCACTGGGTTAGTAGCGCCGCACGCTAACCGCTACTCCACGGCTCCCCACACACCTCAGCACTCTCTCTTACACACGGACACTCACCTGCATCCACACATCGACTGTGTTCTGTATTTCAAATGGCGTGCACCCGGCCAGGCGAGCGATGGTGGTCATCTGCTTTACGAACACCGCATTCGTGTCGACCCTGGGGTGAGAAAGACAAAGATCCCCCGTGTAGCCTTAACAGACTGTAGGGGCAAGTGCTGTTAGCGAGCACCGATGAAGGCCGGCACTGCACACGAGGGGGTGGGTGGCTAACACTACACCAACACACACTCTTCCTAGTGGTGACGTTTACACATCGCACCAGGTACTCCTTTGAGGCTAAGTCGACCTAGGGGAGGTCCAGGACCAGTTAAAATATTCGCTATCACTGGTGTTGGCTGTGAGTGGGAATCGAACCTGGGTTGCCGGGTTCATAGCACAGCGCGCTAAACTGTTACTCTTCCACTCCCTGCTAACCCTGGGGTGAGCACGCAACCACCAACCACGCAAACACGCAAACACGCAAACACACTCACCATGCAGTGATACACCACGCATCTCACGTCACCGTATCTAGGCCAAGTTTAATACATTTTTGGGATTAACATAAAAATCGGGAACGTATCCCTAACTCCCCAAATACCTTGTCATGAAGATCTCCAGCGCCGGCTGGGTATTTGGAGTCATGATCCAAGGAGCCACACGGAAAACCACGCTGTCGCTGAAAATCGGCGTGCTCTGTGTGCCCTGGTAAAAGCGAGAGAAAAAAAGAATAATATGCATCACATAACAACCCATAACATTCATAATTAAGGTTTTGGGTTAGATCACATTACAATAAATGTGTCGTAACCCTCCACCACCTGACAGCCAATTGGTAAGGGATTCTTCACGTAAACAAACGCCAATTAGTTACTACTTCAGCCCACCGGTGTGTTGGAGAGTAAATCCACAACATTTTACAATTTGAGTACGACGTTTCACTGGTAATTACATCCAGCATCATGCGCCATTTGCCAGAATAGCCTATCCCACTTCACTTCCCATAGATGGATCACTGACGTCAAGATGTGTCCAGACAGCTGGATTAAAAATTCATCGCAACGTTTTCCACGAAGTCAATCTCCAGTACTCCCACAGCCCGGTCACCAAATGACCGCACAAAAGAAAATCCATGACAAGGAGTCTCTCGTTATTCACCACGAGGGATACGTTCCGGAGATGCTCGTGAAGAGCAAATTTTGCGGCTAATGATATTGGTCGACAAAAACCTTTATATATTTTTTTTTTATGAATTACCTGATATAAATACATAAATAAGCTATTAAATGCATGAAAATCATAATAACACAAAAACATGGATTGGTTATTTATTTCATCACTTTCTCGCGTCACTTTATCTCTCGTCACTTTCTCTATCGTCACTTTATCTCTCGTCACTTTATCTCTCGTCACTTTCTTTATTTCCCTCTCCGTCTCGATTCAGTAGTCGTGTAGAGTTCCAGATGCGATTTGCGGGCAGCCAAAATCGCGGACAGCAAGTTCGTGAATAACGAGGGAATACTGTACATTAACTTTGGTTAACTTTGGTTAGTCACTTAATTTGGCTAAAGTCCAGCTCTGGGACTTGAAAATTTCAGTTTGACTGTCGTGCGACGAACTTTACTCAGCTTAGCAGGGCGAGTAGAAAAACGTCGCCCCCTTTCTGTGATTGAGGACCAGAGGACATTTGAAGGGATGTCAGAAATAGCTCTAAGATATTCGTCCTTGAACACGAAGGGGTGCACTGCTCTATGAAAAACCCGCGTGGATTCCCCATTTCATGACGTCGTGACGATAACGCAATTGGGATGAATTTGCGGAGAAACATTTAAAGATGGGGTAATACGTTTATAAATAATGATGCGGGCAAGCGCAGGGCTCTATTTGCGCTTAGAGCATTGGGCTCCATGTGTGATGCTACTGCTAAATGTATGTTGAACTACTTTCGCACCGTATGTAGCAAACAGCGCTAATCGGAGGTGCGGGGGGGGACAACAAACTAAACACAAAAAGCAGTTATAAAGAAATTAGTTTTCAATGGAGATGATTATTTAAAAGCGCGTAGCCCCTGGTGGTGGGTTTCTAATATCGGAAGGGGAGAGCATTCCAGACGACCGCCGAAGCACATCTGAAAGCACCACTCGATTGCCGTGACGACCACCGTCTTCGTTCGATGGCCAGCCAAAAAGCCGGTGCTGCTGCGAGGATGACCGGAGTCTGCGTGATGGTTTTTGCTCCTCGACGAGAAAGATGGATGCACGGGGATAGATGCTGCCCGGCTGCTGCTGCTGCTGCTGGTCCTGCTTCCCACTCACCGGCAGGATGACCTGCAGGAGGCTGAGGTGGAAGTGAACGAATCCGTTGAAGTCGGCGTCCGGGAAGCTGAGCCCCTCCACGAAGAAGTTCACCTCTCCGCCACGACCCGGGTACTCGAACGAGTAGCTCGACTTGCCCGGCCCCAGCAACTGCCTTTCCGTGCCTATCACCTTGCTCAGGTCTCAACACCACCGAGGCACCGACAACGCGTCAACCAGCGAGTGTCCTTCACTTGACATGTCCCCCGTCACGTTTACAAGCTTGCGTCCGATCTCAGAATCAAGAGCAGGATTCAGACCAGAGAGTGCAGTAAAACCCTTTATATCTGCGAGGATTACGTTCTTGAAAATGCTCACGAATGCAGAAAAACGTTTGCTCCAGTGGGGGGAAAGTGGGGTTATGTTCCTGGTACGAGTGAACATAGGGAGGAAATGGTAAATGTTTAATAACGACGCCTACAATAAATAAATAACATTCAGAAGCACGACGTGTTTTTTAAATCCTTTATATTAAGTTCACTTGCTTGCGCGCTTACGACCGTGCAAATCTTTCGGTCGTTTTTTAACCCACTTCCCGTGATCCAATCGAGCTGACATTTTGCACACAGACTCGTTGTGCGTGACAATTAATTTTCGTGAATTTTTTTTTCCAAAATTTTACACTTTTTAGGAATTTTTTTTTAAATTTAATTACCAATTGCTTAATGGTGGCAGGCAATCATCTGACCCATAGGTGGCAGCCATCTCAAGCCAGAGGACGAGAGGACTCTAGCCGCCCGTTTCAAAGACCAATGTGGGCTGGGTTGTGGCCCATTGAACACGTACTGTAATTTATTGTCTTGCTCTTTGTAAGAAACTGAAAACACAGCGAGGTCCTCCTGTCATGGAATGTAATGTAAACCAATCGAAAGCAAACAACAATAAACGTGTGCCTATTTTATGTATTGCTGTTTTACAGTTCGTTCTCATTTGATGGATTTTGCTTCACAAAACTGTCACCATCGTAAAGATGACGCAAATGTTGACTAACCACATGGCATGAAATTCCTGCCCCCACGCTGTACAATGGAGACTATTTATAGAGCAGTTAAATTGAAGCCGCCAGGTTCTTGAAAGTGGTAAAACGGGTCAACGCCAGTGCCCTCGGGAATATACGGGGCATGTCAAGAGGTAATCTAACATTTTTAAATCCTTTATATTAAATTCACTTGCTTGCTTACTCAAGAAAAACAGAAATGAATAATAAAATGAAACCGATGCCACGCATATAAATGATTTATAGTGAAAAAACTTTGTTTTTACGGGTTAATTTTTTATTTATTTTGATGATGATGATGATGATTTGACGACGATAGAGGTGGTGGTGGTGGTGGTGATCCACTCGGGAGATGCAGGAGTTTGATAACAACGCCGCACAGCTGTTATCAGTTCAGCACCCTGGGGAGCGCGAGCTGCAACACTCTCCCTGATTGCATTCGCATTCTTTTTAATGGACCTGACAGTCGACTTGTTTATACATTTTGGTATGAGTACGTATACGATGTCAAAAAATCCACAACAGTGAGTTCAGAGCGGGATTATTGCAAGACGTGAGAACTACGTGGGCAGCTGAGGGGGTATGCCAAATCTTTGCAGACAGTTTCAAATGTAGTAACATTCTGTGCTCACCTCCCTGGTATCGATGGTCTGTAGGCACTACGCACACTCGCGAATACTGGAGTCCAGCGGGTCGCGAAGAGGGAAAAATGGATACATTTAGCAACTCGCGAATATGCGAAAATTGCAAATCCAGAACCCGCGCTTAGCAAGGATTTCCTGCATTTGGATTGAGGGCTGCCTCGTGATACCAGCTACTGTAGGCTTGAGATGCCAGGTAACCAGGAGATAGCAACGCAGCTACAGAATGTATGAAGTGAAGTCGTGAGTCATAAGGAATGACCTGGCGGACCATATCTCTCTTTAAACACACCTTGATGCTAAATGCGGAGGGAAAAAACCGGAGGACCCGGAGAAAAATCCACGCAGCCATGGGAAGAGAGACACACAAACTCCAAATATAGAGATGTCAGGGTCGGGATCGAACCCACGTCCTCCTGTATACCAGGCTAGGTTGTTAACATCTCGCCACCGTGCAAAGTGATTATAGACAGGCGTCAGGGTTGGGTTTAAGCCCACAACCTCCTGTATACCAGGTGAAGTAGTTAACATCTCGATTTAAAGCTTTCGTGAATGCAGGGATTCATCTTCTCGGTTCTTTCGGTAAAGTCACGTAGAAGGGAAATAATAAAATAATACAAATTAAACATAATAAAATACAGTTCTCACGACGTTTCGGCCACAACACAAGCAGCCGTCCTCAGGTGAAGAACAGGGCTGTCGGAAAGACAGTGTCTGAAATGTCTTTCGACAGCCCTGTTCTTCACCTGAGGACGGCTGCTTGCATTGTGGCCGATACGTCGTGAAAATTGTATTTTATTATGTTTTATTTTTATTATTCTATTATTTCCCTTCTACGTGACTTACCGAAAGAACCAAGAAGATAGTTAACATTTCTTAGCCACCGTGGCGCAGTGCTCCGTTGGGTCGATGGGCCTCTCACCGGGTACGTGGAAGACGCCGGCATGCTGCGACTGAAGGCTGTGCAGCTGGAGGCTGTAGCCGGGCGGCAGCTTGGCGGGACCTCGGGTACGAACCAGCATCGGCGACATGTCCTGCAGGTCTGTCGGGGGACGGTCACACGTCAGTCAGCTCATTAGTGACACGGCGATCATCACCCGTCGATCTCAATCCCTCTTCTCGTTCTTCTCTTTCTCCACTGCATCTACCCAACCAAGTTCATGGTCTTCCCTCCTCCTAGCTTCCCTCCACTTTTGTGGGTACCACAACGTGGCTCCCGTGACGCTTCGTCGACACCCAAGGCTTCTCGTCCCTCTAGGGGGAGCCCTTCTAAAGCAGTGGTTCTCATACCGGGGGGTACTCGGGGGTACAAGCAGTGCCAGATTAAGCTAGTGCGGGGCCTGTAGCATACTTTATAAAGGGGCCCTAAATATGAAAACACAAATGTTTTTACTTGCATAGTAAAGTAATTGTATTTTTTCATTTGCTATACAGATAGATAATACGACAAATCGCTAACCTTAAACACCCAGTCGTTCATAAAAGTCGAAGGCGGTATAGTACTATAGTGATAGAGCAAGTGCAGATTCACTGAACCGGAATTGATAGCTTGAAAGCATTTAGGGTGGGGCCCTTGAAAGTGCGTGGCCCGTAGCTACTACATATGTAGCTACTTGTGCTCCTCGGATAATCCGGCACTGGGTACAGGTGGCAATGTCCCTGGGGGTGCATGAGGTGATTTATAAATGAGAGTCATTGAGTAAATAATCTTAGATGAATCTGCCAATAGAAAATAACCAAGCTAAAATTAAAATTCATCTGGTAACCTAAGACGATATAAAAGACCTTTCTAAACTTACCGATAGTAAACAATGTGGGTTTCCAAGATTAACCAGCGAGCGCGAACAAATTACCCCGCGCGTTGCACAGCGTCCGTTTAATTTTCTTTTTTTTTTATTCACTTGTAGCTACTACCTCGTTAGGAAACCTCGCGAAATGGATAACTGGTTCAAATATTGATGCCCATTATTCGTACATTTATTTCTCAGAACCATGTTGAGTCAGGCAAAGGGGGTTGTGCTCGTATGAACCAAACTTCAACAAGGGGGTCACAGAAGTAGCCAATCGAAGGTTGAGAACCACTGATCTAGAGGGTGTTTACACATGCCAGACGTAGCACATCTTTTTTCGTGCATTTCTATTATTAAAGCCTAAAAACGCTCAGCAGGTCGACAATGAGGAGCACGGAGAGAGCGAGGCGGCGTGAGGTGGAGATTGGAGTTTGCATGTCTCTCTCTCTCTCTCCCCGTGGTCGCCTGTGGATTTTTTTTCAGGGTCCTCCGGGTTTTTCCCTCAAACATTTAGAATCAACGTCACGCGTTTAGAGTGTTTGGCTGCTGTAAATGTCCACGTGATGACAGGCCACCTTCGTCGAACCGTAATTCGTGAAAGCCAGGTCGCTTCTGAAAAAGAAGCTATATACAGCTCAGTGGGGTCTTGCTTGTTCAAATAAAAAATTCGTTTAGTTTATCATTTTAGTTCATGGAGTGGCGGCCACGCACCTGCTGCCCCCTGCAGGGAGCGGTCCTCGTTGTCGGGTGACGAGGTGGAGTCCCTCTCTTTGTCGCAGTTCACCAGAAGAATGGCGCCGTGCCCGTTGGGTCCCCACTTCCACGTCGCCTTCAAGCGCCACAGAGAAAAAGACAAAGATCCCCCCCCCATGTAGCCTTAACAAAACTATCAGGGCAAGCGCTGTTGTTGTTGCGTGCAGCACCCGTGAAGGGCCGGCACGACACATGAGGGGGTGGGTGGCCAGCATCACGCCCCGGATGCCTTTGTCTCGCCCAGTGGCGATGTTTACGCGCCGCACCGGGTACTTGTTTGAGGCCGAGTCGACCTTGGGGAGGTCCAGGACCGGTTCAGATAATCGTCACTGGTGTTGGTGGCCGTCAGTGGGAATATAAACGCGGATCGCCGGGTTCAAAGCACAGCACTCTCACCATTACACTACCATTCAGCACCACGGAGATAGAGACCCCCCATATAGCCTTTAACAGATTTTTGGGGCAAGTGCTTTTCACGAGTAGCACCTATTTAGGCTGTAACGCCACACAAGGGGGTGGGTGGCCAGCACCACACCCCGGCTGCCTTTGTTGCCCCCAGTGGCAATGTTTACTACACGCCACACAAGGTACCCATTTGAGGCTTAGTCGATCTAGGGGAGGACCAAGATAGGTTCAGATAATCGTCACCGGCATTGATGGCCGTGAGCAAGAATAAAATCCGGGTCACCGGGTTCGTCGCGAGGCACAGCGCAAAACCGCTACTGCACCACCGCCCAGCGCCACGGGCACACAGCGACACCCGTCGAAGCTTCTACAACCGCCCCCTCTCCGGTGAGCGAAGACCGCGGCCACGCTCTGGGGATGACGACGCGGGCCGATCGCTCGCACGTTTTCTGCTTGTTTCAGACACGCGCGGTTCGAGCCCAGCGGCCGCCCTGGATGACGCCGTGGGGTGTATCAACCGGAGACACAATGGGCCGTCTGCTTCACAGTGGTGGAGATCCCGTGACGTGATTCGAAACGGAATGGGCCACGCGTGCCGGCGTCACGGTTCAAACTTACCAATTTAAATTACTCGTAAATGACCTATGAACTATAAAACTGTACAAAAAATATGTATTTATACTGGAGGAATCCGATGAGCTAACAAACAAACAATACGAAAACACGATAGGAGTGTAAAGTAAAAAATATACCAATAAGTAATTTTTTAATATTTTACCAGGTAAAACTTACCGAGGTATTTACTTCTTTTTCAGATGCGACCTGGCCACGAATGATAGCTCAACGCAGTGGCTTATCGTGTGGAAATTTATAGCAGCGAAATACTCTAAACACAAATCGATTATAAATGTGAAGGGAGGAAGCAGAGTACCCGGAGAAAAATCCAGACGACCACTGGGAGAGAGAGAGACACACAAACTCCAAATATACAGCAGGCGTCAGGGTCGGGATCGAACCCACGACCTCCTGTAGACCAGGCAAGGGAGTTAACATCTCGCCACCGATTACTGGGGCCAGCAGAGGATAACGAGCGGCCATCCACCTAGATGGGCTTTGACAGAAAGCCACGACTACTGGGGTAGGAGCATGTGAGAGAGAGTGGACAGTCAGATGAAACGAGAAGGGAGTAGGCAGGAGTGAGCCCTTGCAGAGAAACCGAGGGTGACCTCTATTTTTTTTATTGTTAACAACCCTGCCAAGCCACTCCCTTGCCCCCCCCCCAAGTTGCAAGAGCATGCTCCCTGGACAGACGCTCCCTTCTTCTTCACTCTGCTGTCCGGATATGGAACTGCTTCCCTGATGAACACATTGTCGACAAAGTCACCAATTCCAGTCTTCAGGCCTTCAAATGCCGAGCACAGACACATGGGAAATTTCCTAACGTCACCACACGCCTTGTAGGAACTGAATCTTTGAGCTGTAGCGAACCAATGATTATGGCGATTAGATGTACTAATGTTTAACATGTAGGCTTTCACGACCAAAATCATCCATAATACAGGTTTTTGGGGTTAGTGGTGGTGGCAGGTTTAACAACACATTCATATCTTTACACGATCTAACTGGAAAATACCTGCATTATAGATGTACTAATGTCTGATTTGGCTATCGTTCACAATTGCACCCAATGCAACAAAAAAAACAAATCAACGCGAGCCCCATACAAAGCGCCGATCACCAAAACGCAGTCGGGGAGGGGGGGGGGAGTGGAACAGAAATTCTGCGAACAGCAGCCCCGAGTTTTCGGCGCGACAGGGGCCTAGCAAAAAACTGGGCACACTACCCCACGCAGGTGGGGAACGCTAGCAGGGGGAGGGGGAGGAACATGAATGTTTATACGGGGAGGGGAAGAGGGTAAGGGGGTAAAAATAACTAGCATAGTGGGGGGAAAGATAGGGACGAGGGGGGGTGATAGGAGGGGAAAGGGGGGTGAGAGGGGGGTGATCTCTTTAAGTTTTTTCAGGACAGAGGGTGTGCGGAGTCCTGGCGGCAGAGGCATTTTTGATCGTCGTCATTCTCCCCATCTGGGGAAGGCGACAGGGGACAATAGATGGGGGTGCTCTGCAGCAGCCGGGCAGAGGGAGCGGCGATGCAGGAGATGTGCAGACAAGAGGGAGGAGGTGTGACAGAGGGTGGAGGTACGTGGGGAGAAGAAAAATACAGGGGGCTCACGATCAACAACGATGACTCGGAGGTTACGCTACACGCACACACTCCTTGCCAGGCGCTTTACCTTGTTAGGGTGGTTTTGCTCTACGATGCCATCTCGATCAGAGTCCACATCCAGGGAGAGGCCTGTAATCAAACAACAACAACAGTATCGTCACCATTGCACGGCCAGAGCTTAAATATCTCACTTTCGAATCCAGGTCAATGAACTTCCTCTGTTCCTCTTTTCCTCTCTATTAAATATAAGTGAATAATTCTGTCCATGTCCGTCCCAAACTATATTGAATTGTTACGCCTTCACAACACCTTTTTGATGTAAACAATACACTTCAGTCAAATGTCCTTAAAGTAATGATATGTTTTGTTTGTAGTTTACAAATTTTTTGTAAACTACATTATTATTATGCTAATTATACTATGATGGTCAAACGGTGCATCTGAATTACAAAACCACTACTTACTAAGCACTGTAACGTTGCAGGAACAATTATTCACTTTAAGTGGCACTAAAAGTTGAAACCTGTTTAGTTCTTACTGGCTTAACCAGCTCGCCTGGTATACAGGAGGTCGTGGGTTCGACTTCGACCCTGACGCCTGCTGTATATTTTGAGTGTGCGTGTTCTCCCTGTGGTTCCGTGGAATTTTCTCCGGGTCCTCCGGTTTTTCCCTCCACATTTCGAATCAATGTCACACGTCTAGAGTATTTTGGCTGCTTTACATTTCCACGTGATGGTAAGCCACTTCGTTGAGCTACCATATGTGGCCAGGTCATTTCTGAAAAAAAGCGATAGAGTGCAATGTGCCTTTCCTGGTAAAATAACTTTAAAAGTTTAGTTTTAGTTTAAAATATAAAAGGCTCTCAGACTGACAGAGCATATTGTGTTGGTATTTTACGCGTTGAAACAGACCATGGTTTATTTACTTTATATTCCACAACTAGTGACGTAGGTGCATTAATAAATTGAGTACAATCTCTGAAGTTTACGATTCGTTTAAACCACCTTCAACCACGATCAGACGCCCAATTAACTCCTGTGGACAGACACCGGAGTGCTTTGTGAACATTGCAGTTTATGGCTGAGGGGTTTCACCAGGATGTCAATCACACCTAATCTAATTTTATATTTATAGAGAGCACCTTCACTCAAGGCGCTTGACAGAGCTTACAACAACTCAGAGAGAGAATATCATGATTGAGATGGCAGGGGCGTGCAAGAATTGAGGAATGAGTGACCACAAAAGAGGGGTACGTCGGGATCACGGACGGGTGGGGGTAGGGATGGGAAGAAGTGGAGGGGCGAGGGGAGGGATGACGAAGAGAACAGGCAACAGAGGAGAGGTGAGCTTGAAAAGATTCAATGCTTAAAAACCTTTGTGTGCATCTCCTCGTCAATAAAACAAATATTTCAAAAGAAATATGTTTGCGTTACACAGCTGTTGTTCACATTTTTCCTCTTAACCACAAGTTAATTAAAATACAGGAATAGGGGATCCTTGGACAACCAGATGATGTGCAAATTGGCTCCAAAGCAGAGATAACAGGAATAATCGCAAATAAAGTAGCGTATATGAGGCAGTTCATTATATGAAATTGTTTGAGCTGGAATGAGCAGCCAATTAAGTCAATTAATTGACGAAAAATTGTAACCAACGATTACTTTTTTGGTACTTGATTACTCAGGCCCATTTAAAATGGTGACTGTCCCCACATCCTTAAGGGAGGAAACCCCCCCACAAGCCATGGCCACGCCCCACCCATTACCTTCTGTTCAGTGTCAACGTGTGGAAAACAGAAGTGAGAATGATTATTTTAACATCAACTATTTTTGTCTTATCCAATTGGCAGAGAAATTGCTAGAATAATCGATTGTTTAGGTAATCAGATAACGCTGCTCTAGATACTACACGCTCAATGCCCCACCTCCTCCGTTGCCATTTCATCACGGTGTGACATCACAGGAAGTGATGTCACAAATCTGTCATTACCCGATATCGCCAAAAAGCTCTAGGTGACTATCAGAGTGAATCTGGGATTGAATGGGAAGAAACACCACTGTATGACTCTACTTTATTAGTTATTAAGATGAGGAGCTCATGTTAGTTGACTTGCGTGTCAAGAATGATGTTTTGGGCTTAGGGTTTGGAATTACACAAATACATTGTGGCTCATGTCATGGTTGGTGTTGGGTGTTATTGTTATCGTATCATATTTTCGTGTTCCGTAGGTCCTGAATTTTGATAATACAAAAAAAGTATCACGCTCGTCGTCACTCGCACAAGGACACAACGCAGGAGTGAAGACACTCAGCGACCGCATCTCACCAATGGCCGTCAAGTAAACTCGAGCTTTGGCCAGGGCAACGTCAGCCTTTACTCCGTAAAAGGTCACAGACATCTGCAATCAAACCACAAAGATGATGAGTACCACGCGCGGTGATGGGGAGGGGTAGTGGAGACCTGAATTAACGTGATACAAAACCCTCATCTCTGGTGTAGGCCACTCAGTTTTAAAGACAATGTATATATTATCAGAGCATGTTTGTTTGCAAGTATGTGTGGTTAATGCAGACTTGATTCTTTGAAATAGGTATCTATTGGTGTTTGAACATCTTAACACCTGTTCTATTGCCATCACATCTAATTTTTCCATTGTATTTCTGATATGTTGAATAAATAGCATCCATCCCTCTTCTGAATACTCATTTTGCCTGGGCATATCCCATGAATGCAATCGTGATGATTGCGGCAGTGGCCTGTGGTAGGAGTGTTGGTGGTAATGGTCATGTGCACTTCGACGGATAAGAGTGGTGTGGCAGTGATATCAATGTCGGTCACGGTGGAGAGTAAATGGATTCAGCGGCAGATACGATGGTGGTGTTGTTGCTCGTGGTAGCGATTAAGTGCCCTCACTGTAGTGGCAGATGAATCAGTTCTGGTGGAGGTGGTGGTAGTAATGGTTATAAAGGGTGGTGGTGGACGAATTCAGACAAAGAATCCCCATATAGGCTTTAACAGACTATTGGGGCAAGTGTTATTGACGAGCACCTATGAAGGTTAGCAAGACGGGGTGGGTGGCAACACCACGCTTGGCCGCCTTTGTCTCCCCAGTGGCAATGTTTGTATACACTGCATCAGGTAATCATTTGAGGCTGAGTCGGCCTAGGAGAGGTCCAGGACCGGTTCAGATCATGAATCGTCACTGGTGTTGGCCGTGAGCGAGAATCGAACTCAGGTCGCCGGGTTCGTAGCATGGTGCATTAACTACTGCGAATTGAGAACACACACCCACACACAACAACCGCCATTCACCACTAAGTGATGGTGATGTCATCACAGCGCCAGTGCCAGGCCAGGTGCACTTTGAGGCCACGTGAAGTGTCGAAGGCTCGCTGGACAGACCCAGGTGCCATGGGTTGACCGACTGAGATGACTGGCAAATGCACCAGCCGTGCCCCCATAATGTGCATGCATACAAACGCGCACGCGCACATATGCACACGCGGCGTAACACTCTCACCTTCTTGTCACCAACCTCCTGGCTGGGCGTGAGCACCTGAGCGTGCACCTGGGTCCCCACGGCCACGCGGCCGCGCATGTCGGTGGCAGCCGACTTGAACGCCGTGCTCACCCAGCACGTGACGTCCACACTGGCGCTCACAGAGAAGCTCTTTGCCCCCGGCGGTGCCACACTAGGAATGGGCAAGGGGGGGGGGGGGATAGGGCAATTTGAATGTACAGCATCCCATTAGTTTGAACGGTAAATCCTAAACAAAATCTGCTGCATTGCCAAAATATTATACTGAACTAAGCAATTTTGTTTATTTTACTAGGTAAGGCCCCACACTGAACTATATATATATCTTTTTCCAGAAGCGACCTGGCCATAAATGATAGCTCAACGAAGTGGCTTATCGTCACGTGGATATTTATAGCAGCCAGATACCGGAGGGCCCTGAAAAAAATCACACGACCACGGGGAGAGAGACACCACAAACTCTAAATATGCAGCAGACGTCAGGGTCGGGATTTAACCCACGACCTCCCGTATACTAGGCGAGGAAGTTAACATCTCGCCACCGTGGCACCCGTAAAAGAAAAAGTTGTCACAAAAACAAAACAAACATCCCCTGTACTGTTTTGAATACACGTAGTCTGTCAGAATTTTCAGAAATTAAATGACCTACACACGGGTTGTCGTTTACACTCAAAATAGCCCCTACTGTGTCAGTTGCAACAACATGCCAAGTTGATCGTTAGACATTAACTATCCACTGCTGGATGATGGCCTCACCATCCCATTGTGGCACTGCATTGCCACAGTCCCTCTTGCGCCAACATGTGAGCTGATCTGCCACCACTGCCATCTCCACGGGAGTTGTGAAACTCATTTTTGGCAGTATATACACTCTATTTAAGATATCTTAGCACATTTAATTCAGCCGTTTGGGTGGCCAATTTATCTCAATTATAATTTATCATCAGCTCAGACACATGCAAAGTAGCTTTGTGTGACAGCCACCAACCACTGCTAAGTCAACATAACTCTGAGCTGCATTTAGAAACATGCGTTTAGAGTATTTGACTATGATACATTTCCACGTGATTGACACTTTGTTATCTATAATTTGTGGTCAGGTCGCTTCTGAAAAAGAGCTATGCAGCTCAGTGGGCCTGATCTGGTAAAATAAAATAAAAACTAATAGTTAACTCTAGTGTGCCATGATGGTCTTCATGAGGTGCTTACTAACAGCACTTGCCTCCAACAATTTGGTAAAGGCTACAGAGGGCATATTTGTCTTTGTATATATGTGTATGCATGCATGTGTAGGTTGTGTTGACTGCCTAGTTGGTTATGGTTTAAGGCTAGGACTCGCATTCGATCGGTTAATTTGTTCTGCTTGCAAACTGATTGCCCCCCATCTCCCCATTGCAACGTGACCTCTTTTTTTGGCAACGCTTCTGTGACAGCAGCGTGAATCAGACACCAAAGTGCACCCCCACCCCAAGTCCCAGTCTATATTAATCAATGCTGCATGTGCCGTGGTTCGTCCTTCCCCCGCACCTCCGATTAGCACGGAAGGCTACATACAGTACACAAACATAGAACATAGCAATGAATGGGCCTCGGGAAACAGCACCACTCTGCGTAGCTGTGGGGCAAAGCAATCGCATCTGGAGAGGGAGCCCTGGGCACCGAACCATAGGCACGGGTAAACTTGCACAGTTATTGGGTTGTGTCTCTCATGTGGCGACCACTGCGTTCTGAATCCTTTAGCCAAGGGCACTTCGTCGCCGTCCCCTTCCTCACTGTTGCACACGCGCACGAGAGAGACAAGATGATGAAACGAGCCACAGATTGTTCGGTTGTAACCACACCGGTTGTTGGTGGGCACTTCTGAACCAGAATGTTCTCTGTGAGTCGCTACATCTACAGCGTGTACAAATCGCTGGGGATATGCGAATGATTGGAATAAGACCAGATGGCCAAACGCCATGGGTTATACGAAATGCATTTATGCAAAGTTGGTGCTGCCCTGCATTTTTATTTCCTCACACAAGCATTTACTTTATACTGAACATCTGTGAAAAAAGAGCTTTATTGCTCATCGGATTCCTCCAGTATGATAAAGATTCCAATTCTGACCGATGCTGGCGACAAAGAAAATTCCGGTTCAGAAGTGCCCACCGACAACTCAAACAAATCTGCGGCGCGGCCGATGGCGGGCACCTCTGAACCAGAATGTTCTCTGTGAGTTGCTAATCAACAGCGTGTACAAATCACTGGGGATGTGCGAACGTTTGGAATCATTGCAGATGGCCAAGCGCCATGGGTTATACCAGGGGGGTCAGCAACCTGCGGCTCCGGAGTCTTTGGCTCCCCCCTTGCGGCCAGCCGTAAAATAAAAAGTAGGCCTTAAACGTAATTAAACGTAAAGATAATTGATTAAATATGGCAGGGAATGGGTCACTTTGTAATATCTTGGCGATGGCAAAATGTACAGCAGTCAAACTGTATTGTTAAAGTGTCACTAAGAGGGACAAAAACTAAATAGACGCAGTTAATTCCATCACCTATTTTGGTTAAGTCACAATGTGGTTGTCATCTGCTTTATACCTGCTGCTGTGTTTGTGTGTAACATGGAGCTCAGAGTGCGAACGGCTCTCAAACTATATTGGTCAAAGACAAAACTAAAATGTCTCTTCTTTTTTTAACGGTTGCCGAGCCCTGGGTACACACGAATTGCGTTCGTGCAAAGTTGATGCTGCCCTGCATTTGCTTTACTCGCACCGCATTTGCTTTCTCCTGGATATCTGTGAAAAAAATGGGTTGTAGCTCATCGGATTCCTCCAGGGTAATAAAGTTTCTGATTCTGACCGCTGCTGACCCCCCCCCTCACTCGAGGGCACGTGGGCTTCTCTTCCACGATGGGCAGCCATCTTGGAAACGCACGGGAGTACCCACACTTTAGGGGCCGTCCGTAAATGACGTCACGCGATTTTGGACGATTTTTGACCCCCCCCCCCTCGTCACATGGCGTCACAAAAAGTCAGACCCCCCCCCCCTCAAATATGACGTCACAAAGCTCTGCCCCCCCCCCCCCCCCCCCAAAAATAAAACATGCTTCAAATCGCTTTAAACTATTGTCATTGTAGTGCGTATTTAATGTGGCGCTGCACTCTGATGTAGGAGTGTTGTTATAACAATTAGTGTTGTTATAACAATTCTGGATTTATTCAAAGTTGTGCATTTTGATGTGACGTCACATTTCTCAACCCCCCCCCCCCCTTGTCACATATCGTCACAAATGTCTGATTCCCCCCCCCCCCCCTAGGTGCGTGACGGCATTTATTGACGGCCCCTTACCCCACCCATTTATGGCTGTTGAGTGGACATACGTGGGGGGTTTGGTAGGTGGAGCGGGGGGAGATTTCAACTGCCGTGACCTGAGCTCACTAGTCCAGTGTGTTGGCAATAATCACAAGGCGGCATCCGTGGGCGTGCAAGAGGATGTACAATGTTTACCCACATTGGTGTATTTGTTATAATGGTTGCGGGGTGGTGGTGGGGGAGATTTATTATGGGAGAGCTTTGGTGGTTCTCAGAGTGTGGTCTCCGGTCCCACCGGTGGTCCATGGCGGTCCTCCAGGTGGTCTGTGGTGGTTGTTGATGCAAATGCACAGATAGATCCGGACAATAATGGCGATGTATTATACCTTTTCTTTCGTACATTAATTGAATTACCCCAAACCCTGAGATCTAAATGCCACCCTTAAAAAATACACTTTAAGCTGCGTTAAAGAAAAAAGTTTTTTTTTCCCAGTAATATGAGTAATTTGGTATTAGTGATATTTAGAGAGAGGAGTGAATGCGTTTCGTCACCAGCGGTGGTTCGTGGAAATGTTTGCATCCGCTGAGTGGTCCGTGGGCATAAGACGATTGAGAAATACTGCGCTATAAACGATTCAGTGTTTTGGGCGCCTTGTATAGTCACCGGTAAATGATTAACATGTTCAGCAGGGAAACCCCTGCCAGGGCCATCGAGGGGAACTGGGGAGTGGTGGTGGTGGTGGTGGTTAGGGCGGTGGCACAGTGATTAGCGCACTGCACCACGAGCCCGTGGGATCCGAGTTCGATTCCCGCCCACGGCCAACAACCAGTGATGATTATCTGAACAGGTCCTGGGTCTCCCCTAGGTCGACTCAACCTCAAGTGAGTATGAGGTGCAGTGTGTAAAAATCATCTGGCATTTTACTCTGAGCATCCAAGAACGCAATCGGTGACCCTACTCAAAATCGGTTACTCCCGATAAACAGTGCAACAAAATTCCACTTGGATTAACAAAGCGTATTAATGTGACCATGGCTCAAGGTGTTGTATAAGTGTGGGGACGACAAGCACATCCACAGAGCTTTTGCGGGGGGGGGGGGGGTTATAAAGAACAAAATGTTGGCAGGCAGAGGGGTTAAATTCTACAGGTCACAAATGATCTTACGGTAGATGGTCAAATTAACACTTTTTTTGGGAGAGATATTCGTTTCGGCAAATGAGGAAGGCCTCTAGCCCTGACTTAAATCCGGGCAACGGTGACGGCGGTTTGGATGGGCAAAATAAAATAATTCCAAATCACGGGCGCTCATGTTGTTGCTCTGGAGACCTGGAGATCGATGATCATCGATGTTCGGTCGCCTTGTTGATGCCACTCGTCGTGAATTCTCACTCAACAGGGTGGGCCACGTGAAGGCTGCCACGGGGAGGCGGGGGGCAGCAGCAGAGTAAACGAGTACCCTCCCATTCGATGAAAGTTTATTTAGGGGTTCGGACAGAAGGCCCTCGTTTCTGGAGCAGAGAGCACTTGAGGGGGAGTAAAGTGGGCTGGGAGAGGGGCGAGGTAGGCGAGTCCGCGGAGTACCTTAGAGGTGTCGAGTGCGATGCCGGGAATCGATCCGAATTGGGGGTGAGATGTGGCATTGTTTACAGGGTGCTGTGTATGAAGTCCGGTGGAGTTTGTAGATTTAGCGACGTCATACGCCTCCGATTAGCACGGTTTGGCTTTCGTGCGTTGTGAAAGAAGCTCGACATACATGTGTACGTACTACGAGAAGAGAGTTTCAGTAGTTACGTTGAGAGGTGATGGTCTCAAGCAGCAGCAGCAGCAGCTACGGCGAGGAGATAGCAGGTGCCAGTGCAGGTACAAAGGTAAGACCTACTTTAAATGCGATACCTCACCGAATGTTACCCGTGTCTTCCATAAATCATTGTTACAATCACGTTCACATTCCTTGGTTATCAGTCACTGATTTGGCTGTGATTGTAAAAATCTTTACAGCAAATCCCATAGTACAAGCCTTTACTGGCTACATAAGCAAACAATAGTTATCTTAAGATAATAGTACAGTAGTCCCTTGGCTAACTTTTTTATCCGTTCCATGAAAACTACTGGCAATCGAAATAACTGTGCATTGAATTCACTTATAAGTTGAAAAATAAGTCTGCAAGAGAGACGTTTCCACTGCCAAAACAGAAAACGTCATGGAAACAAAGCGTAGTCGAGGTCTCAAAGCTCATAAATGGGCGTCGCTGATTGGCTGAGGCACGCTCTGCCCACTTACGAACGCTCCGATTACCCGAATTTGGCGCCCCGCGTGCATAACGTAAACGTTACCGTTAATCAAAATGTTAACATCAGTGGAAACCACGGGGTCCTATGGGAGACGAAACGTCAATCGATAAAAAAAAAACGTTAACCGATGTCACCGTTAACCGAGGGACTACTGTATTAGATCAGGGACGCCAAAACAAAGCCCCCGACAGAAACTTAGATGCCCCCCCGCCACCGCCCTATCATAGACTGGCTGGAAGAGCCAAGGCCCACATATAGACTCTCCGGAGGCTTACCGTTTGCTGGGCAAGGAAGGTGCTTGAACCAGATCAGCAATTCGGAAACTATGTAACAGAAGAAACCTTCTCTCCCCAGACATCACACTGCTGAAGTTGTCCCAAACCTGGAAAGCCCCGAGAATCCGGCCCAAGATCAATACCGCCCAAAACTCTTACAGTTTAATTTCATGCATGGCACATACATGACAAAAGAAAGGGCAAAATTCACGGCAAACCCCTCCCGACTGTCCAGCATGTACCCCAGGCACAATACAAAACCACTTATGCGCGGTTTTGGTCATGCCCGGGCATCCCAAATTTCTACCAGAAGATGACATTTGACAAATGAGGCAACAACCTCTCTCCATCGATTGAAACTACCCTGTGGGGGGGGGGGGGGCTTGAAAGCGAGTAACCCTTTCAAAACACCAGCACGCCCTACTCCAAGCGTTCGCCATCGTAGCCCAGGAAAACCATCCTTGGCAAACTGGAAAGACCATAACCCCCCCGCCCCCCATGGGGGCAATGGCGTTACAGCCTGCTCGCTCACGCGGGCAATGAACACCTTGTCCCACAAGGCAATGAAAGGGTATTTTAGGTCAGGGTATCCCCCCTCCTACCTCCGAAGTTTAAAATTAGAGTAAAGTGTCCCCCTGTCCCCCTCGTTGACCGGGACGCGTTGGGCACATGGGGCCTGGCGAATATTCGTGAGCGGTTGTTGTTTTTTGTCGCCCCCAACTTTCTGCAGCGGGCTTTTGTTCTTGCGTACAGCAAGAATCTCGTGAAACATATTTTTAAATGAGAGGAAATGTGGAGAGGCCCCGGGAGGGTGGGAGACGGGAGTGGGCAAGGGAGAGGGGGAACCCCCCACCGCCACCAGTTGAGATAAGAAGGTCCCAGAATAGAGGAGATGTTGTCATCCCAAAACGCAAAGCTACGTGGATGTTAGTATGATTTATCGGGCGCATTCCTTCCTCATCCACCTTCCCCGATACACCTGATCTCCCCCCTAGAATGCTGATTACTTCCTCCCCGCCCCCTCTTGCCCCCACCCCCCTCCATATATACAATCTCCCACTCTCCCCCGTCGGAAGACCCCCTCAGGGTGGTCACCGAACATTCCTTCCACACACCTCTACATGTTCAAGCGCCAAACGTCCCCACACCCACCCAAACCCACCCATCCATTCACCCAAACCCACTCAAATCCACCCATCCAAGCCCACCCACCCACGTTTCCTATTGTGTTGTGCACATCTATAACCTCTGCTTTCCCGCGAGAGAGACTTCTGCTACAACTCGTTAAATTAATCCACTACCGAATGAGGGCTTGCCCCAGGCCCTGTCAGTCATGGTGATTGTTTGACCACATCTCGCCACACTTGTGAGTGCAGGTTAATTTTTTTTTTAATGCGGGAACCAGGATCGGTAGAGTTATGATCACTCACCACTGACGTTAACTGTCGCTGGGAATCAAACTCAGGTAAGCGGTTTAATTTATGCGGTGAAACAAACCACTGCGTCACCAGTCCCCACAATGAGCTCATACCCAAGTCAAGAGCGCTGTGAAGGTGAACTCCACCGCCATAATTCTCAACAACACATCTGCAGATTAGCGCTCAGCAGGAAGGAAGCATCCAACGCACATCCGATTAACGCGGCTGTCTACGTACGGTGCGAAAGAAGTCCAACGCACGTATGTCCAGGGCACCTACCCATGACCACACACTCGCGACTCGCGTCTCTTGAGCTCTAGGGTCGGACTTTGAGTCCGATTCGTGAAATATATCTTTTGCGTATTAAATAAGTGTTTATTTTAGTTGTTATTATTTAGTGATGTAGCGTGGTTGGTACGGCAGCTGGTGAACGGAATGTCTGATCTTAACGTATCTAGATTTATATAGCGCCGCTTATTATAGCAATCATTTAACACGCAGGAGGCTTTCGCGACCAATATCCATAATCTTTTTTTCTGGGTTAGATCGCGTAAATATATAAATGTGTCGTTAAAACCCGCCACCACCCGACACAGCCAACTAGTAAGCGTTGTCATGTAAACAGAACGTGGCCAATTCGTCACTAGTATAGCACTAACCGGTGTGTTGGAGAGCCAAGCCACAACATTTACAATCGGAGTACGACGTTTCGCCAGTAATTACAACTAGCTTCATCAGGCGACAGCCAGAAACTAGCTACTACTGACAAATATCAATTACGAACGCCCGACTTACCAACACCCCATACTTCCATGAAATATATTTTTGAAAATAGCTTTGACTAAAAAAAACGCGAACTCGCAATTGCAAACTGAACCGCGGAACGATGCTGTTCAGAGTTGCGATAGACCGCGAGGTGCAACGAGTTGGCCCCACGCTGGCATTCAGCGTTTGCGTTATGTGTGTGTGTGCGCGTGGACGTGTGTGTGTGAAAGTGAGTGGGGAGCGGTAGTGTAGCGGTTAGCGCGCTTCGCTATGAACCCGGCGACCCGAGTTCGATTCCTGCTCACGGCCAACACCACCAGTGACGATTATCTGAGCCGGTCCTGGGCCTCCCCTAGGTCGACTCAGCCTCAAATGAGTACCCGGTGCGATGTGTAAACATCGCCACTTGGGAGACAAAGGCGGTCGGGCGTGGTGCTGGCCACCCACCCCCTCGTGTACCGTTCCGGCCTTCGTAGGTGCTCGCTAACATCACTTGCCCCTACAGTCTGTTACAGGTTATACGGGGGACCTTTGTTTGTTTGGAGTGGTGGTGTAGCGGTTAGCGCTACGCTGCGCTGGGGGCCATCCATTGAGTAAGTTCGCATGGAGGGGGGAGGGGGGGTTAACCCAAATGCGTACGCTTGCGTATGGAGCGGTCTACTGGCAATGTACGTACGCATAGGAAACGGAGAAAAATCCACACGACCACGGAAACAGAGGACATGCAAACTCCAAATATACATCAGGCGTCAGGGTCGGGATTGAACCCACGACCTCCAGCATATTTATCGAGATCGGTGGCCACTAGGGGGAGGCAGTCTTAATGAAAATACCTGATCATCTACACTCCCCTTGGCGTGCCCACTCATGTCTTTATGATTTAAACGTAGAAAGTTCCAGCATGAGACCACTTTGTCACACAATAGCCCTCCCACCGTTAACTGTCAGTTTCCCCTCTGCGGAAATCATCGCAGCATCGGAGTGGGAACAGTTCTATGTATGTTGAACTTCTTTCGCACCGTACGGAGCCAACCGCGCTAATCAGAGGTGCGCTTGAACGACAACAACACAGTGTTATCGGTGTACACCGGCTCTGTTCGACCACTTTACGACTGCTCAACACACAGCTCCATGTGTCACTCACTGGTACACACACACAGCTCCATGTGTCACTCACTGGTACACACACACACAGCTCCATGTGTCACTCACTGGTACACACACACACACAGCTCCATGTGTCACTCACTGGTACACACACACAGCTCCATGTGTCACTCACTGGTACACACACACACAGCTCCATGTGTCACTCACTGACACACACACACAGCTCCATGTGTCACTCACTAGTACACACACAGCTCCATGTGTCACTCACTGGTACACACACACAGCTCCATGTGTCACTCACTGGTACACACACACAGCTCCATGTGTCACTCACTGGTACACACACAGCTCCATGTGTTACTCACTGGTACACACACACACAGCTCCATGTGTCACTCACTGGTACACACACACACAGCTCCATGTGTCACTCACTGGTACACACACATACAGCTCCATGTGTCACTCACTGGTACACACACACAGCTCCATGTGTCACTCACTGATACACACACAGCTCCATGTGTCACTCACTGGTAAATGTCCATGACCAGCTCAGTGCCCAGGACGAAGACCTCCTCCAGGGACTTGTCCAGCTGCAGGTGGATTGTCCGAGTCGTGGCCATGTTGTCCTCCGCACGCCTCCCTTCCTACTGCACCTGCGAAACACCACGGGGCAACTCGAGGTAAGAAGAGCAGCCGCTCGGGATCGCGTTATCAGCCGCTTGTTAAAGCTCCTTAAATAGCCAGGCGTCTTGTGGGGGCAGTGAGTCACGACTGTTTGTCGGCGCGAGAGATAAGGAAGGGCGCCCTGGTGCTGATTGGGTCATGGCGATGTAATTGTACCTGGGAGGAGTGGGAGGGGTGGGAGGGGTGGTGGGTGGAAGAGTGGGGGAGGGGGTAGGGATGGAGGGGAGGGGGTAGGGATGGAGGGGAGGGGGTAGGGATGGAGGGGAGGGGTAGGGATGGAGAGGAGGGGGTAGGGATGGAGGGGAGGGGGCAGAGGTCGCAACCAGGTACCCGATACCCGTACCCTACCCGATACCCGGCTATCCGTACCCGGCCGGGTACGGGTACCCGTTTGCGACCCTGGTGCGGCCGGGTACGGGTAGACCGTGAGTCATTGGTGAGTAACTGTTTGTCACTCATTTCCAAACGTCTTGTCTCTTCTCACAATTCAAGTTCCTAGAATCAACCCACCCGCGCCTGCAACATGGCTTCATCCCATACGGGTACGGCCGGGTACGGGTACCCGTTTGCGACCCTGGTGCGGCCGGGTACGGGTAAGGAATCAAACCCCGTTTGCGACCTCTGGGAGGGGGTAGGGATGGAGGGGAGGGGGTAGGGATGGAGGGGAGGGGGCAGGGATGGAGGGGAGGGGGCAGGGATAGAGGGGAGGGGGTAGGGCTGGAGGGGAGGGGTAGGGATGGAGGGGAGGGGACAGGGATGCAGAGCTTCCTCACCCACGACTGTTTGTAAACATCTCGTTCCCCCCACAACAACAACACATCGCCACCGCCTTTGTTCCACTCACCTCGCACGGGTACAATTTGTTACATTATGTCCGAGTCGTAGGGTGAGGCACGGCACGGGCCAGATGCCGTTAGCAGCCAGACGGTGACAGGATTCGAACCCGCCACATCCTCCTCAGCTTATCACCACCACCACACGCCTTTAAACACGACCACAACATATCCGCCCGTGTAGCCTGTAACAGCCTGTAACAGACTGCTGCGGCAAGGACTGTAATGTTAGCGAGCAGCAGCACCTATGAAGGCCGGAACGGCACACGACGGGGTGGGCGGCCAGCACCACGCCCGGCCACCTTTGTCTCCCCTAGTGACGAGGTTTACTACACACCGCTACACCACAGGTACTTATTGGAGGCTGAGTCTCCCTAGGGGAGGCATAGGACCGGTTCGGATAATCGTCACTGGGTGTTGGTGGCCGTGAGCGGGAATCGAACTCGGGTGGCCGGTTTGTAGCGCAGTGCGCTCTGACCGCTGCACCACCGCTCTCCACACAACCCGCAATACCAACAACCGTCATTCACGAAGTGACGGTAACGTTACCACGGCGCCCGTGCCAGGCTAGGTGCACTGAGGCCACGTGAAGTGTCGAAGGCCACCTGACAGGAGGTCACGGGACAGACCCAGGTGGCATGGGTTGAATGAGGTGACTGATAAATGCACTAACTGTGTCCCCTACTGTGCCAACTTTGCTACATTTTAGCCGCTCGTTGTTGTGAGCGTCGCTCCTCTGCCTTCCGTTGTTGTTGGAGCGGCGACTGCCTCCGACTGCCCAGCAGCAGCGTCCTTCACGAGCGTCCTCATTAGAGGCCGATCTTGACACGGCTGGTACCAGCCATTGGCAAGTCCACTCAGCTCCACGTCCTCCCGTACCGCATCAGTCCATCTCTTCTCCAGACCGTGTCGTGCCTGTTTAGCCCCCTCGATGCGGCCAAACAGAAGCTGCTTGGGCATGCGGTGGCTGGCCATGCGGGCTACATGACTCAGCCAACGTAGCCTTGCCTGTCGGAAGAGCTCACTGATGGGAATGTCTCCAAATCTTTCAAGGATTTGTGAGCTTCTCACACAATCCAGCCTGGATGGATCGTAGGTATGCCAGCCTGAATGTTTCTAACCGGCACAGATGTTCCATTAGAGGGGTCCACGTTTTACAATCATAGTGAAGGGAGGGCATGGCTGTGGCCGAGAAGACCTGATGCTTCGTGCGGAGCGACAAGCCAGGTAGCTTCCACACAGCGTTACGCAGCCGATGAAAAGATAATGCCGCCCGACTGATTCAAAGTGAGACCTCTGCTGTCAAACCGGAGCTGGTCATTAAGCCACTCTGCCCAGGCATGGGAAACGCTCCACTGAAACTCACCACCAAGCGCATTCTTTCCACAATCGATCGATCAATCTTTATTCGTCGTGCCAACATCGCGCCCTCAATACAGGGTGCTTAAAAAATGAACACTTATATGGGACTATCGTTTTTAATGGAAAAATAACAGATAATACACTGTGACATGATAACAAATGTAATGTTAATAACTTCAAAAAGTCAAAGAGTCTCCACTTGTTCGCCATCATTGTCCACACATGGCTGGAATTTTCTCCATGTGGTCTCCAAGAGCCCGGAGGCACATGTCTCGTGGTATCGTTGCAAATTCTCAGAAGTGGTCAGAATTTTTTTAAGCTCCCTGTAAAGTGAGGGCATCGGTGCACATTATAACGGGACAGGAGCGGTGAACAGGGGGCACGCAGCAACAAGGAATTGAAAATAGAAAACCAATCACGACCTCAGCGGGCTCACACCGACTGAACAGATACATTTGCAACGAATAGCGTAACGAATGTATGAAAATATAAGAATAGCTTTAACCCTTTATGACAATAAAACAGGAGGCGTCAAGCTGTTCAAACACCAAATAGAAACCTGTTGCAAGGAATATATGGGACAATGCATATAATGTCAGAACATATTTGCATGTTCACCACTAGTACGTGTGGTTAATGCGAATTTGATTCCTTGCAAAAAGGTTTCTATTTGGTGTTTGAACATCTTAACACCTATATTCTTGGTTCTTTCGGTAAAGTCACGTAGGTATGAAATCAATTTAAAATAAAAAAAATATATCACGACGTTTCGATTGCAACACAAGCAATCATCATCCGCTGGGAAATTATGTTCTTGCTGTGGTTTTCCCACCTGATGATTGCTTGTGTTGCAATCGAAACGTCGTGATTTATTTGTATTTTATACCTACGTGACGTTACCGAAAGAACCAGAGAGTATGAATGATAAGTAGTGCAATAAAAAAAAAGTTGAGAGTTATTTAAAATGTTTCGCAAGTCATAAACAACCAACGTGTACCGCTTATCGCGCTGCACAAATACGACAATCGCCACCATTAACCAACAACCCTCTCTCCTTGGTTCTTTCGGTAAAGTCACGTAGAAAGAAAATCAATTACCTAATAACATACCACGTTTCGATTGCAACACAAGCAATCATCATTAGGTACAAATAAAAGAGAAAACAAACTGAGTAAACTTAGAAATATAATGCAATACAACACAGAGAGTCGGCTAACATAACAGTCAACGCCCTACCTGGTTGATTACGTTCTTGCAAAGATTGTAAATTTGAGAGACAAAACACAGACACGGAGAGACACACAGACAGACACACAAGCAGAGAGAGACAACACAGAGACACACAGAGAGAGACACACACATATACACAGAGAAACAACGCCTCTGTGTATAGGCCTTAAATAGAGAGAGAGGGGGGCAGAGAGATTAGCATGTCAATGAGGGATTTGGAGCTTTCTTGACTGCAGAAAATATGACAACACGAGGACACACACAGAGAGAAAACACACCTAATCAAACAAACTTGGCAAAATTGAATGCAGTTTTTTTTCAAGTTAACGTTGTGGCATATTTATTAAATGATTGATATTTAGGGATCCACACCTTCCCTTCCGTGGGAGGTGTCAAGTTCTGCGTGCAAATAACAGATGTATTTTTGTTACGGTATTTTAAATAAACTTTTACTTGGACAAGTTCCTATTAATAACATAAAATAAAAACATCAACTATTTTTCCTTTTACCAGGTAAGGCCCACTGAGCTATGTAGCTCTTATTCTTTGGGTCTTTCGGTAAAGTCACGTAGATCATCCTCCTGATGATGATTGCTTGTGTTGTGATAGAAACTTCGTAGTTTTTTGTTATTTTCTTTGAACCATCTACGTACCTTTACCGAAAGACCCAAAGAATATAAATTCCTGCACTCACGAACGCTTGGAGTCAAGATTTATGTAGCTCTATTTCAGACGCGACTTAGCCACAATGATAGCTCAACGAAGTGGCTTATCGTGTGTACGTTTATAGCAGCCAAATACTCTAAACGCGTGGTGATGTTGATTCCAAATGTGGAGTGAAAACCCGGAGGACCCGGATAAAAATCCACGCGACCACGGAGAGAGAGAGACGCACATTCCAAATATACAGCAGCAGGCGGTCAGGGTCGGGATCGAGATCGAACCCACGACTTCCTGCATACCAGGCGAGTGAGTTAACATCTCCTAGCCACCGTGGCGCCCCAAAAGAACCCGGGGCCTAAGCAAAAACCACTGTCCTGCACCTTTTTGCATGGGAAAACATTTGCCTTTCCAAAACGTCAGTGCAAGGCACTGATGTCACGCCTTTGTTGACACATCGAGCCCTAATTTCATCGCCACACACACCGCACTGTTAATACCACTGATGCCGTGTGTGTTACTTTGTAGCCGAAATCTCCAGAACCAATATTCAAAGGAGCAAAGCAAAAGTCTGAAAAACACACGCTTTCCACAACACAAGTACTGTTTTATTTTAGATGACGTGATCTGGAGAGCAGTTCTAAAAACGTTTCATGGGGTCATTATTTGTGTATGTACTGTATGTATGTATATGCACCTCCGATTCGCACGATTGGCAACGTACCGTGGGAAAGAAATTCAACATACGTATGTATTTTTGTTATCATTGCTCGTTATAGACACCTACTGAGGGTGATTGAATTAAAGATACTTTTTTATTACTCACCAAACTTCTCTTGTGCATTGATGTGAATCAGTTTTCATAATCTTCACAAATATTTTGTAGCCATCAGCCTGTGGACTATCCAAAATAAATCTGGCTGGGAATTGAGCAGCATTGATTCTAGCAAGTCTGGCACTGCCGATGAGACACACTACGTCGAAGCCGGTCCAGAGTTTGCTTTACTGTATTTTGGCTGAATGCTTGCTGAAGATATGCAACCCCAGAAGACCGTGAGGCCGTTGCATTTGTTTCTAAAACACATTCCTGCGGAGGGAGCTGGTAGGAACGTTGGGTTGCTCGGTCAATGGCCAGGGTCAACGGCGGCGTGGTGTATTCCGCAAATATGCCCGGCTGTGAGTGAGGGCGGGCACAAGCCGGCGTGAGTAGGTTAAACATTGAGTTTTATAAGGGCACCACGGGGTGACCAGCCCCTCCCCACCCAGCCCCACCCCTCCCACCCAGCCCCACCCTCCCCACCCAGTCCCTCCCCACCCAGCCCCTCCCTCCCCACCCTCCCCCCTCCCCACCCAGCCCCTCCCCACATTCCCCCCTCCCCACCCTCCCCACCCAGCCCCTCCCCACCCAGCCCCTCCCCACCCTCCCCACCCAGCCCCTCCCTCCCCACCCAGCCCCTCCCTGCACGACGGACGGACACAATAATCCCGCTGGTGTAACCAGGAGGGTCCTACCAGTAAAAATATACTTTTAGATGTTTTATATGTCGAGAGACAGACATATGGAGGGGACATTGTCTGCTGATCTGTTTTGTTACTTATATTCTCCACAACGGTGCTCATGAGTCGTTTGTGTGTTTGCGCCATCCAGACCATTGAATGATGCTTGTCCATCATTCCGCTTGTAACCAGAGAGCCAACAGAAGTGCCACCATACACAAACACAGCCTTAAACGACCACACACACAGGTACTCCCTACACAAAGGCAAATATCCCCCGTGTAGCCTGTAACAGACTGCTGGGGCAAGTGCTGTTAGCGAGCACCTCTGAAGACCAGTACGGTACACGAGGGGGTGGGTGGCCAACACCACACCCGGCCGCCTTTGTCTCCCTAGTGATGTTTTACACACCGGGTGCTCATTTGAGGCTGAGTCGACCTAGGGGAGGTCCAGGGCCTGTTCAGATAATCGTCACTGTGGCCGTGAACGGGAATCGAACTCGCGACACGCAAAACGACAAGGACAAAGATCCCCCGTCGACCTTAGCAGAGTATTGGGGCAAGTGCTTTTAGCAAGCACCTATGCAGGTCAGAACGGCACGCGAACAAGCAAACTCCAAATATATAGCAGCAGGCGTCAGGGTCGGGATGAAACCCACGACCTCCTGTATACCAGGCGAGGTAGTTAACATCTCGCCACCGTGGTACCCATACATCTGCACATCCTCAAGATATATATCTCACACACACCTCTACGCACCGTGCAATATTTAGACACAAACAACAGAATCGCCATTCGACACTGAACAAATAAATGCTGCAGGTGTACATCTCACGTGGAGTCTAGAAGACTCATCGGGTTACAGGGCTGGCAGGCCTCGTCAAATTTAATGAACGTACAAGTCAACGCTTACATTGATCACGCGATATTTTCAAGAACGCTGCTGCTGCTGCTATAGGTTGGCTTGGAGTAGGGATCACGTCTATCCGTAAAATACCCTTCGTTATGGGTACCCTATATTCCCATAATCCTATGACCAGATCGATCAAACATGGAACGCATGGACTGATCGTTTTTGGTCACATATGGATGTTGAGTTTAACACATAGGCTTTAACACGTAGGTTTTCGCGACCAATATCCATAATAGAGGGTTTCTTGTTGGGTGAGATCGCGTAAACATAAATGCGTGATTAAACCCGCCACCACCCGACACAGTCAATGAGTAAGGTTTGTCACGTAAAGAAAAATGCCAACCCGTTACTAGTACATCACACCGGTGTGTTGGAGAGTAAAACCCACAACATTTACAATTCGAGTACGACGTTTCGCCGGCAAAATTATTCCCGGAACAGCTTTTCTGGACTCTTTTGGCTGAAATGCAGCACGGATTACATCAATCATTGGCGACTGACTACTGGAATCCTTTGTGAACAGATAAAAGTAATCAAGTCAGGGCGTTATTTTAGAAACATTTGCAGAATGCAGTACTTACCAGTGTAGCAATCTGTGTTTATATGTGGGACAATACGTCGCTGTGCAAATTTTCAAGGGATTTGAATGTGGACTCTGAATCATGTATTTGCCTTCCAAACACAGCGTCAACAATGTTCGGTTATTGATTAGAACACAGAAGACAAGTGGGATTCTGAGCCTGCCTGCATAGTACTGTACTTGAATGGGAGACAACTGAATGCACAAAAAAGGTTGACATCGGCTTCTAAGTTTCAGGTTTCAGTTTAATTTATTAAGTATAGCCCTGTGAGCCATGCGGCTCTTGACTCGGGTGCAACCGCAACAAACAAAAACATGAACAAGAAACATCTTAAAGTGACGACACGCAAACATAAAAATCCAGGAAAACACAGCAAAGTCTTCCAGAAAAAACACCGTATATCAATGCTGTGTGCAAAAATCCCAGTGGGGTACAAGTCAAACAATAACAACCATAAGAAAATTCTGATTCAAGTTATCAGGCTAACTCTGTACTACAACAAACAAACATGGCTAAACCAAAACGTTTTCGAAATCACCAAAATAAAGCTATAAAAACAATGTAACAGTGATCATAGGAACTGTGGTGGGCAACAGCAGAGGGCAATGCAGTGAAATCCATTGTGAACCCCACACATGTGTGTGTATGTGCGTTCCGCCATCACCAACCTCGCATTGACACACCATCGTGGTGCAAGTGTAATGCGAGCGTAAACGGGGTTCGCTGCTGGGCTCTGGCCCAATCATACGGCCCGGGGTATTGGGGGGCGGAGCCCAGTATGGGGGCATATGGGAGGGCCCGCCGTTCACCTCGGGTCCAATCGGAAGCGAGGTGAACGGGGGTGGAGCCAGCAGGGCGCTATGGGAAGGCCGGATCTGACAGTCCGGAAGGGGAGAGGACAGGATCACGTGGTAAAGGGGATATAGGTGGGAGCCCGGAAGGGCTCCGGGTCAGTTGTTGGAGTGAAGAAGCTGGACCACGTTGGGTGGCCGGAGGGGATCCGCGCCATCAGCCACGTGGCTGGAAGAGCTTCGGCACACCGTCGGCCAGCGGTGTGCGGAGTGGGGGAGTGGAGGAGCTGACGAGGGAGCGCGTGCGGAGACGCTGGTCCGCTGTCAGGACCAGCGGGGTGCGAGCAAGAAGTTAAATAAAGAGCAACGGAGACCAGCAGTGTGTGACGAAGTCAATTATTTCACAAGTATGGTCAACTACTCCCCCACGTCCCACGCGGCGTTAGGAGGCCAACATCCAGTAGTGGAATGATTGAAGGGTCTGGGACGGTACGTGTCTAATTTTACAATTCCATAATGATCAGTGCGATTGTGTAGAGTTCAAATGCAATTGTGGATGAATAAGGTGATATGTCTGGGATCAAATGTGCTGCCCAACACTAAGATCCCCCATATAGCCTTACCAGACTGTTGGGGCAAGTGTTGTTGGCGAGCAGCTTTGAAGGCCGGAACGGCACACGAGGGGGTGGGTCGCGAGCACCACGCTCAGCCGCATTTGTCTCCCTAGTGACGATGTTTATACACCGCAACAGGTACTTATTTGAGGCCGAGTCGACCTAGGGGAGGCCCAGGACCAGTTCAAATAATCGTCACTGGTGTTGGCTGTGAGCGGGAATCGAACTCAGGTCCCCGGTGTTCGAAGCATAGTGCGCTAACCGCTACAACACACTCCAAGACACCTGTGTATGATCAATCAACTACACACACCCATCAACCAGCACAATACTGTAATTATTTAAACACGACTTCGGTATTACCACAGACTCGGTGCGCTCATCGCTACCCCACCGCTCCCCACAACAACCGCCATTCGCCACTAAGTGGCGGTGACGTCACCATGACGCTTGTGCCAGGCCATGTGCAC
Organism: Lampetra planeri; assembly: GCF_965212315.1. Lineage (NCBI taxonomy): Eukaryota > Metazoa > Chordata > Hyperoartia > Petromyzontiformes > Petromyzontidae > Lampetra > Lampetra planeri. Next base: position 8,291,767 of record NC_136146.1, on the reverse strand, counting down.
CTTGAGGTCACGTGAAGTGTCGAACGCCCGCTGGCAGGAGGTCACTGGGCAGACCCAGGTGCCACGGGTCCACTGACTGAGATGACTGGCTGATGCACCACCTGTGCCCCCTACTGTGCCAACTTGCTGTGCTTTAGCCACCCAGCACTCTGCTCGTTGTTGTGAGCGTCGCTCCTCCGCCCTCCGTTGTTGTTGGAGGGCGACTGCCTCCAACTGCCCAGTAGCAGCGTCCTTCACGAGCCTCCTCCACTGAAGCCGATCTTGACACCGCTGGTACCAGTCATCGGCAAGTCCACTCAGCTCCACATCCTCCTGTACCACATCACTCCATCTCCCCATTCACACACACACGCACTCCCTCCTCCAACACCACCCCCAATGTGCAGGAGAGGACTTTGAAGGCCCATGGATGGGATGAGTGCAGAGTGAAGAGGGATCCCATTTCTCGTTTTGAAAGGACAAATGGCCGAACAAAGGCACTGAATTCTTCAGTTACCTTCTCTGACTTCCTCACCTGTTGTGGGAATTAACTGTGTGAAACGCGGAGCTGTGAACAAAGTGTTGAAAGGAAAAAAAATCACCAGGTGTACGGTGTCTTGGTGAAGCGTTGGTAATAAAACAACACATTATGTATTCATAATACAATAGTAAAAACCGGTTAGGTAGCTCAGCGGTTGAGAGGCGAGACGGTTCAAATCCTATTTGGGGGTTGACTCGTCATACATGGAAACCCCTTATCAGTGCTCTACCTTATTACAGACTAATTCAGACCTTATTGGTCATCCCGTGCCCATATAAATCTCATCATTCATCCTACAAAGTTCCATCACAACGGAGAAACACAAACAAATACTGTAGACGTTTTTTTTTGCTCGTATTGAAACGGCTGTACGGCGTGTGGACTTGAAAACTCACTGTACAATACTAAACCGTATGGGTTAACAGGTATGTTGACTCAGCCCATCATCCATCCCTCCAAGGTCGATACAATATATACTTTGATAATATATATATATACTTTGTGGGAAAGTCAAAAGTGGTTGCCCTATGGGTACACCCCAATTTCAAGGACAGTGCAAACATTATCAGAGTTGTGTTTTTTGTTTGCATTCCGACTGCAGGTATTGTGGTCAATGCAAACAGGACTCCTTGTAAAAAAAAAGGTGCCAGTTTTGTTGCCAGATAAAAGGGTAAAAAAACAATTATCATATTTTGTTACTAGCAAATGAGGTTCCAATGACGTTCTACTTAATTCAATAGACTTTTTAATAAATGTTTTCTCCTACAACATCAGAGTGCAGCGCCACCTTAAACACGCACTACAATGACAATAGTTTAAAGCGATTTGAAGCATGTTTTATTTTTTTTGGGGGGGGGGCAGAGCTTTGTGACGTCATATTTGAGGGGGGGTCTGACTGTTTGTGACGCCGTGTGACGAAGGGGGTGGGGGTCAAAAATCGTCCAAAATCGCGTGACGTCATTTATGGACGGCCCCATACTGCATCTGAGCAGGAGAAAACTTCAGACTTTTCAAATATATATTTAAATAATATAATCGCTGTAGTCATTTTCATTAAAAAAAAATAACAATTCAGTCTCATTAGCTAATGAAAATTTTTTACCAATGTGTTTAAAGTAACAATTTGTTTAAGCAGGTAACATGCCAGGCTGGTTTTAGCTACCATAAGTATCATCTCAGTCTATTGGATAATTGGCTGATGAACTTAATGTTATACTTTTTACAACGGCCAATCTCTCGGGAAATAGTGTGTGTTGTTAATTTTACCTTTTTGCCAGTATCCAAAACGATGTAGAATAAGAATAGGCTTTAACTTGTCTGACAATATTGGCAGAAAGGATAAAACCTATTCTTAGTTCTATTCTTTGGGTATTTCAGTAACGTAACGTAGATAGAAAAAATAATAACAATAAAATAATAAATAATAAAATAAAATGAATAAGGACTGAATGCTGATGTACCGGCCCTGGTTAGACACTGCCTCACCAACACTTACTTCACCTGGAATGGAACATTTTACAAACAAGTTGAAGGTACCCCAATGGGTTCTCCCTTATCTCCAGTTGTATCCAATGTTTTCATGGAAAATTTTGAGACAGATGCTATCCAGGCATCCACTCTACGTCCGTCCTTGTGGAAGAGGTACGTAGATGATACGTTTGTCATCTGGCCACATGGCCTACCAGCTCTGAACCAATTCCTCAACCACATCAATTCCATACACCCAGCCATCAAATTCACCATGGAGGTGGAAAAGGATGGCAAGTTACCATTCTTGGATGTTTTAATCGAAAAGAGACCAGATGGCTCAATGCGACACTGTCTACAGGAAAGCCACCCATACGGATGCCTACCTAAAACCTGACTCCCACCACCATCCATCCCAGAAGAATTCCCTCATCAAAACTCTACACGATAGAGCTCGATGTATTTCCGACCATCACCACCTAGCCAGTGAACCAGAACACATACACCAGGCATGTCCAAAGTCCGGCCTGCGGGCCAATCACGGCCCTCGGGCAGATTTCATACGGGCCGCAGCTTCGGTCTTATAATGTGTTATTTATAGCTCACCAGCTCTGTCAGAATAAATACATCATAAAACTCATGGAAATGTAAGGTATTCTATACAGTTTGTTCAATGTTATGTGACTGAATGAAAGGCAGAATTGCGTTTTTAGAGTTGTTCACGTCTGCCTGGGTGACTTATATTTGGTTACATTGTCATTTGAAAAATAAAAGTAATTGTGACAATGAAAATTGTTTTTATAACAGTGTGTATTCCTACGTAACTTTTGTGGTTAAAAAAATGTCAAAAGGAACTATTGGCCCCCGGGCATCTTCATTTTATCAAATGTGGCCCTCTTTGCAAAAAGTTTTGACACCCCTGACATACACCAAGTCCTCAAGATGAATGGATATTCAGACTACACAATCCGTAAAGCTATCACCCCAACCGTTGGGAAAGAACCATCTGAGGACCCAATCAAAACCATCACCTTGCCATATATAGCAGGGGTTACCAAAAATATATCCAAAATCATGAGCAAACACAAGATCCAGGTTCGATTTAACACAGTACATAAAATTCGTGATCTGATCCCAACTGTGAAGGATGTGATCCCTGACATGCAATACCCCAGCGTCTCCAAACTAAGCTGTGTCTGTGGCAGTAGTTACATTGGGGAAACTAAGCGACATGTCTCAGACCGTGTTCGTGAACATAAGAAAGATCTGAAACACAGTAGGACCAACGAAGGTACTCTGCAAACCCACTGGCTATCAACAAAGATACGTTCATGAAGCCATCCAGATATATAGACAGAGACACAATTGCAACCGAGATGATGGGTACACACTGAGCAATCATCGAAAGGACGTTATTAACCAGTTTAAGTCATAACTGGCTGTGATGTTTCCATCCTATCTTCCGATGTTAGCAGTTATTTCGGCTCTCTGATTTTACATTAACAGGTTAAATGTCTCACACTAACGTAGCCGCCGTTGTTCGTGTCCTCGAGGTGGCGGCGGCGCTTCGATATTACATTGACATGCTAATCTCTCAATACAATGGCCACCTCCGCGCCCTCGTCCTGGAGGTAGCTCTCCGATCTTACATTGACATGCAAATTTCTCACTTTAACATCACTAGCCCCACCCACTTCGTTTATGACCCTTGGGCTACGCCCATTTCAAACCTTAAAAACAGCCGGCCTCAGCAGCTTTCCACCTCCTTTTTCTCCTAATGACGATTGCTTGTATTCCGATTTAAACATCGTGATATTTTTTACTTTTTTATTACTTTATTTTCATTTTTTATTTTTATTAATTTATTGTTACTTTTTTTGTATCTACGTGACTTTAGCGAAAGACCCAAAGAATATGAATTCCTGCAGTCATGAAAGCTTTAAGTCAAGATCTATTCTTATTTTTAAATCCTTTATATTAAGTTCGCTTGCTTGCTTGCGTGCTTGCTTGCTTGCGTGCTTGCTTGCTTAGGACCGTGCAAATCTTTCGGTCGTTTTTTAACCCACTTCCCGTGATCCAATCGAGCTGACATTTTCCACACAGACTCGTTGTGCCAGACAATTATTGTTCGTGAAAAAAAATTCCCAAAATTGTACACTTTTTAGGCAAAAAAAAAATTATTTTACATATATTCAAATAGAACTCATTCATGGCTTTGGCTAAACGTCAGAGTGTAAGAGCCCAGAGCGTAACCCCTCCACAGGCCGTGGCGGAGTAGCGCAGTTGGTAGCGCCCTCGCTTCCCATGCCAAAGGTCGCGGGATCGATCCCCGCGTCCTCCACAGGCGAATATATTTTAAATCCTTTATATTAAGTTCACTTGCTTGCTTAGGACCGTGCAAATCTTTCGGTCGTTTTTTAACCCACTTCCCGTGATCCAATCGAGCTGACATTTTCCACACAGACTCGTTGTATGTGACAATTAATTTTCGTGAAAAAAAATCCAAAATTTTACACTGTTTAGGGAAAACAAATTAAATATTTAATTACCAATTGCTTAATGGTGGCAGACAATCATCTGACCCATAGGTGGCAGCCATCTCAAGCCAGAGGACGAGAGGACTCTAGCCGCCACGCATATAAAGGATTTATAGTGAAAAACTTTGTTTTTACGGGTTTACTTGTTCATCGTTTAGTGTATGTTATTGATTATGTGTTACGTTGAATATTAATTTCACACATCCGTCCTATTTTATCATTTTCGTTAGATATATGTATTATAACATCACCTTTACGAATGTTTTTCAATTCGTTTTGTAGGCCTTAACTTTCAGGTTTTTATTTTTTTAACCCAACGTCTCTTCCTCTTGCTAAAGTACACGACAGTGGTTCGTCACACGGTACGTTGGCATACGCGTTTCTGGGTGTGGCAGAAGTGCCAGGTGGAAAGTCTACAAGAAAACATAAAAATACTACCAGGTACCAAACGTGACAGCATCGTAAAAGATAATGCAATAAAGTGTTTAAAAATAAAATCCCGTTTACATTTCAAAAATAATATTTAACCGCGTTCTGGAGAATATATATAACAAGGTTACGAAAGCAATGTCTCCTTCACATAGCCGTCTCTCCGCGTAAAAAATATATAAAGTGTTCCTTACATAACCAACGAGCTTCACGCGCGCCTGTTGGGAGTGCTCATTGTGTGCATAGTTTTGCTCGTCTTGAATCAATGCGGCTGAAATAAATCAGTTTAACACGTAGGCTTTCGCGACCAATATTGTTCATAATCAACGATTTTTGGGTTTAGATCGCGTTACTTATAAATGTGTCGTAACCCTCCACCACCCGACACGGCCAATCAGTAAAAAAAGTGTCACGTTGACAAAAGACAAATAGTTCACTGCTTTAGCCCACCGGTGTGTTGAAGCGTGAAACCACAACATTTACAATTTGAGTACGACGTTTCGCTGGTAATTGCGGTTTTTAAATTTTATTCAGTATCTCGGCGGTGACAACAAACCGAAAAACAAACCGAATCCCGAGGGGGCGCCCCCTCACTCGCGCCCTAAAGGTCCCGCTCAGTCACCGACCCATCCTCTGGGCCGGGATCACCCGTGCCACAGCATCGGAGGGGAAGCCTCCCCTTCCAGCCACGCACACCTTCACCCCCTGGATGCCGGCGAGGACCTCCCACCCCCCCCCCCGCCCTAGCCCACCCTGGGCAGCGGCCACTTCCATCGTTCCCTTGCGGCCTCGCGCCCCATTTTCCCTTGGTCCATCTCTACCACCCTTTCCAACAGTCTCCTCGCAGCATAGCATGTCTCCAACGGGGACGTCAGGGACCCCTCCAGCCCTTTCTTTCGCGCTTTCCACAGCGCCTCTTTCGTCGCTCCTATTACAGCCCACACCCGGTCCCTGTCCTCCCTCCCCACCCCCTGCAGCTCTCCCCACATGACGTCCCGTGCCGTCACCCTTGATAGAGCGAAACGGGCCAGCAACGGCTTACTCCTCCTCCAGACTTCCTGGGCGAAAGGGCACGCTACCATCACATGCGCCGCAGTTTCATCCGCGTTGCAGCCCCTCGGGCACTTGGGGGTATGCGCCATTTGGCGGCTGTACAAGAAACCCCGCGTCTCCAACCTGTCTCGGACAGCCAGCCATGACAGGTCCCGCTGCTCCTTCGTGAGCACTGCCGACGCCACATTCCTCCAAATCTTCCCGTGCGTCTCCCTCCTCGCACCGGCCACCTCGTCACAGGCCTCCTCCTTCTCCGCCGCAGCCCGCACCTCCCTGGGGGCCCACCGACCCCCCCACCGGCTCAGGCCGTGCTGCCCGACGTAGCTCCCCACCACGTCGCTAACCCAGCCCCCCGGCCAGTCCAAAGGGGTGCTCCTTCCTGCCTCAGTCATCCCGAGCCCCCGCAACCGCCACGTCAGTCGGTACCCTCATATACCACGCTGCCTTGCCCCGCGGCTCCGCAGAGAAGAACAGCCGCAGCGCATTGCAGACAAAGGTCGATTGCAGGGTATACCCCACATTTGGGGCACCCCTCCCCCCATTCTGGACCTGCAGACACACCACGGCCCTCCTCACCCTCTCCATCCCTCCCCCCCAGATAAACCTGAAAATCGCCGTGGTCAAGGCCTTAGCCTCCCTCCCACCTGGCAGGAACACCTGCGCCACGTAGTTTAGGGGTGGTAATATTTCTGTTTTAACCACCATAATTCTACCGGCCATCGTGAGCCGCCTCCCAGCCCACTTACCTAGGCAGCCCTTTGCCTTCCTCACCCCCTTCTCCCAGTTACCTTCCCCCATCCTATCCCCACAGAAAAACACCCCCAGTATCTTTATCCCCTCTGTTTGTAGACTCAGCTCCGGCGGCCGACCCTCGAAAAGCCTCGGGTCTCCAAAAACCATGAGCTGACTTTTCCCCACACTGACCTTCAATCCGGAGGCCGCGCAGAACCTCCCCATCCCCTCCATTGCCCTCCATACCGATGCCACGTCCCTGCATAGCACGGCCACGTCGTCCATGTACAGGGTCACCTTTCCCTGCTCCTTGCTCCCCGGTATTACCACCCCCTCAATCCTCTGGTCATTCCTTATCATCTGCGCCAGCGGCTCCATGCACATGACAAATAGCACTGGGGACATCGGGCATCCCTGCCGCACCCCCGATCCCACTGGGATGATCCCGGAGCATTCCCCATTTATCAGGAGCCTGGCCCTGAGCCCCCCATAGAGTCGCTTCACCCACTCCACCAGGGGCCCGCACACCCCCATCCTCTCCATCACCGCCAGCATGAATTCATGAGAGAGGCGGTCGAAGGCCTTGTCCAGGTCCAGACTTAGGATCCCCAACGGACACCCCCTCTCTCTCTCGCCTTCAATCGCCTCCCTCAAGACCACCAAAGTGTCCGCGATCCTCCTCCCCGGGACCGCACACGTCTGGTCCGGCCCCACCACCTCACCCACCACCTTCCCCAGTCGCCCTGCCACCACCCTTGCCACGATCTTATAGTCCGCGTTCAGGAGGGTTATTGGCCTCCAACTTCCCAGGTCCCTACGCTCCCCCTTCCCTTTATAAATCAGTGTCACCAGGCCCTCCTGCATGTCGCCCGGTACCTGCCCCTCCTCCAACGTTTCCCTACAAATTTGCACAACATCCTCCTTCAGGAGTTCCCAGAATTTTATGTAAAAGTCCGCCGGGATCCCGTCCGGGCCTGGGGTCCTGTTCTTGTTCAGCCCCTTCACCGCCCCTTCCACTTCCTCCCATTGAATCCTCTCCCCTAGCGCCTCCGGGTTCTCAACCCTCTTCGCCAATGCTCCCAGCAGCTCCTCCCGCCGCCCCCCATCTATCCCTTTACCTTTATACAACTCCCCATAAAAGTCCTCCGCTACACTAATCATCCCTTCCGTCGTCACCTGTCTACCCCTAGTAGGACTAACCAGCTCCCTCATTTCATTGTCTCCCTCCCTACCCGCCTTAAGGAAAAAACGTGTACACTGCTCCCTATCCTCTGTTGCCCTGACCCTCGCCCTATACACTAATTGCCTAGCCCTCTTTTCCAGGACTGAGGCTACCCTCCCCTTCATCTCCGCTATCCTTTCTCCCACCGGGAACCCTAGCCGCCCATACAGCCTTTCTAACCTAGCGTTCCATTGTCTCAAATCCCTACCCACCCCCTTTCTTCTACTGTAACACTGAAAGAACGTTCTGATCCTACACTTTACATGCCCCCACCACTCCACCCTCGTGGGGAAGCACACCTGCAGCGTCCTCCAGCTGGCATACGCTCGCTTGAAATCTTCCACCAACTCCTGCTCCGCCAGCAAGCCCACATTCATCTTCCACACGCCCTTCCCCCTCTTCACCCCCCCCGGGATCACAAGCTCCGCCACCACCATTCTGTGATCCGAGAGGGGAAAAGGTTCCACCCCCGCGCTGCCCACGTTTACCTTGTCGGAAACGAAGATAAAGTCAATGCGTGACTGTGCTCCCCCACTCTTGTCCGCCCACGTGAACTCTGGCCGCGTGCCGTGCATCCTCCTGAACGTATCCACCATCCCAAAGGTCCCCATCAGCTCCCTCAGTTCCCTGGAAGAGGAATCTAACTTCCTCCTCCCCTTCACCGACACCAGGTCCGCCAGGCCTAACGGGCAATTAAAATCGCCCCCCACGATGACCTGCCTCCTGGTGGCCAGTAGGCCCGCCAGGCTCTCCCACACCTCCTTCCTTTCCATGCACCGTACCGGGGCATACACGTTTATCAGCCGAAGCTGCACGCCCTGGTAAGTAGCGTCTAGACAGAGAAGCCGACCCGGTATTATTTCCTGGGTCCCTTCTACACTCATTCCCCGTCTTCCTATAAGGGTGGCCACACCTGTGCACCTGCTCTCGTTGCTGCCAGACCAAAAGTACTGTCCCTTCCATCCGTCCAGCAGAGCCTCCGACCCTAGGGTGTAGGGGAGGTGACATTCCTGGAGGAAGATTACATCGCTTCTGGTGAGCTGCAGCCACTGCATGATTGCCCCCCTCCTTCCCTTCCCCTTCATCCCTCTCACATTGACCGATGCTGCGGATATGTCCATGCCGGGGCGTGATTTATCCCGTGTCGGACTCCGGCGCGCGCTCCCTCCTCCTGCCTTTGCCCGCCTTCCCCTTAACCATTTTCCTCCCCTTTGATTTACGGGGCTTTCCCCGGATCAAACGTTCCCCCCCTTCCCCCCCACCTCCACCCCGACTCTCCCGAGTCCGGCGCGGATCCTGAAGGGCTCGTGTCTTCCTGGGGACTAGCTCCTATCAGGACTCTGTCCCGCTTCCTTTTCCTCCCCCCCACTTCCTCCCATGCTTCATCCGCCCCTTCCTCCACCCGCTGCCCCACCTCGCCCTCCTCTCCTGTCACCTCCGACCAGTTCCCCAGCGGCGTTCCCGAGTCCTCCATGCTGTCTCCCCTTCCCTCCTCCGCCCCCTCCAGTGGTGGTGGTGCTCCCTCCCCCGCCGATCCCCCTCCCTCCCCCTCCATGCCGTCTCCCCTTCCCTCCTCCGCCCCCTCCAGTGGTGGTGGTGCTCCCTCCTCCGCCGATCCCCCTCCCTCACCTTCCTCGGGGGGCCGCGGTTCCTCCACCTCCCCTTTCCCTTCCCCTTCCCGCTCCCGGCCCGCTTCCCGTCCGGCAGCCTCCGTCGCCTCCTCCATCTGGCCACTCCGCCATGCCCGCGCCCTGTTAGCGTAGGATTCTGGGCAGGTCCTGTACAAATGCCCTCTGCTGCCGCACAGGTTGCAAAGGGCTGGCTCCCCGCACTCCTCCACCGTGTGGTCCAGCGCCCTGCACCTGTAGCAAACGCGCGCCACGCATGCTGCTGCCAGGTGCCCCCCTCCCCCACACCTCCTGCACAGCTTGGGCTGTCCCGCGTACACCACATAGCCCCTGTTTCCGCCGATGTTCAGAGCACTCGGGACATGCTTCAGTGCCCCCCCCTCCGTCTTCAGACGCACCCTCCACTGCCTGGCCCCCGTCCATATCCCCGCCGCATCCAGCACCCTCTTGCAGCCCGACAGGACCACACAGTGCTGCCGCAGCCACACCTCCACGTCCTGATCATGCAACGCTTCATTATAAAGGAACACGGTCACGACCTTCGTCTCCAGGTCCGATAGCAACCACGTCCTCATAGACGCCAGCGGCTTCTCCCCCGCCTTCTCCTCGAAACGGGCAAGGAATTTTTGCAGCAGGATGTTGGTGGTGAAGCTCACGTCGAATGCCCTCCCCCCCGGCAGGGCAATCAGGCAGTACAAGTCCTCCACCTCCACCTGCAGCATTCCCAGCACAACCGACCTCACGAAGGTCGTCCTGTCCAGGGTGACCCCCTCTTCCACATCTTCCTTAAACTCGACCCGCACGCAATTGTGCCTCTTGGCCTGCAACGGGGTCAGGCCCGCCCCAGCTCCACCGCGCCACCTCCCCGCTCCCCCGCCGGGCCTCCCCGCACCCACCGGGCCAACCCCCGCCGTCTTCTCTCTCCACTGCCCCCCTCCCGGCCCCTGGGCTGCGGGCGCCTCTCCTGCCCCTTCCTCCCCCTTCCGATCGGGGGTACTCCCACCCCCTCCTCCCGGCGCTCCCCCTCGTTCTCCTCCCCGCTCCTCCCTCCCCGCGCTCCCCAACCCCTCCACCCCCCCCACTCTCTTCCCTTGTTGCGCCTCACCCGACATCACCCTCGCACCAGACGGGCCCGCCCCGCTCCTACGGTCTCTCGCAGCGCCCCGGGTGTCTTCCTCAGGCTGCGCCGTGCGCCGCGACTCCGTCTCCATCTCCATGTGCTCGCTGCAGCTGGGTCACTCCTCCCACAGCGCCCGCGGCTCCCCCACCCTCCGGCAGCAAGGCCACCCCAGACCACCCGGTCTGGGGCCCTCGCACACCCCGGGGTGGCTGGAGAACCCACGGGACACCGACGAGCCGCAGCAGTGTATCAAGGAGAACCGGTTCAGGAACGCGTTTCGCTGGTATTTGCGGTTTTTAAGTTTTATTCAGTATCTCGGCGGTGACAACAAACCGAAAAACAAACCGAAACCCGAGGGGGCGCCCCCTCACTCGCGCCCTAAAGGTCCCGCTCAGTCACCGACCCATCCTCTGGGCCGGGATCACCCGTGCCACAGCATCGGAGGGGAAGCCTCCCCTTCCAGCCACGCACACCTTCACCCCCGGATGCCGGCGAGGACCTCCCCCCCCCCCCCCCGCCCTAGCCCACCCTGGGCAGCGGCCACTTCCATCGTTCCCTTGCGGCCTCGCGCCCCATTTTCCCTTGGTCCATCTCTACCACCCTTTCCAACAGTCTCCTCGCAGCATAGCATGTCTCCAACGGGGACGTCAGGGACCCCTCCAGCCCCTTCTTTCGCGCTTTCCATAGCGCCTCTTTCGTCGCTCCTATTACAGCCCACACCCGGTCCCTGTCCTCCCTCCCCACCCCCCGCAGCTCTCCCCACATGACGTCCCGTGCCGTCACCCTTGATAGAGCGAAACGGGCCAGCAACGGCTTACTCCTCCTCCAGACTTCCTGGGCGAAAGGGCACGCCACCATCACATGCGCCGCAGTTTCATCCGCGTTGCAGCCCCTCGGGCACTTGGGGGTATGCGCCATTTGGCGGCTGTACAAGAAACCCCGCGTCTCCAACCTGTCTCGGACAGCCAGCCATGACAGGTCCCGCTGCTCCTTCGTGAGCACTGCCGACGCCACATTCCTCCAAATCTTCCCGTGCGTCTCCCTCCTCGCACCGGCCACCTCGTCACAGGCCTCCTCCTTCTCCACCGCAGCCCGCACCTCCCTGGGGGCCCACCGACCCCCCCACCGGCTCAGGCCGTGCTGCCCGACGTAGCTCCCCACCACGTCGCTAACCCAGCCCCCCGGCCAGTCCAAAGGGGTGCTCCTTCCTGCCTCAGTCATCCCGAGCCCCCGCAACCGCCACGTCAGTCGGTACCTCATATACCACGCTGCCTTGCCCCGCGGCTCCGCAGAGAAGAACAGCCGCAGCGCATTGCAGACAAAGGTCGATTGCAGGGTATACCCCACATTTGGGGCACCCCTCCCCCCATTCTGGACCTGCAGACACACCACGGCCCTCCTCACCCTCTCCATCCCTCCCCCCCAGATAAACCTGAAAATCGCCGTGGTCAAGGCCTTAGCCTCCCTCCCACCTGGCGGGAACACCTGCGCCAAGTAGTTTAGGGGTGGTAATATTTCTGTTTTAACCACCATAATTCTACCGGCCATCGTGAGCCGCCTCCCAGCCCACTTACCTAGGCAGCCCTTTGCCTTCCTCACCCCCTTCTCCCAGTTACCTTCCCCCATCCTATCCCCACAGAAAAACACCCCCAGTATCTTTATCCCCTCTGTTTGTAGACTCAGCTCCGGCGGCCGACCCTCGAAAAGCCTCGGGTCTCCAAAAACCATGAGCTGACTTTTCCCCACACTGACCTTCAATCCGGAGGCCGCGCAGAACCTCCCCATCCCCTCCATTGCCCTCCATACCGATGCCACGTCCCTGCATAGCACGGCCACATCGTCCATGTACAGGGTCACCTTTCCTTGCTCCTTGCTCCCCGGTATTACCACCCCCCCAATCCTCTGGTCATTCCTTATCATCTGCGCCAGCGGCTCCATGCACATGACAAATAGCACTGGGGACATCGGGCATCCCTGCCGCACCCCCGATCCCACTGGGATGATCCCGGAGCATTCCCCATTTATCAGGAGCCTGGCCCTGAGCCCCCCATAGAGTCGCTTCACCCACTCCACCAGGGGCCCGCACACCCCCATCCTCTCCATCACCGCCAGCATGAATTCATGAGAGAGGCGGTCGAAGGCCTTGTCCAGGTCCAGACTTAGGATCCCCAACGGACACCCCCTCTCTCTCTCGCCTTCAATCGCCTCCCTCAAGACCACCAAAGTGTCCGCGATCCTCCTCCCCGGGACCGCACACGTCTGGTCCGGCCCCACCACCTCACCCACCACCTTCCCCAGTCGCCCTGCCACCACCCTTGCCACGATCTTATAGTCCGCGTTCAGGAGGGTTATTGGCCTCCAACTTCCCAGGTCCCTACGCTCCCCCTTCCCTTTATAAATCAGTGTCACCAGGTCCTCCTGCATGTCGTCCGGTACCTGCCCCTCCTCCAACGTTTCCCTACAAATTTGCACAACATCCTCCTTCAGGAGTTCCCAGAATTTTATGTAAAAGTCCGCCGGGATCCCGTCCGGGCCTGGGGTCCTGTTCTTGTTCAGCCCCTTCACCGCCCCTTCCACTTCCTCCCATTGAATCCTCTCCCCTAGCGCCTCCGGGTTCTCAACCCTCTTCGCCAATGCTCCCAGCAGCTCCTCCCGCCGCCCCCCATCTATCCCTTTCCCTTTATACAACTCCCCATAAAAGTCCTCCGCTACACTAATCATCCCTTCCGTCGTCACCTGTCTACCCCTAGTAGGACTAATCAGCTCCCTCATTTCATTGTCTCCCTCCCTACCCGCCTTAAGGAAAAAACGTGTACACTGCTCCCTATCCTCTGTTGCCCTGACCCTCGCCCTATACACTAATTGCCTAGCCCTCTTTTCCAGGACTGAGGCTACCCTCCCCTTCATCTCCGCTATCCTTTCTCCTACCGGGAACCCTAGCCGCCCATACAGCCTTTCTAACCTAGCGTTCCATTGTCTCAAATCCCTACCCACCCCCTTTCTTCTACTGTAACACTGAAAGAACGTTCTGATCCTACACTTTACATGCCCCCACCACTCCACCCTCGTGGGGAAGCACACCTGCAGCGTCCTCCAGCTGGCATACGCTCGCTTGAAATCTTCCACCAACTCCTGCTCCGCCAGCAAGCCCACATTCATCTTCCACATGCCCTTCCCCCTCTTCACCCCCCCCCGGGATCACAAGCTCCGCCACCACCATTCTGTGATCCGAGAGGGGAAAAGGTTCCACCCCCGCGCTGCCCACGTTTACCTTGTCGGAAACGAAGATAAAGTCAATGCGTGACTGTGCTCCCCCACTCTTGTCCGCCCACGTGAACTCTGGCCGCGTGCCGTGCATCCTCCTGAACGTATCCACCATCCCAAAGGTCCCCATCAGCTCCCTCAGTTCCCTGGAAGAGGAATCTAACTTCCTCCTCCCCTTCACCGACACCAGGTCCGCCAGGCCTAACGGGCAATTAAAATCGCCCCCCACGATGACCTGCCTCCTGGTGGCCAGTAGGCCCGCCAGGCTCTCCCACACCTCCTTCCTTTCCATGCACCGTACCGGGGCGTACACGTTTATCAGCCGAAGCTGCACGCCCTGGTAAGTAGCGTCTAGACAGAGAAGCCGACCCGGTATTATTTCCTGGGTCCCTTCTACACTCATTCCTCGTCTTCCTATAAGGGTGGCCACACCTGTCCACCTGCTCTCGTTGCTGCCAGACCAAAAGTACTGTCCCTTCCATCCGTCCAGCAGAGCCTCCGACCCTAGGGTGTAGGGGAGGTGACATTTCTGGAGGAAGATTACATCGCTTCTGGTGAGCTGCAGCCACTGCATGATTGCCCCCCTCCTTCCCTTCCCCTTCATCCCTCTCACATTGACCGATGCTGCGGATATGTCCATGCCGGGGCGTGATTTATCCCGTGTCGGACTCCGGCGCGCGCTCCCTCCTCCTGCCTTTGCCCGCCTTCCCCTTAACCGTTTTCCTCCCCTTTGATTTACGGGGCTTTCCCCGGATCAAACGTTCCCCCCCTTCCCCCCCACCTCCACCCCGACTCTCCCGAGTCCGGCGCGGATCCTGAAGGGCTCGTGTCTTCCTGGGGACTAGCTCCTATCAGGACTCTGTCCCGCTTCCTTTTCCTCCCCCCCACTTCCTCCCATGCTTCATCCGCCTCTTCCTCCACCCGCTGCCCCACCTCGCCCTCCTCTCCTGTCACCTCCGACCAGTTCCCCAGCGGCGTTCCCGAGTCCTCCATGCTGTCTCCCCTTCCCTCCTCCGCCCCCTCCAGTGGTGGTGGTGCTCCCTCCCCCGCCGATCCCCCTCCCTCCCCCTCCATGCCGTCTCCCCTTCCCTCCTCCGCCCCCTCCAGTGGTGGTGGTGCTCCCTCCTCCGCCGATCCCCCTCCCTCACCTTCCTCGGGGGGCCGCGGTTCCTCCACCTCCCCTTTCCCTTCCCCTTCCCGCTCCCGGCCCGCTTCCCGTCCGGCAGCCTCCGTCGCCTCCTCCATCTGGCCACTCCGCCATGCCCGCGCCCTGTTAGCGTAGGATTCTGGGCAGGTCCTGTACAAATGCCCTCTGCTGCCGCACAGGTTGCAAAGGGCTGGCTCCCCGCACTCCTCCACCGTGTGGTCCAGCGCCCTGCACCTGTAGCAAACGCGCGCCACGCATGCTGCTGCCAGGTGCCCCCCTCCCCCACACCTCCTGCACAGCTTGGGCTGTCCCGCGTACACCACATAGCCCCTGTTTCCGCCGATGTTCAGAGCACTCGGGACATGCTTCAGTGCCCCCCCCCTCCGTCTTCAGACGCACCCTCCACTGCCTGGCCCCCGTCCATATCCCCGCCGCATCCAGCACCCTCTTGCAGCCCGACAGGACCACACAATGCTGCCGCAGCCACACCTCCACGTCCTGATCATGCAACGCTTCATTATAAAGGAACACGGTCACGACCTTCGTCTCCAGGTCCGATAGCAACCGCGTCCTCATAGACGCCAGCGGCTTCTCCCCCGCCTTCTCCTCGAAACGGGCAAGGAATTTTTGCAGCAGGATGTTGGTGGTGAAGCTCACGTCGAATGCCCTCCCCCCCGGCAGGGCAATCAGGCAGTACAAGTCCTCCACCTCCACCTGCAGCATTCCCAGCACAACCGACCTCACGAAGGTCGTCCTGTCCAGGGTGACCCCCTCTTCCACATCTTCCTTAAACTCGACCCGCACGCAGTTGTGCCTCTTGGCCTGCAACGGGGTCAGGCCCGCCCCAGCTCCACCGCGCCACCTCCCCGCTCCCCCGCCGGGCCTCCCCGCACCCACCGGGCCAACCCCCGCCGTCTTCTCCCTCCACTGCCCCCCTCCCGGCCCCTGGGCTGCGGGCGCCTCTCCTGCCCCTTCCTCCCCCTTCCGATCGGGGGTACTCCCACCCCCTCCTCCCGGCGCTCCCCCTCGTTCTCCTCCCCGCTCCTCCCTCCCCGCGCTCCCCAACCCCTCCACCCCCCCCCACTCTCTTCCCTTGTTGCGCCTCACCCGACATCACCCTCGCACCAGACGGGCCCGCCCCGCTCCTACGGTCTCTCGCAGCGCCCCGGGTGTCTTCCTCAGGCTGCGCCGTGCGCCGCGACTCCGTCTCCATCTCCATGTGCTCGCTGCAGCTGGGTCACTCCTCCCACAGCGCCCGCGGCTCACCCACCCTCTGGCAGCAAGGCCACCCCAGACCACCCGGTCTGGGGCCCTCGCACACCCCGGGGTGGCTGGAGAACCCACGGGACACCGACGAGCCGCAGCAGTGTATCAGGGAGAACCGGTTCAGGAACGCGTTTCGCTGGTATTTGCGTTCAGCGTCATCGGGCAATTCGCCAGAATGGTGAGGCTCTGCTGTGTCTCCCGTTCTTATATAGAGCAGCAGCAGGGTGACGTCATCATTAACTCATTAACTCATCAGGTGCAAAGATTTGAGGGGGGGGGTTATTGTAATTATATACTTGATTAGTAATAAGGCTATTGTTACGATGCGAGTTGTAGATTAGTAATCATTTGGAATGTGTTCTATTGTGATTATGCTACATTAATAATCAGTTAGTGCTTGTTTCCCTTATAAGGAATTGTAATGCATCTTATTTAATAATACGCTTCCAGGCCGCACTAAGCCTGTAGCTGTCTGAGCGATTAAAGTTATTTCTGTTTCTCTCAATCTCAATGGATTCTCTAATTAGTCTTTGCCAGTAGTAACTAGTTTTACACAACACTTCAACGTTGTCAAAATCAATTGAGTGTCCCTGTTGGCAAGCATGTGCTGCCACTGCCGACAGTTGTGTTTGCGATAGTTTAATATTTCTCTGGTGTTCTTTTAGTCTTACACTAACGTTACGCCCTGTCTGTCCAATATAGCATCTGCCACATACACAATTAATCCGATATACACCTTCTACCAGCGAAACGTCGTACTTAAATTGTAAATGTTGTGGTTTCACGCTTCAACACACCGGTGGGCTAAAGCAGTGAACTATTTGTCTTTTGTCAACGTGACACTTTTTTTACTGATTGGCCGTGTCGGGTGGTGGAGGGTTACGACACATTTATAAGTAACGCGATCTAAACCCAAAAATCCTTGATTATGAAATAAATCACTCCCAGAAGGCCGTGCGTTGTGGATGATGGGTTGTGATATAAATACTTTTTTTTTTAATGTTTTAATGTACGGGTCTGTGAAGGAGATGTCTTATCCGCTTATTTATTGTGTATACTTTTTTGAGGGGGTAAAATACGATATACAGCAGGGATAATGTAAAGGATAAAGGTTTTGCTAGCGATCGGCAGATTGACGAATCAGATCTTATTTGGGCATGAACTTCGATCTTAACACTATCAACATACAACAATACATTGGAATTTACCATCTAGGGCAGCTGGGCCGAATGTTTTGGAGGCATTTGGGGTGGTCCGACATGGACAGGGAGATGGTTGATCCATACGCCCAGTGCCGGATTATCCTAGGAGCAAAAGTAGTTACAAATGCTACGAGCCCCGCACTTTCAAGGGCACCGCGCGAAATGCTTTCAAGCTATCAATTCCGGTTCAGTGATTCTGCACTTGCTCTATTACTATAGTACTATACTGCCTTCAACTTTTATGAACGACTGGGTGTCTAAGGTTAGCGATTTGTAGTATTATCTGGCTGTATAGCAAATGAAAAAATACAATTACTTTACTATACAAGTAACAAATGCGTGTTTTAATATGTATGTCTGTTTTTTTTATTTATGGCCCCTTCATAGCATATGTGACAGGCCCCGCACTAGCTTCATCCGTCACTGCATACGCCGCATGTGGCCTTGGAATGGTGGCTTGTTATTGGCCAGGGATGGAAACACATTCCTGCGGAGGGAGCTGGTAGTAACGTTGGGTTGCTCGGTCAATGGCCAGGGTCAACGGCGGCGTGGTGTATTCCGCAAATATGCCTGACTGTGAGGGCGGGCACAAGCCGGCGTGAGTAGGTTAAACGTTGAGTTTTATAAGGGCACCACGGGGTGACCAGCCCCTCCCCACCCAGCCCCACCCCTCCCACCCCCCACCCTCCCCATCCAGCTCCTCCCCACCCTCCCCTCCCCACCCAGCCCCTCCCTCCCCACCCAGCCCCTCCCTGCACGACGGACGGACGGACACAATAATCCCCTGTGGGCTGGTGGAACCAGTGGGTTCCTACCAGTATTATTGACTTAATATCTGTGAACCAGTGCCACTCGCATTGGGTGTGGGTTAATTGGAAAACGAGATTCCAACACATACGGCATCTCGTCAATTGAAAATGCAAGAAAAAATGTTTGTGACTTAAAATTTACACTTGCTTTAACGTAACAAAAAAAACCCGTTTAAATGTAAAAAATATAACTTTTAAGACAAAATAAAGCAAACTTGGGCGAGGTGCTGGCCTCGATGTTAATGCTGATAGACATAAACATCAAGACTGTAAATTGTGTACCATACTGTAGTTGTAAACGCAATGTCGTTGCTCGTAACTAACTTCACCACCCCGAGTGATTACAGAGGCCCAATTTAAGTGAATTTTATTCCCTCGCATTATATTGCTCTTCCAACGATTGCCGCACGGAAAACGTCTCTTAGAGGAGTTGTTTTATCATCTGGCATTAATGCCCTGGTGGGTAAGCGTAACCATGGCTGTAACAGTACAATGGGGAAAGGACGTTTGCATAACACCCAAGTGTAAATATAATTAATGCACACGCGTAGCACAGTACATATGTTGTGCGGTAAGAAGGACACTGAAGCCAGTCGTGTAGGGGCTGACGCCAACTCTTTATTAAAGGGCTTGCGCCTAACTCGGGGGAAGGGGTTAAGTGTAATTAAATTTCGAATTAAAGCTTTCGTGACTGCAGGGATTCATCTTCTTGGTTCTTTCGGTAAAGTCACGTAGAAGGGAGATAATAAAATAATAAAAATAAAACATAATAAAATAATACAATTCTCACGAGGTTTCGGTCACAACGCAAGCAGCCGTCCTCAGGTGAAGAACAGGTCTGTCGGAAAGACAGCGTCTGAATGAACACCACCAAGCTTGGCAGCGTATATTGTGTAATTAACTAATCTCCCCAGGGGAAGGGTACTGGGAGTTCCCTGCACCCTACCAGGCTATCCAGGCTCTTCCCACAGCACTGACCGAGGGTTCATCCAACTCGGCCAGCCGGGTAAAGCAGCCCTTTAGCCCAGAGGTCGCAAACGGGTTTTGATTCCTTACCGGTACCCGGCCGCACCAGGGTCGCAAACGGGTACCCGTACCCGGCCGTACCCGTACCCTACCCGTACCCGGCCGGGTACGGGTAGGGTACGGGTATCGGGTACCTGATTGTGACCTCTGGGATGAGGCCATGTTGCAGGCGCGGGTGGGTTAATTCTAGGAACTTGAATTGTGAGAAGAGACAAGACGTTGGGAAATAAGTGACAAACAGTTACTCACCGGTGACTCACGGCCTACCCGTACCCGGCCGCACCAGGGTCGCAAACGGCTACCCGTACCCGGCCGGGTACGGGTAGCCGGGTATCGGGTTGGGTACGGGTATCGGGTACCCGGTTGCGACCTCTGCTTTAGCCTGGCTCTCAACACTCTATCCCGGAGCCCCCTACTCCTCTACCACTCACTCCTCTGGCTCACCGCGAAGACCCCGTCTATGTCACGGGTCTCCCCTCAAATACCCCGGGTGGCATGACGTCACTTTTCCTTGACGGCATTCCCCCCGAGGCGAGTGTGACCTGACGTCAGCACTCCACTCCTCAACACACATTTCACGACGTGAGTTTCCTCGGCCATATTTTTCCTCCTCAAAATAGTTTTGTGCGCGTTAAAGCACTCCTGGAATCGGCACCAATGTGTCAAACGCTTATTCCCCCCCCCCCCAGAATATCTTGCATACTTGTCAGACCATACGGTTTACCCCGTATTAGTGTATAGGGAAATTGAGTTTTCAGGTCCATACGGTGTACAGCCGTTTCAATGCGGGCAAAAAAAGTTTTTTTGTCCATTTGTGTTTCTCCCTTGTGACAGGACGTTGTAAGATGAACGTTGAGATTTATGAGGGGTGACCAATAAGAATCAGATTTGGTCTGTTAAGGGGTTTGGGGCCGTCCATAAATGACGTCACGCGATTTTTGACCCCCCGCCCCCTCGTCACACGGCGTCACGAAAAGTCAGACCCCCCCTCAAATATGACGTCACAAAGCTCTGCCCCCCCCCCCCCCCAAAACCATATTTCCATTTTGAAAATAAAACATGCTTCAAATCACTTTAAACTATTGTCATTGTAGTGCGTATTTAATGTGGCGCTGCACTCTGATGTTGTAGGGGAAAACATTTATTAAAAAGTCGATTGAATTAAGTAGAACGTGTTGTCTATATTTATTTAAAGTTGCGCATTTTGATGTGACGTCACATTTCTCCCCCCCCCCCCCTCGTTACACATTGTCACAAATGTTTGACCCCCCCTAGGTGCGTGACGTCATTTATGGACGGCCCCTTTACAGGTATGTAATGGCGAGTGTACGAGTGGTGAGTGTACCAGTGGTGATTGTCTATTTGTTTGTGTTTCCCCCTTGTGTTTGTGAACGTTGATATTTATAAGGGCACGGAGATGACCAATAAGGTCTGAATGATACGGGGTTGACAGCAGAGGCGTAGCTAGGGGGGGCAGGGGGTACATATGTCCCCGGGCGCCAAGGTAAAGGGGCGCCAAAATGAGGCTTACAACGTTACATTATAACTTATTGCGGCGGGCGCGGCAGCCTGATACTGCACAAATCTACACCTCAACCTAAAAGTTTATATATCCCGCCACACACAGCCTACATG
The DNA here is from genome assembly GCF_965212315.1 of Lampetra planeri. NCBI lineage: Eukaryota > Metazoa > Chordata > Hyperoartia > Petromyzontiformes > Petromyzontidae > Lampetra > Lampetra planeri. The sequence continues at coordinate 8,270,710 of NC_136146.1, read as the reverse complement.
TCATGTAATTACATTTTGGTACGCGCGCCTATTAAGAAATTACATGGAAGAACGTCCCAAACAACAGACAGGCGCAGTCTTTCAGCCTTAGTCACTGGCCTGTTTTTTGGTGGCAGAAACTACGACGGCGGCTGCAGCAGCCGGAGCAGCCCACGCACGTCAACAGCCTGGGGGATCGATGTGGACAGATGAATTAGGCGACGTCGGAAGATGCCAGGAGAACTGGCAAGAGATGCAGGCCTTTCAGCAGAAGAAGACACTGTGCACGTTATGAAGAGCATATTTTATCGACTTCAACAGGAGATGTCAACACGATTTTTACGACTAAAAGACCTGAACACAAAATTTGGATTTCAGCTGGACGTCAAAACTCTTTTATCCAACACAGATGTCGATGCAATTCGTAGAAATTGCAAAGATTTTGGAAATTTCTATGACACTGATATCAATGGCCACGAACTTTTCACAGAAATTGGAGATTGCAAAATGCTGCTCAGTAACCGGAATGAAGTTCTTTCAGAAACTCCTTTGGATCTTCTTAGTTTTATTGTGTTTTATGGAGACGACATATTTCCGAATTTGCGAATTTCACTGCAAATTTTATTAACAATAGCAGTTTCAATTGCAAGCTGTGAGCGGTCGTTCAGCAAATTGAAACTTATTTGTCGTATTTGCGTGCTTCAATGGGACAAGATCGTCTCAGCGATCTTGCTCTTCTTAGCGTTGAAAGAGAAACATTGGAAAAAACTGATTTTGATTACGTGATTGACCAGTTTGCGACAGTGAAATGAAGAAAAATTAATCTTTTGTAGACTATGTCAACCAGTCTACGACAGTGATTGAGTGAGCCATGTAATATAATTTCTATAAATTTGCTTCTTTAAATACAATGTTTCATTAAAATTTAAATTGTTATTCCTTATTCGATGTAATAGGAAAATGTGATTAAACGGGGGGTGGGGGGGGGGCGCCAATTTTATAGTTCGTCCCCGGGCGCAAAATATCCTAGCTACGCCTCTGGTTGACAGGTATGGTCTCGACTTTGAAGGAGGTCATTCTTTGAGCGCGACCTTTGCCAATTACTTGGGCCGAATGCTAACGGCGGCGACCCTAACTCACAATTGGTAAAAAAAAGAAAACAAAGATAGCAAAAACAACAAATTTATGAACAGGCAATTCAACATCTACAGCTACGCGTGTAGGCCAGCAACCTAATGATTAGAAAATTACCCGTGAGTGGATTATCCAGAGTTGTGTACAGAGTGAGGACCATCAGCCAACAAGGCTATTTTAGTTTAACACGTAGGCTTTCGCGACCAATATCATCCATAGCAGATGGTTTTTGTCGTTCCATATATAGAGGCGGAGATGTGGTGACCACATTTCTGCGCTCTTATCAACGGTAATTACCCTCTTCTTGGTTCTTTCGGTAAAGTCACGTAGAAGGGAAGTAATAAAATAATAAAAGTAATTACCCTATTGAAGTTGGTACGGCTATTTTAATACACAATAGACAGGAAGAACATGATCAAAGAGCTTGCATAATGCATAATGTACGTTGCCTCAGTATCCGCCCCCCCCCCCACATTGTGCAAGAGCGCAGAAGCGTGGTTACCACATCTACGCCTCTATATCAGGAACGACAAAGTTAGACTTCACAGATCTGGCTGTCGCCTGATGAAGCTATTTGTAATTACGGTACTGGCGAAACGTCGTACTCAGATTGTAAATATTGTGGCTTGGCTCTCCAACACACCGGTGTGCTGTACTAGTGACGAATTTGCCACGTTCCGATTACGTGACAACCCTTATTAGTTGGCTGTGTCGGGTGGTGGTGGGTTTAAACGACACATATATATTCACGCGATCTGACCCAAAAACAACTCTATTATTGAAGGCGATTTAACAATTTTTTTTTACCAGATAAAGCCCACTGAGCTATCGAGCTCTTTTTCAGAAGCGACTTGGCGATCACAAATCATAGCTCAACGAAGTGGCTTATCACGTAAATATTTATAGCAGCCAAATACTCTAAGCGCACGTTGATTCTAAATGTGGGGAGGGGGAGCGGATGATCAGGAGGAAAATCCACACAATCACGGGGAGAGAGACACCACAAACTTCAAATACACAGCAGGCATCAAGGTCGGGGTCGAACCCACAACCTCCTGTATACCAGGCGAGGTAGTTAACATCTCACCACCGAGGTGCACACGAGTCGTCCCGGTAAGGGAACTGTTGTTGCAAAACGCACACACAACACAGTCCACCGTCCTGCCTCAGCAATTCACTGAAGTTATTCGTGTCCCCCCTCACCCCACACTTTAGTTTCTCGCAGGCCTGTGCATTTTCACCTCCCAACCTCCTCAGCTTTTGAGACTGTGTAGAAGTTCTTACCGGGGTCTCCGACTCGGTGGTGCCTCAGCTGTGAGGCTTCCCCCCCCCTTGCTCTCCCAAAACCCTCGCAGAATTGTTTTTTAATAGTTTCGATAATTCATTTTAGACTATTTTGCTTTTATAAATCATCCACGTGATAAGCCACTTTGTTGAGCGATCATCTGCAGCCAGGTCGCTTTTGAAAAATAGGCTAATAGCTCAGTGGGCTTTACCTGGTAAGATAGAAAAAAATAGTACTGGTAGGAACCTCCTGGTTACACCAGTCCACAGGGGATTATTGTCCGTCGTGCAGGGCGGGGCTGGGTGGGGAGGGGCTGGGTGGGGAGGGTGGGGAGGGGCTGGGCGGGGCTGGGCGGGGCTGGGGAGGGTGGGGCTGGGTGGGGGGTGGGAGGGGTGGGACTGGGTGGGGAGGGGCTGGTCACCCCGTGGTGCCCTTATAAAACTCAACGTTTAACCTACTCACGCCGACTTGTGCCCGCCCTCACAGTCAGGCATATTTGCGGAATACACCACGCCGCCGTTGACCCTGGCCATTGACCGAGCAACCCAACGTTCCTACCAGCTCCCTCCGCAGGAATGTTTTTCTTCAGTGATTTGTTTACCTTTCCTATACTTTTCACTATCGTGCGTTTGTATTTTGTTCTACCGTTCTGACCCGCCCCTTCTGGACGTCTGTTTCTTGTTTAGATATGTAGGAGAGAATCGGTGTATTCGGAGAAAACCCATGCTATGGAGAGCTTAGAACTTAAAGGTTAAGACTTAAAGTTTGAGACACACACATGGGTTCACAATCCCACTTGCGGCACTATCTCCTGACCACCACAAAGTGCAAGTGAGTTTAGGATTTGCAAAAACAACAACTAAAACTGCAGGGCCCACCAACCCTTGCCTCCCAAGTGTAGGCATACGGGTGTGTGCGACTGAATGGAAGTCTGTGTGTTGCAAGCTCAAAATACTTGGGCAATGCCGTATCAGCTCAGAACGTCACACACAAAGCACACATTTCACAAACGTAATACAAAATATTTATTAATGTCGTTCAGGCAAAGTAATTTGCATCATAAATTCGGTAAGAATAATTCGCAACCCTGTCTCAATCCACCGCTGGTTGAAGGAATCCTCACACGGTTATTCAGGCAGTATCTTTCGCAGCTTGATGAGGAAAGCTGTGAAAAAACAAGATACAATCCATATGTTTTAATTTCAATTCGCCTTAACATACAGAAATGAAAATGACATGAACCTGCAAATAGAGATCACCACCCTATCTACTCCACACAAACCTCTCTTGAATAAGAGCAGACTCCTCTCAATGGGCTCTTGTCAAAAAAACTTTCCATGCCATTCCGTCATCGGAATGGAATCGGAAGAAAAGTTATCAAAAGAAAATAATTTTATTAGGTACGTCTTCAGGTCAGAAGACGTACCGAGGCACCCACAAGGTCATGTGGGAGGGCGTGTGGCACAGTTGGCGCCAGCTATCGTAGAGTGCGGTCGTGTCACTACAGTTGTTTGCGGTGAGTGCAATGTCTTTAAAAACAACGGCGCTACGCCTCTCTAAATGAAACTAACGCCGTACCGCTTGCACGTTCTGACATTCTGCGGCGAACGGGACACCGCACCCAGCAACTTGCAGACCGCCTCGGGATGGGAAAAATGGTTAAGAACTCACGTGAAATGAAGTATTGCCAATGCCAACGCACGCGAGCCTCCGCACCAGACGTGATCGCCTACCATTTATACACACCGCCCCCACAGCGGCACAGCGACACGGCGGCGTCCACCACCCACCCGCGAAAACACCGCCGAGCCAACAAACGCCGCACCACGCCACACGTACCCCCCCCCTCCATCCCCCACCTGTGTGGCCGTACTGCTCCGAGTTTGGCCGACAGACGAATGGCCGGGCGTTCTGCATCGATGGCTTCTCAAACCCTGTTTAAAAAATACGTGGGTGGGGAGGGGAGAAGGGTTACTTTCGCAACAAAACCCTCGCGACCTCCTGGGCAAAACACAAGTCCTCGCATCCCACCGTGGACACAGCCACCCTCAATTCCTCTTCTTAAATCCAGTGGTGAAGGCTCAGCGACAGATCGTGACACAGAGCCAGCTACTGTGGGTGGTGTGAAGGTTCACCGACAAGCCAAGGGATGACAGTTTCCGTGGGTAGCGTTGTGAAGGCTGGCTGAGGAGATCATTAGCAAAGCCCGGGTGCCATGAGCAGTGTGTAGAGGAGTAATATGGGGACGTGACGTCGTGTGTGCCGTCCAGTGCGATGACGTCACGCAACGTGATGTCATGTCTCCTAGAGTATTTAAGGGAGACCCCGTGACCAAAGCAGGGTCACTGTGGGAACGGGTAGAGAACGAAGGGTGAAGCGGGAACCAGGGGTAGAGAGGGATCAACTAGTGAGTCTGGGGAGAAGCCGGTGGTAGCCGATAGAGGTGCTCTCTCTCCGGTCGGTGGAGTCGGCAGAGTCCACGACACGAGAGAGAGACCGGAGCTAGCCGGCAGGGACCAGGACTCAGTGTAGGACCCCTAGCCCCTGGGAGTTGTGCACCCTTGTGTGTATTTGTGAAGTCTTTAATAAACCCTTGGCGAAATCCCATAACTTACCTCCGTCTCCGAGTGCGTCCGTGGGAACGCCTCTACAGTTTCCATGGGTAGCGTGGTGAAGGCTGGCTGAGGAGATCATTAGCAAAGCCCGGGTGCCATGAGCAGTGTGGTCAAGGCTCAGTAACAGATCGTGGCACAGACCCAGCTACCGTGGGCTGGGCGGTGTTGAGGCCTCGCCGCACCACACTCACCTCCGTCCCCCTCGTCCGGTTCGCCGACCCGCGTGGGTCTCGTGTAGGGGCTGCCATCTCTGTGCAGCGCGGGAATGATGACCCAGCTTCGGTGGGACACCTCCAGCACGAGCTCGAAGCTCACCGGCAGCCGCTCCGACCGAACGGTGGCCGCCACATCCACGGCCTGCGTGATGCTGCACAAGCGCACGTGCACGCGTGGGGGGAGTGGTCCTGAGCGCGCCCGCATCGGCGCTGCGCAGACAGCCATCTGCCACTTAAGTGGCGCGCGTTGTGGCCGACGCAAATGTAGCGCACAAGAGTGTGGGGCTCTGTGTGTGTACGTGTGTATGTTGAACTTCTTTTGTGCCGTACGTCGCCATCCTCGCGAATCGGAGGTGCGGGGGAAGGACCAGAAACTAAACGCACAAAGATCAGTTCTAAAGAAATGAGATTTCAATCTTTAATACATTAAGATTTAAATCTAAGAAATGAGGTTTCAAGTTGATACGGCTCGCGACCACGTAAAACCCATCACTTCGAAATGTCCCACAAGAAATATCCGTCACTGTGAGCATCTTAGCCGCAATAATCAGGTACTTGAGGGGAATATTATTGACCTGGCTATAGCACGGTGTTTCTAATTTTAGTCCGCTCCTGTCACAGCTGAAAGCCCTAGCAGTGACAGAACAATTTCTGACTTGAAACCCAACCTAATTTACTCCTGGTATAAGCACAACCGTTTATTATAAACCTTGTTGACATGTGCGCCCACCTCCGTTGCGTTTACGGCCAGCTACCACAATGCACTGCGCGTTGTAATGAGGGCCCCCCTCTCTCACCATGTCAGTCGTGGGAGGGGTGTTAAACCATACATGGTGCTGGTCAGTGCGGGCGTTGGCAAAGGGAGTGGGATGCCCAGGACCAGTTTATGTTGTAAGGTAGCATTTAACTGGCACGGAATTTGTTCCAAAGTGTGGCGTCAAATGCTATGACGATGCTTCTCAAAGTCACAATTACGCAAGTCACTTTACGCGAATGCAACAAAATTTCCTTCGATTTTAATGACGCTTCAAATTCACGCAAGACAGCATGTAACACGAAGCAGACTTTTCAAGCGTCCTCTCTGAAGAATGCCACGTCAGCCATGTGCGGAGCGGTGTGGAAATGCTTTCTGTGGAGTGCATCTCTCACTTGGCCACGTAGATCATGATCACTCCCCCAGGCTTGAGCGCAGGCAGCACACATGACACAGCCAAGTGAACGTTGAGCATATCCAGAACCACCTGCAGCATCACCACACCCACATCACCTGTTTACCATCACCGCAATCACTACATCACCACCATCATCACGATCAAATCCAAACAAACCTGTTAACATCACCGTAATTACTACTTCGCCTTCAGCACATTATCAACAAAGACAAAGATCCCGCCCGTATAGCCTTGACAAGTCTGTCGGGGCAAGTGCTGTTAGCGAGCACCTATGAAGGCCGGCACGACACACAAGGGGGTGGGTGGCCAGCACCACGCCGGGACGCCTTTGTCTCCCCAGTGGTGATGTTTACACATCACACCAGGGGAGGCGAAGGACAAGTTCAGATAATCGCATCACAGGTGTTGGCCATGAGCGGGAATCGAACTTGGGACGCCGGGTTCGTAGCGCAGCACGCTAACCGTAGCACTATCATCGACACCAACATCACCACACGTGCGTACCGCGTCGTACGTGTACTGCTGGGTGAGGTGCGTGTCACGCAGCACGTCCGCCTTCAGGAAGGAGATGTTTCGTGGCCACGAGTCGAGGCCACGCGCCTGAGCCCACGCAGAGCGCCACGACGCCACATTCTTCTGAGCCACGTGCAGGTGGTCCCCGCGCACGTCACATGACACCACGTGGCCCGGCTCCCACACTGTGGTGGGGAAGAGGGGGTGAGCGAGAGTGGTGTGGAGATAAGAGGCCGACAGTGGTGGGCGATGGGGGGTGGGGTGACAGCGACGGGCTGCGAGGTTCGCGTGTGCGGCTCGTAGTGCGTTTTTATTATTACATACTTTTATTTAACTCACTCCGTCTGTTGTCGTATCCTCAAAAAAATCTTGTAACTCAATTTTAACCCACTTCCCAATGTGATATCGACTGCAAACTTGGTATACTTGTGTCATACTGATGACAAGTCTATATTCTATCATAAAAAAATACAAATATATTTTAAAACATTTTACACGCTTTTATTTAACTCGCTCTGTCTGTTGTCGTATCCTCAAATCTTGTATCTCAATTTCAACCGTCTTCCCAATGTCGTATCGACTGCAAATTGGTATAGCTATGTCATACTGATGACAAGACTATGTTTTATCATTTAAAAAATGTAATATATATTTTTAAACATTTTACACGCTTTTATTTAACTCACCCTGTCTGTTGCCGTATCCTCAAATGTTGTAACTCAATTTCAACCGTCTTCCCAACTTGGTATAGGTATGTCATACTGATGATAAGACTATATTCTATCATAAAAAATTCGAAATATATTTTTAAACAATCTTTTTTACGCGAATAATTGTCCACGCTCAACTCACGTTGCCTGTAAATCACCACAGTTCCTTACGTTATGGCAAGCTTCGGGGCCACTTCCTGGAGTCGTGGAGTTCTGCCATTACTCGTACGGTACATTTCTTCAAAGCGTGTTTTTAAAAAAAGCATTTTTAAATATTTAATTTTTTGGTGGTGGAGCTACAGCGTGATGGTCGACGCTATGCCCTAAAAACCCCGGCGACGTGAGTTCGATTCCCAGTCACGTCCAACATCAGTGGTGAGCGATAACTGAACTGGTCCTAGGGCATTCCATTCCCTTCGCCAACCCCAGCACTGACCAGCATGATCAACACCACTGGTTGAGACTAGGCCCTAAAGAAGGCTGTCCCTGGTGTAGACACCCCCGCACTGACCAGCATGAAGTTTAGTTCAACAACCGCCTCCCCCCCCCACGACTGACATGCTGAGATAGGGGGGCCCTCGTTACCAACGCGCAGTGCATTGCGGCAGCGGAGGTGAGCGCACTTGTCAGCAAGGTTTATAATAAACGGTTGTGCTCATACCAGGAGTAAATTAGGTGGGGTTTCAAGTCAGAAACTGTTCTGTCACTGCTAGGGCTTTCAGCTGTGACAGAAGCGGACTAAAATTAGAAACACCGTGCTATAGCCAGGTCAAAAATATTTCCCTCTAGTACCTGATTAGTGCAGCTAAGATGGTCACAGTGACGGATATGCACATCATGCGGTTGCGAGTCGAATCTAATTGAAAACGAATTTCTTAGATTGAAATCTCATTTCTTAAAGATGGAAAACTAATTTCTTAAGAACTGCTTTTTGTGTTTAGTTTGTTGTATCTTCCCCCGCACCTCCGATTAGCCCGGTTGGCTAAGTACGGTGCGAAAGAAGTTCAACATACAATCCATGGATATCCAATCCGTGATATGGGCCTCCTCTAGGTCGAGTCAGCCTCATACGAGTACCTGATACAATGTACAAAACATCGGCACTGAGGAAGGGCAATAAGACCCAGACCTGGCGCTGGCCACACCACCACATTGTACGCTGTGCAGGTATTAATAGGCGCTTGCCAAAATAACTTACCCCCAACGGTTTGTTAAAGGCTACGTGAAGAAAAGTCAATTTTGTTCATGCAGCATTGTAAAGTGTGGCATGGTCAGGGGTCGGCAAGACCTGTGGCTCCGGAGACTGCGTTGTGGCTCTTGAAATAGAGTTGTTGTTTTTTTACTGAATAAAAAAAATGGCTCTTCTTGTTATTTTGTTTGCCGGCCCCTGTCCGCGGAAGTCCAGTTGACCATTGAAGCCCAGTTTACCATGGAAGTCCAGTTTACCATGGAAGTCCAATTTACCATGGAAGTCCAGTTTACCATGGAAGCCTCGTTTACCATGGAAGTCCAGTTTACCATGGAAGTCCAGTTTACCATGGAAGTCCAGTTTGCCATGGAAGTCCAGTTTGCCATGGGCAGGGGTCACCAACCTGTGGCTCATTAAGGACTGTTTTCGTGACGTTATTTATTAAGGATCACCGTCTCGCAATCACATCCATTGCGGCTCTTTTGAAATATTTGAGGGGTTTTTTTTACCGAATTGGACAAAAAATGTATCTTCTTGTTATTCTGGTTGCCGACTCCCGGGGGCACGGTGAAGTGTCCCACGGTGAAGCGCGGCATGGTGAAATGTGGCGTGGTAAACGTGGGTGATGCAAACGGTGCAGCGGGGGGGGGGGGGTCACCTGCACCGGACAGCATCAGCGTCATGGCTCCACTCCCTGACCCGGCCTCCAGCACCACGTCTCCCGGCCTCAGGTCAAGGTGCATGAGCATGGCACTCACATCCTGCCATCATAACCATCATCATAACCATCATCACAACCATCATCATGACCATCATCATGACCATCATCATGCTTACTATCTTGGTCTTCATTATCACCAATCTTAACTTAAAGCTTTCATGACTGCAGGAATTCATACTCTTTGGGTCTTTTGGTAAAGTCACGTAGATAGAAAAATTATGTAACTTTTTTTTATCTTATTAATTTTCTAGATCATTATTATTCTTTTTCAATCTTCTTCTTTCATACGGTTGATGTTGACGTAGAGACAACTACAATTTCACATTCAGGTGGTCAAGCCGAACAACCGCGTCAGCAGTAGCGGAGTATGTCGCTGTGATGTCTCCTTCGTATTTGTGGGTCAGGCATTACGCCGTTAGATTTTGTACGGTCTGTTATATCACCAATGACAACTAAATAATAGACACCACCAATTGACTGTGTCTCCCATCAATATTAGTATCTTCTTGGTTCTTTCGGTAAAGTCACGTAGAAGGGAAATAATAAAATATTACACAAGCAATCATCATCAGGTGTGAAATCCACAGCAAGAAAATTAGAAAAAAGTGGCAGTTTTTCCTAACGTCAGCACCATGGACAGCGATTTACCATCATTGTCATCAGCGCGATCACCACTGCCATCATCATTGCTATATCAGAAGATGTGTACATGTACAGCCATTTGCAATAGCGTAGTAACGACATTATCAGCTCAGGGGGTGCGGCAATCGGTCAGGTGGGGCCCCCCAATATTTGATCTGTCTCGCACGGTCGCCAAACGTTACTGCTCTTAATTCAATTACAAACACATTCCTGTGGAGGGAGCTGGTAGGAACGTTGGGTTGCTCGTTCAATGGCCAGGGTCAACGGCGGCGTGGTGTATTCCGCAAATATGGCCGACTGTGAGGGCGGGCACAAGCCAGCGTGAGTAGGTTAAACGTTGAGTTTTATAAAGGCGCCACGGGGTGACCAGCCCTTCCCCACCCAGCCCCACCCCTCCCACCCCCCCCACCCTCCCCACCCAGCCCCTCCCCACCCAGCCCCTCCCCACCCTCCCCACCCAGCCCCTCCCCTCTCCACCCAGCCCCACCCCTCCCATTTTTGGATGCACGACGGACGGACGGACACAATAATCCCCTGTGGGCTGGTGGAACCAGGTGGTTCCTACCAGTATAAATCGTGGAATGTAATCGAAAGCATTTTCATGAAAACCACCATGACAGATGGCTTGGCCATCAGGTGGGGGGGGGGACATCTCCTGCCCCCACGCTCATTACGCTACTCAGCCCTTTGTCAATTCGCTGCTGTATGAGGGCCTCCCCCCAAGCCGCGCGAGTCGTGGGCGTTTACTCGGCCGTACTTCACCGCGCTGGTCAGCGCGAGTTGGCAAAGGTGGGGCACATAGACGTTGGAACATAGTACAGTACAAAAATGTATTTTTCTGCACTGTTGGCAAAGCACATCCACAGCAGCCATTAATATTCATTTTATATACATGGTGGTCACATTTCCAAGCACCATCCATGTTTGCAGCCTGCTTAGCTTTTGAGATCTGATGAGACCAGGTGCACACAGAGTGATTTGGTCGTGGCTTTACTGCTGTAAAATGTTTTACAGCTTCTTAAGCGTACGTGCTAGAAGGCAAAGGTTTTGATCGCAATGTGCAGCAGCACTGCTTCTGATGAAGCGGCAACTGTCTCTCTGTCTCTTGCCATGTCCCTCTCTGTCTGTCATGTCCCTCAATCTATCTGCCGTGATCCTCTCTGTCTGACTGCGTGTCCGTCTCCGTTTCGCTCGGTGTTTTTCCGAGTCTGTGACTGTGTCTCTTTCACTGTCTATTGGCTGTCCGTGTCCGCAATAGATTGTCAAAGTAGCAACGATTAGGATACTTATTGCGATCTAATTGTAGGCATTATGTAATATTTATTTGTACATGAAATACAGAAAAGTGATCAAGTACACCACAAGAGCGAGATACAATTATAAAGGAATTGGAAACTGATGTCGCGATAATTATCACATCGTCAACATTTAAATCGCATCGTGACAACTTTATTTTTCATTTATTTTATTAATTTGTATTTTCTACTCACCGTTCTTACACTATTCATTACGCACGGTTGCAATCTACTTTGCTGAGTCGGTGTTCGCCGCTGAAGGTGCGATGGGTTTCTTTTTTTCATTCGTATGTATGTTGAACTTCTTTCGCACCATACGTAACTAACCGCACTGATCGGAGGTGCGGCGGAAGGACAACAAACTATAAACACGAAAAGCATTTCTCAAGAAATGAGTTTTAAATCGAGATGCATAGCTCTAATGGCTTCCGAATATTGGAAGGAAGAGCGTTTCAGACGGCCACAGATGAACATCTGAAAAATTCCTATTGCTGTATGCCTCCTGTACCATTCCCGTTCTGTTGTAATGCCTACTTTATTGAAGGTGATATTGGCACGTAAAATGAAGATTGATTGAACTTATATCACGGCAACCATGCTTGTCGCTAAGCAAATGTGAGACATGGCAAAACGGAGTGAGTGGGCGAGCGTGAACGGGCGAGCGTGCGCAAAATCCCACCTTGGGGTAGGCGATGGTGGCCGTTCGCGACATGAACAGCGTGAACTCGTAGAGAGACGGACGCCGCACCACGAACAGCGCACCGTCAGATGCCTTCACGGCCACGCCGGGCCAGCGGCCCACGAGGTCGTTGTGCTGTAGAGAACCCCACATCGTATGCAGGCACTTGCCTGCCAGCAGAACACGCAACTCCGATTGGCACGGTTGGCTACGTACGGTGCGAAATAAGTTCAACGCACGTACATGCGTAGCCGCTGCTACAACTCCCATTCATTTGAATGGAAATGTGGGAATTTACATTGAGATTAATGGCGCTTCTCGGAATCGTCCACAGATGATGCCGTTCCCCATTCATGTCAACGACGATTCCTGCATCTCCATTCGAGGGAACGGGTTTCTCCTGGTGATTCCGAGCACGGAAATATTTCAACATTGGAATCGTCCACAGAAGCAGCACTATTCCTGATACTCTCTATGCTCGTCAATGGCCAGTGTTTGGAAGAGGAAAATTACATGCACACAACACTCACAACTTGCACAGCACTGACATCATCTTATCAGCAGCAGCTATGACCTATCCACTGCTGGATGAAGGCCTCCCGAAGCTGTCACCATCTCTAATTGTCCTGCGATGTAGCGATCCACAGAGCATCTGTAATGTAGTAACTCGGCGGGAGACGACTTCACGGGTAGCACACTCTTTATTTCACCAACTTCGGTTCACAGGCGACTAACACCCACTGTAGTATCTCGGGTGACTAACACCCACTTGGTTACTCGGGTGACTAACACCCACTTGGTTACCCGGGTGACTAACACCCACTTAGCTACTCGGTGACTAACACCCACTTGGTTACTCGGGTGACTAACACCCACTTAGCTACTCGGGTGACTAACACCCACTGAGCTACTCGGGTGACCAACACCCTCTTAGCTACCCTGGCGACTAACGCCCACTGAGCTACTCTGGCGACTAACGCCCACTGAGCTACTCTGGACACACCCTGCCGGGGTGTCCGTCTCGACTGTGGGTCCCCCAGTCCCGACCCACGTGGGCGTCGAACCACGGGTCCCCCAGTCTCGCCTCCGAGCCACACAGGGCCCCGGTCCCTACAAGGACAGCGGGACTAGGGGTCTCGGGGCACTATCTCTTCAACTCCGTCTTCGATCTTCAACTGGTTAACAACCCCGAGTGCTCTCGCGCGTCCCCCTTTATACCCCACCTGCGGACGTCGCTGAGAGCACCCATCCTATTTGACCAATCACTGGGCACTCGCTACGATCCTGTTTTCCCACATCTCAGCGTGCCTCACCACCCACGCCGCGCCGCCCCGTCATCCGTCACTCCCGGCGCGCGCGTCCATACCACGCCCACAACGCGTGCCCAACCCCGCACCCCGTGCCGCCCCGTGATCCATCACTGTCACAGTCGGCGCGCGTCAACACCACCACTACATCACCCCCTACCACATAGCTCGCAGCCGACCCGGCTGCTATAAAAATATACAACACCCCCTCCCCCCAGTGTGCCCCGTAACACAACAACAAGAACAACAACCAACGTAACAACACAACACAACGCGAACACTGCCATCCGCAACCATCAACCAATGCCACTACACAACAACAGAACAATATATACAATCCGGCGAGTGACAATACCAAATGTGTGTGCAAAAAAAAAAAAAAATTTCCATTTTTTTTTTTTTTCTTCTCTTCCGACTCGTGCAGCGTCCCATTCTTTCCGAGCGTCCCTAGAACGGGACATTACCCCGGCAGAGGGGGAACACCGGGCGAGCTCGGTGTTGAAAAATGTCTTCATGAAAAGTGTTGTGCCCTAGCCCGAGTCCGCCTTGCCGGTCCGTCGTACGGCACCAGACGCGGTTGACCGTCCGGCGGTGCCGGCAGTTCAGGAAGGCACGGGCCAGGCATCGGGGACCCGCGCGTGCCGCGGGGTTCCGGTTCCCGACGGTCAGCAGCCGTCAGGCCCGAGACACCTGGGGGAGGGTCAGGTGGAGACACGTGAGGATCAGCCTGCGACACATCCCTCCCCGAGTCGACGGTCACATCACACGCCCGGTCGTTACGGCACAGAACGGGGTCACACGGTGCCGCATAGGGCTTCAGTCGGGAGGGGTGCACGTACCAACGGCGTTTTCCCATTTTAATCTGTATACTCTGGGGTCGTGCAACCCGCACAATTTCCACCGGTCCCCTCCAAGGTCTCAACAATTTGGGGGACGTAGCCAACGGTGCATGTGGACAATGCAGCCAGGCCTTATCGCCTGGTTTCCAATCGTGCGTATGCACCCTCCGTCCATGCAATCTCTCGTTCGCGATTTGCCGAGACCGCGAATTCAATCTCGCCGCCTCCCGCGCTTCAGCCAATTTGGCGATATTAAATTTGATGTGGTCTGCCAATTTTGATTTTGCACGTGGCTGGGAAATCCCCAGTTGGACGTCCATGGCCGGATCGGCCTCCCGCCCATACATAAGAAAAAATGGGGAAAACCCCGTCGCCGCATGAGGGGCCATTCGATAGGCCGCAAGTACCCCCGGCACCTGTAAGTCCCAATCAACCTGATCGTCACAGACCTGTTGGCACAGCATAGACGTAATCGTCCTGTTCAGACGCTCAACCATCCCGTCAGTCTGTGGGTGGTACGGGGAAGTCCGCACTTTCTTTGTACCCAACAGGTCGCACACCTCGCGCAACAAAACGCTCGAAAAATTCTTTCCTTGATCCGTCAGCAAGCGTTCGGGGGCGCCCTTGTCCAAAACATAACCCTGGACGAAGGCGTCCGCAACCGCCGCAGCCGACTGGTTGGCGAGTGGCCATGCCATGGGCCATCGGGTGAAGTACTCTACGCCAACCAGCAGGAACCTATTTCCCCTCGGCGTAGCAGGAAAGGGCCCCAAGATGTCTAACGCAACCAATTCGTTTGTGCGCGAAACTTGAATGGATTGCAGCGGTGGATTAGCCGCCAATGGTGGCGGTTTTCTTCGGGCGCACCCTACGCATCCCTTAAGAATGTTCGCCACGTCGTTACCCATCCCCGGCCAATAATAGTCTCGCTGGATTAGGGCGAGCGTTTTGTGAAAACCCAGATGCATGAGTCGTTCATGAGCAGCCAGAACGACCCTACCCCGCATAGCAAAAGGCACAACAAGCACGTGACGCCGGGACATGTTGTCCCACTTCATCAAGAGGCCCTGTCTGCACACCCAGGAACCGACCCGCGCATCCCCTACCTCGGGAGCGTCAACTTTTCGACGTAGCGTAAGCAGGGAGCTGTCGGACATTTGGAGACGGCCCCACTCAATGAGGGGCAACGATAACAGCGAGTCCCTCCCCGTGGGAGCGTCGACACCCGGGGTGTCAGTGGCGGCGAGCGCAACTCCCGCGGTGTCGGCGACCGGGGGTTTACACCGCGCCGATCCCAGCAAACATGCGCAGTCCGTGCGCGGTGGCAACCGCGACAAGGCGTCCGCATTTGAGTGTCGTAATCCCTTGCGGTAAATCGTCGTGAATTGGTAGTCCTGAAGGACCTCCAACCATCGGGACAATTGGCCCGATGGCTGCGCCACCCGCATAGCGTATTGGAGAGCCGCATGGTCCGTACGAACCGTAAAATGACGGCCGTAAAGATACGGCCTGAATTGCTGTGTAAAAAACACAATCGCTAACAATTCACGGCGAGTCACGCAATAGCGTTGTTCGGCGGGGGAAAGAACTCTACTACCGTAGGCGACCACCCGTTCGACCCCCCCGACCACCTGTGAGAGCACTCCCCCGATACCCGTGTTGCTGGCATCCGTGTCAAGCAAAAACGGTTGTGTGAAATCGGGGTAACACAAGGGGGGAGCCTGCACCAAGGCGTCACGAAGGGAGCAGAACGCAGCCTCCTCTTCCGCCCCCCAGTGAAACCGCACACCCTTAGCCGTCAAAGCGTGCAGGGGCCTGGCTATGGTGGCAAACTGCTTGACAAAACGACGGTAATAGGAGGCGAATCCAATAAAGCTGCGAACCTCCGTGACCGAGGTTGGCGTTGGCCATGAGCTGACGCAGTGCGTCTTAGCAGGGTCTGTCGAGATCCCTGAACGACTCACGATATGGCCCAAATACCTGACCGATTCCCGAAGCAGAAAACATTTAGTCGGCTTAAATTTAAGCTTAGCGGAACGCATCCTGAGGAACACCGCTCTCAGTCGCTGGAGGTGCTCCTCAAAAGTCCGGCTGAAAACGATGATATCGTCGAGATAAATCAAACAGGTGTCCCATTGGAGGCCCGACAAAACCAATTCCATGAGCCTCTGGAACGTGGCGGGAGCGGAATCTAAGCCCATGGGCAAACGGTTGAATTCAAATAGGCCACCAGGTGTCCGGAAAGCGGTTTTAGGTTTAGATTCGTTATCGAGGGGCAATTGCCAAAATCCGGAAAGCAGATCGAGTGTGGAAAAAAACTGTGCTCCCGCCAAGGCATCCAGCGACTCATCCATTCTGGGGAGCGGATACGCATCCGCCATCGAGATTTTGTTTAAGCGGCGGAAATCGACACAGAACCGCAAAGACCCGTCCTGTTTTTTAACTAGGACAATAGGAGCACCCCACGGACTAGAAGAGGGCGAAATAATGTCGACCGCCAACATATCATTAACCGCCGACTGCACATGCTCCTTCTCGGCTGGGCTGAGCCGGAAGGGATTCTGTCGAATAGGGGCCGCGTCCCCCGTAGCTATGTGGTGGCGCAACAGGTCTGTGCAGCCGATATCGTACTTATGTCTGCTGAACACATCAGCAAACTCGAGTAGCAAACCCCTCAATGCTCCCAATTGCACCTTTGACAAGTTAGCAGACCCGGCACACAACGAGTCCAACCACTCTGTCCCCTCATCACTTGGAGGATGCGACTCGACACTGAAATCAGCGTGATCAACGAGCTGTTCCTCAACGGTTAGCGGCGCGGCGTGAGCCAGCACCGTTCCCTGCGTAATTATGGCCGGCCGCGACCCCGTATTCAGGACCATTACGAACGGCTCACTGTCCCCTCTCACCATGGTTTGAGCTACCGCCAAGTCGAGGCCCCTTTTGGCCCTGTTAGACGGCCCCAACAGTACTCCCTGTGCCCCCGCACCCACCCCGAGCGGTTTCCTCAACCGAAGGGGTACCAACATTTGCGATCCCGGGGGCACCCGTACAGTCTGAGTTGCCAGCGCCTGCACCGTCGCACAAACCGTGCGTATTTTGGTAGGGCTTGTCAAGAACGCAACCTGCCGTCCCGACGGAAGCTCAATGCAGGCCTGATCTATGAGAATTTTGATGGGCATTTTGGACAAAAAGTCCGTACCTAGCAAACAAGGAACGGCCAGCGATGATGATACAAAAATAGGGCCCGCCAATTTGATGTCACCAATGCAAATAGTCGCCCGAATCTGGCCGATGATCCCCAGGGATCCCCCATTCGCCGCATAAAATGGCACGTCCACAGGCAGAAGGGGTCGACTTTGGACGGGAAGAATGTTATAAATAAGGTCCGAAATGATAGTGGCCGACGCACCCGTGTCCACAAGCACCCGGACCTCAACCCCGTCAATAAACCCCGTTACCACGGACGACCCGGCCGACGCAGCCACTATCCTGTGGGCCAATTCGGACCATTCGACTGCTTGCGGGCCGTGTACGGACCCCCCCCACCGAATTGAACCCCCGGCACCCAGCCGCGGACCCCCCACCGCCAAGCGGCGACCCGAACGTGCCGCGTATGTGGACCGGGCGTGTGAGGTGCCGCGACTTGCCGGGTTTAGTTGGGATGACTTGTGGGCCTGGTCGTCGTCCCGACGTGGTCCCATGGCGCGCTGACGCGGGGCCCGGCACCCGGCTACGACGTGACCCCGAAGGCCGCAGTTGTAGCAGACGACGAGGGACGTCGTAGGTTTCGGTTGCTCCAGCTTGCGGGATGAACGTGTGGGTGAACGACCTCCCGTTCTCCACTCCCCCGGACGCGATACAGCGAAGGCCTGCTCCCGATCCGCAGCTGGCTGAGGCTCGGCGATCGTGGCGGCCAGTGCCGCGTTCTCCGCCAATTTGCAGACGACCGTCGGCTTGCGCTTGAGGACCTCGTACGCGTGAATACTCGTGGCGATCGCCAGGGAGCAGATATCCATTTCATCCGCCACATTAATGGGGACTCCCAACTCGTGGGCCAACGCCAGCAGCTGCTCCGTCACCATGGCGTCCTTCCCCTCCTTGTCCATGCGGGGAAAAGCTGCGTCCGCCAAGGCGAGCAGCGCCGTGCGATAGGCGAGCGTTGTTTCCCCAACCACCTTCCGCCGATTGTAGAATTGGTGGCGGCAGGTCGAGGGCGGGCCGAACACCTTAGCCATCAGGTGTAGCGCGGCCTGGAGCGTTGAGCGAGACGACCTTGGGGCCGATGTGAAGGCTGCAAGCGCGTCGTCGTCGAGCATCGCTGGCAGAGCGCGCAGGGCAGTGGTGTCGGACCACCCCGACATTTCTTGATGTGCGAGGAACCTTCGGTGGAAGGCTCCCCAGTCGCCTCCGTCTGCCTTGAACGCCGACAGCGCGGGCAATCGTTGCTGGAGGACTCGGTCGTCGTCGTCGTCGGAACGATTTTCCCCCGCGCCACTGTGGTTGTACAAAATGTCGGCTCTGTCAGCAGTCGCACCCTGGAGAGCTCCGGCGCGCGCCGATGACGCGGGCCGCGCTGAGTGGAGATCTCCGGCCACGTGGTGTCCCCGCTTCCCGCCAAACAATGGCGGTCCCTCAAAAACGGCGCCAACTTCATAACTTTTGGCGCGAAGCGCCTTTTGGCGGGAACCCTCCAGCCGCGCCGCCTCCTCCAACCCCGCAGCCGTCCCTCCGCCCGCTGGAATGGAGATCTCCGCCAAAACTGCAGCGGCGGCGAGCAGCAACTCCGCCAGACGGGAGTGCGCGTCCTGTAGGCTGGTGTCGGAGGCGAGCTGAGCGTCGGCCATCGCCGCGAAGTGCTGCATCGGCGGCAACTCCTCGTCCTCTCCTCCCGAGGTTGGTGTCTCCGGTACGCCGTCGTCTTCCCGATCTCGCTCGTGGGTACGGGTAGTCTTCCTAGTATCCATTCTTCTTGAAGACAGGTTTACTTCTGACGCCAGTTGTAATGTAGTAACTCGGCGGGAGACGACTTCACGGGTAGCACACTCTTTATTTCACCAACTTCGGTTCACAGGCGACTAACACCCACTGTAGTATATCGGGTGACTAACACCCACTTGGTTACCCGGGTGACTAACACCCACTTAGCTACTCGGTGACTAACACCCACTTGGTTACTCGGGTGACTAACACCCACTTAGCTACTCGGGTGACTAACACCCACTGAGCTACTCGGGTGACCAACACCCTCTTAGCTACCCTGGCGACTAACGCCCACTGAGCTACTCTGGCGACTAACGCCCACTGAGCTACTCTGGACACACCCTGCGGGGTGTCCGTCTCGACTGTGGGTCCCCCAGTCCCGACCCACGTGGGCGTCGAACCACGGGTCCCCCAGTCTCGCCTCCGAGCCACACAGGGCCCCGGTCCCTACAAGGACAGCGGGACTAGGGGTCTCGGGGCACTATCTCTTCAACTCCGTCTTCGATCTTCAACTGGTTAACAACCCCGAGTGCTCTCGCGCGTCCCCCTTTATACCCCACCTGCGGACGTCGCTGAGAGCACCCATCCTATTTGACCAATCACTGGGCACTCGCTACGATCCTGTTTTCCCACATCTCAGCGTGCCTCACCACCCACGCCGCGCCGCCCCGTCATCCGTCACTCCCGGCGCGCGCGTCCATACCACGCCCACAACGCGTGCCCAACCCCGCACCCCGTGCCGCCCCGTGATCCATCACTGTCACAGTCGGCGCGCGTCAACACCACCACTACACATCTACACAAGAGATGATTTCATCACTCCATCTCAGCAGTAAACAAAACCCACTGGGTGCTTTTCCTCCTTTGGCTGCCACTCCCAAGTTAGTCTCGGCCCCCGGCAAACGATAGCAACGCTTACAATCCGACGTCACAACTAAGACCTACAACGCACGAATCAGTCCATTCAATGCACGTTCACTCATCGCTCACAAGAGAGATTCACTCAACCTGCGGTTCAATGCAGAGGCGTAGCTAGGGGGGGGGGCAGGGGGGTACATATGTCCCCGGGCGCCAAGGTAAAGGGGCGCCAAAATGAGGCTTACAACGTTACATTATAACTTATTGCGGCGGGCGCGGCAGCCTGAAACTACTGCACAAATCTACACCTCAACCTAAAAGTTTGTATATCCCGCCACACACAGTCTACATGTCATGCAATTACATTTTGGTACGCGCGCCTATTAAGAATTTACATGGAAGAACGTCCCAAACAACAGACAGGCGCAGTCTTTCAGCCTTAGTCACTGGCCTGTTTTTTGGTGGCGGAAACTACGACGGCCTATTTTTAGTTCTTATTAATGACACCACGCTCCAGGCGGCTGCAGCAGCCGGAGCAGCCCACGCACGTCAACATAGTGTGGCCTTCATTTAGCAGCACAATGTTATGACAATGCTGCTGTGATGACTGGAAATATATCCGGCCTTCAACAACGAATATGTGACAAAAATCACAGAGCATTGTTTGTCAACTGTGACAACCACAGCTTAAACTTAGCAGGAGTACACTCAGCTAAACAGGATCAACTTGTCGTCACATTTTTTGTAACAGTTGAAAGTATGTATTTGTTTTTCTCTCGTGCAACAATTCGTTGGGAAGAGTTTAAAAAAGCTGTGCCCATCACAGTAAAGCGTGAGTCTGAAACACGCTGGAGTGCACGATCAGAAGCTGTTAAAGCTATCTATGAAGGACCGGATGAACTAGTAGGGCTGCTAGACAAATTATCGGAGGACGTAACTATGACGCCTGAAAGCAGAAGTGATGTAGAACAGTTACAGGCATGCGTATTAAATTTTAACTTCATAGTTTTATTACATTTCTGGAATGTCATTCTTGGAAAAATTTATCGTGTTCAGAAGCGCTTACAGGATCCTACTATGAATTTCAAGGAAGCAGCAACTGATCTTGAATCTTTGGAGCATGAATTTGTCAAGCTTCGTGATGATTTGAGCCAAGTTGCTGTAGAAAACGCCAAAACAAGATGCACAGCCTGGGGGATCGATGTGGACAGAAGAATTAGGCGACGTCGGAAGATGCCAGAACTGGCAAGAGTTGCAGGACTTTCAGCAGAAAAATAAATTGTGCGCGTTATGAAGAGCATATTTTATCGACTTCAACAGGAGATGTCAACACGGTTTTTACGACTAAAAGACCTGAACACAAAATTTGGATTTCTGCTGGACGTCAAAACTCTTCTATCCGACACGGATGTCGATGCAATTCATCGAAATTGCACAGATTTTGGAAATTTCTATGACACCGACATCAATGGCCACGAACTTTTCACAGAAATTGGAGATTGCAAAATGCTGCTCAGTAACCGGAATGAAGTTCTACCAGAAACTCCTTTGGATCTTCTTAGTTTTATTGTGTTTCATGGAGACGACGTATTTCCGAATTTGCGAATTTCACTGCAAATTGTATTAACAATAGCAGTTTCAATTGCAAGCTGTGAGCGGTCGTTCAGCAAATTGAAACTTATTTGTCGCATTTGCGTGCTTCAATGGGACAAGATCGTCTCAGCGATCTTGCTCTTCTTAGCATTGAAAGAGAAACATTGGGAGAAACAGATTTTGATTACGTGATTGACCAGTTTGCGACAGTGAAATGAAGAAAAATTAATCTTTTGTAGACTATGTCAACCAGTCTACGACAGTGACTGAGTGAGCCATGTAATATAATTTCTATAAATTTGCTTCTTTAAATACAATGTTTCATTAAAATTTAAATTGTTATTCCTTATTCGATGTAATAGGAAAATGTGATTAAACGGGGGGGGGGGGGGGGGGCGCCAATTTTATAGTTCGTCCCCGGGCGCAAAATATCCTTGCTACGCCTCTGGTTCAAAGTAATGTAATGATTTAGGGGGTCTCGATTCCATTCAAGAATCGATTATTTTTGTCTCATTTGTATTGTTTGTCTTGTACGTTGTGTTATATTATTTACATGTTATTCAATTCGTTGGCCTAAAGGCAAAAAATGCATTAAATGTGCATAGATTTTGGATAAATTGTAAACTGATTATTACGTGTATTTAACAAGTAGGCTTTCGCGACCAATATTATTCATACAGTGTTGTGATTTAGATCGCGATCAATTCGAAAATACTTTATAATGAATGATTGTTATGTGCACGAGCATATGCATTTATCATGAGCTTAAAAATGAAGCTAAATTAACTGATGAATCATTACATAAGACACACTTTGGATTTGAATAATATCTAAATGCAACAGGATCTCAAGATGCTGTACAGAAACAGTGGGCATATTTAACAGAGGCAGTCAGCCATAGGCAGAAGGAAAAAAGGAAGATGTATGTATGTTGAACTTCTTTCGCACCGTACGTAGCCAACCGTGCTAATCGGGAGCATGGGGGAAGGACAAGAAACTAAACACAAAAAGCCGTTCTCAAGTATCTTGGGTCTACGTGCCTACTCAACGCTCACAACACACAGTCACTCAGCGCCTGCAAAAAACAAACATTCAACACAAGCCAGGTTTCCACAAAATTATCACAGAGAGAAATATCCCCGTGCGCATTAGATAAACTACTCTACCCATTCATTGTACAGTGATTTTATGCTTAACACTAAAAAAGTCCACCTCCATCCACACACTGCACAGCAGCATTTGTTTAGCAGGCCTTACTGCTGATACAGATGTCACTCAACAAAACAAACATCCCCCATATAGTCTGAACAGACCGTAGGGTCAAGTGCTGTTAGCAAGCACCTATGAAGGCCGGAACGGTACTACACGAGGGGGTGGGTGGCCAGCACCACGCCCCAACTGCCTTTATTTGCCGAGTGGTGATGTTTTAGACGCCTCACCAGGTTCTTATTTGAGGCTGAGTCAACCTAGAGGAGGCCCAGGGCCAGTTCAGATCATCATCACTGGTGTTGGCCGTGAGCGGGAATCGAACTCGGATTGCCGGATTCGTAGCACAGCGCGCTAACCGCTACACTACCACAGCCCACTTACATCACTCAGCACACACGCACGCACGCACACACCAGAGGTCGCAAACGGGTTTTGATTCCTTACCCTTACCCGTACCCGGCCGCACCAGGGTCGCAAACGGGTACCCGTACCCGTACCCGGCCGTACCCGTACCCTACCCGTACCTGGCCGGGTACGGGTAGGGTACGGGTATCGGGTACCTGATTGCGACCTCTGGGATGAAGCCATGTTGCAGGCGCGGGTGGGTTGATTCTAGGAACTTGAAATGTGAGAAGAGACAAGACGTTGGGAAATGAGTGACAAACGGTTACTCACCAGTGACTCACGGTCTACCCGTATCCGTACCCGGCCACACGAGGGTCGCAAATGGGTACCCGTACCCGGCCGGATACGGGTAGCCGTGTATCGGGTAGGGTACGGGTATCGGGTACCCGGTTGTGACCTCTGACACACACGCATGCACACACACGTCCTCCCAACATAAGGACATCGCACTCGGCTACATGCTGGGACTCACCCTCCTTCAACTTGAGCATTTTCTGCATCTTGACGACGTTCCCCTTGCGGTTCTCCACCAGCACCAGGTCCCCGACCCCAAGGCACCGCTCCGCAGAGCCGAGCGGCCGATCGTCACGCACAGCGCATGCCCCTTCACGACCCTCACCGCCCATCGTTGGCTCTTTGGGATGGGGTTTGACACAGGGGCCATTTCGCAAAGCGGCCATTTCCTCGGCCGCGTGCGCGCTGCTGGGCTCCATCTCCTTGGCCGCGTGTGCGACGTTGGGTCGCGATTCGTCGTCCGTATGTCGGGCACTATGTTGCGTGTCCTCGTCCGCGCCTTTGACGCTGGCGTCAGGTTGCGTTTCATTCAACGGACGGCTGCCTTGGCCCTGTGCCTCCTGTCCGGCTGACTCCGCATCAGGGCTGAGGCTCTCGGGATCCAGGAGGGTGGCGAGGCGTGCGGCTGGGGACAGGGAACGGCGCCAAGTGCCGCGCCGGACAAGGTGTGAGGAGGCAGCATCCGCGACCTGGGAACAAGGGGCAGTGGAAACGCCATCATCTACACCTGCAACAACAGAGCCCTTAAGAGGCAAAATCCGGCCCATGAACTCGTGTCCCTTAATCGTACCATTAAACTATAAAGAATATTTTATTTTACCACGTAAGACCCACTGAGCTAGAGAGCTCTTTTTCAGAAGCGACCTGGCTACCATAAATGAGAGCTCAACAAAGTAGCGTATCACGTGGACATTTATAGCAGCCCAATACTCTTAAACGCATTTTTTTTAAACGTGGAGGGAAAAACCTGAGGACATATGAAAAAAAGTACCACCGTGGCTCTGAAATTAAATGACAGTGCTAAAGTTAATTCGTTTATGCGAGTGCGTGATATCATTTAGTGAATGGTCTTGGTCACCATATCGACTGTGTTGTAATGTGTTGTGGAGGTCTGAGGTGTGAGGACTGTAGCACAGATGTAGTGATTCTGAAAATACTTATGGAATTAAAGTTTGAACACACCTGGCCTATAACAAATGCACGAAGTTTATGCAGCAACACCTCAATGAATCACCAAGACACACATTTAGGAGGGTCCTGCATTGTGATGTTCGGTCATAAATTATATTCTTTATGTGGTGCTTGTGGGAGAAATTTGTCATTCTGGAAGAAAACTATTTATGACATACCACTCAATAGATCTGCTGCTAGTTATATGTATGTTGAACTTCTTTCGCACCATACGTAGCCAACCGTGCTAATCGGAGGTGCGATTGTTGGGTTCATGATACCCACTTTATTGGGAGTTGTTAAGGGACATCTTGAAGAGATGATAGCTGATGGTCAGGCATGCTGGTATATATCTTCGTATTGGATCGTTAAAGAGTCATCGAGACTTACCGATACAGACGAACAGAGGGAATCCATTATTGCAGTGTTCTTCACTAATTTTCAGAAGGGGGGGCCACTTTCGCCGATAAGACATCATCGGTAATGTGATGAGGGCCACCACACATTTGAAACCATTGTTGGGTTTGACAGCAGCACGATGATGATGACAATGGGGGGGGGGGGGGTGTTTTCACTCTTTGTGTATTGTCGGTGGGGGCTGCAGGTCAGGGGCCGCACTAAAGGCCACCAGGGGCCCGCCAGTGGCCCCTGGTGGCCTTGCGGTGAACAACACCGCATTAACGCTTTCAACCTCAGTTGGAATTAATGGATTTTTTAAACCACCTGCCAGGCCCAGTAGATAAACATCACCACCAGCGGAGTGTGAAATCCCCCTGCCTTGGTGCAGAGCTTCAACGGCTTCACACAGCCAGTCCCCCAGCATGCACCGCGCACTGTGACGTAGCCCCGAGTGCCGGCTCCCGTCGTGCACCGCGCGTTGTAACACGAGGCTACGTTATTAGTCGGAATAACCGTGACTTGAAATTAGTTTTTTTTCTTCTAAATCTACAAACCTGTCAACCCATACAGTTCTTCTCCGTATTCTTGTACAGGGAAATTGAGTTTTCAGGTCCGTACGGCGTCCAGCTATTTCAATACGGGCTAAGAAATGTCTGTTTGTGTTTCTCCCTTGTGATGGGACTTTGTTGGATGAACGTTGAGATTTATAAGGACACTGGGTGATCAATAAGGTCTGAATTGGTCTGTAATAAGGTAGGGCACTGATAAGGGGTTGACAGGTATGAATCTATAGAATTCAACTCGCTATTGACACATTTTTATTCGATCTTCATGCAGCGTCTCGCCGCCCTGTGCCTACCATGCCTAAAGGACGACAGTGCAGCAGGATTCACCATTGTACTGTACTTCTATGCTCCTCGCCTTAATCGACCCACACAGAGCAGCCGTGGTGAAATATGAAGAACCCCCCATGAGAGAGCGGCCCTCATAACGGAGTGAATCGCCCAAGGGCTGAAGATTAGCATTTGTAATTGTAAGCTTATCAAATGTTGGGGCTGTCGCCAATGATCTGGACTCGGGATGCGATTCTGAATTTCGGATTTATCCGTAATTCTGAATCGTGTTTATTTTCACAGCCAACAGCCGATTCGGTAAAGTCACGTAGATAGAAAAAATAATAACAAAAAAAAAGTTATTAAAAAGTGATTGTACCGATTAAAAAGTGATTTTACCGAAAGAACCATAAAATATGAATTCCTGCAGTCACGAAAGTTAAGTCAAAATCGCTCCCTTACCACAATTATTATGTTGCAAATATGCAAATGATCCTAACACTTCTTCGTAAACTGTCATTGAAAAATTGTAAATGTCCATCCGCAACGTGACCTTAGCTTTAAGAGGTTAAACGCCTCTAAATCTGCCATGATCGTTAGGAGGGGGGGGGGACGTGACGTCACGTCTCACCTGTGGCTCTGTGACGTCAGTCGCCCCGCCTCCTTCGCTGTCGACGTCGCCAGGGTCCGAGCCCGCACGGGTGGTGAGCCCTCGTGACGTCACGGCCGGGGCGCGCGCCAACAACCCACGTGACGTGACGGGGGCGCGCGACCCCCCGAGCTCACCACGTGACGCGGCTGGGGCGCGCGCCAGCAGCCCACGTGACGCTGCAAGGGCGCGCGACCCCGCGAGCTCACCACGTGACTCGGCCGGGGCGCTCGCCAGCAGCCCACGTGACGCTGCAAGGGCGCGCGACCCCGCGAGCCCCCCACGTGAGCCCACGGCGAGCGCGCCGAGCTGCGGGCGAAGCGGAGCGGAGGCGAGGGCCGCGCGGGCTGCGCCCCCCCAGCTCATCCCCAACCCCCCCCCCTCCGACCCCCTCCGCCCCCCTCCAAGGGCGAGCGGGCTCGGTAACGACGGGAGAGTTGCGGCTGAATCCGTCCGCGCTGTGCCGCTAAAAGGTTGTCACTGCAGAGTAAAGAACGCGCGGCACCCGCTAGAGAGAGAGAGGCAACGGGCGCGCGCACGCAACTTGCGTTGGTGCCTGAGCCCAGACGCGCGGTTTGACGCGGACCCTCGCCCTCCCCTCACGTCTCAGAAGTTCGAGGTCCTCGGTGACGTCATTTGGCGATTCGAGTAGCCGTCGCACGTTGCGTGACGTCATCGCTCGACGGCGTCGACTCGATTCCCAGGCGTTCGGTGTGAGCGATTCGCCGTCGCGATTCTGGAATCGATGGCGTTTCGTCTCCCGTGGGCTGTTACTGCGGCCGTGATGGCCACGGCCCCTTTTGTGCCAGGTTAGGTGCACCTTGAGGCCGTCACATGCCTTCTGGCTCGCCAGAAGGCATGTGACGGTGTATCTGTGTGAGATAGAGGGCGTCGCGGTGGCTAAGAGATGTTATCTTCCTCGCCTGGTATACGGGAGGACGTAGGTTCGATCCCGACCCTGACCCCTGCTGTTTATTTGGAGTTTGCGTGTCTCTCTCTCTGTAGAGATGTGAACTACCTCGCCTGATATACAGGAGGTCGTGGGTTCAATCCCGACCCTGACGCCTGCTGTATATGTGGAGTTTGCAGTGTGTCTCTCCCTGTGGTCGCGTGGATTTTTCTCCGTGTCCTCCGGTTTTTCCTTCCACATTTAAAATCAACATCACGCGTTTAGAGTCGATCGTCGATTAATTATTCAGGAGGGAGGGGACGCCAGATTTTCAAAAACTCTGGATAATTAATCACTAAATCATTATTTAAAATAGATCATGTTTTTAGGTGTTATATGTTTTTTTATTCTTTACTTACTGTATGAAATTGTCAGACATTAACATACAAATGGACAAAAATAAACATCCAACTTTAAAAAGTGACTATTTACTGTATCGTACTTACCACTCCAATCTCGAAGACTACATGGGTTTATGTATATGAGCGCAGTATTATTGTATGTAGTGTATAATGTAGTGTATATATGTGACACTGAAATCGAGCATAGCTACTTTGTGTGTCACGTGTCGTGTCTTCAAAAGTTACTCATACCGACACGCAACAAGTCACCTACTTACACTTTATTCACCTATTCTTGCACCAGTTGTAGGCACTCCTATAACTATCTATACGGTCACTTATGATTAACTTCTCCCTACTCTTATCTACATTTCGCCTCCCTTATCCTGCGCTCAGCAGCTCTGCTCTCAGCAACTTCGCACACAGCGTCTCCGCACACAGCGTCTCCGCACACATCAACTCTACACCTCCACCGCTGCCCTCACGCTCCCTCAGACCCGCTCATCCGTCTGTCCCGGTTGAGGGGATCACCATCACCCGCCCGGCGACGGCGTAAGTGTTGAGGTTCCTTTGACGGCTGGAGCGGCTGCGGCGAGATGTCTTCACACTTGGCCCCCGGCAACAACTCCCCCGCTCCGCTCACGCATACGCCCTTATATACATTCCTCTGCTAATTATCCGAGACCTCTCTAGCATCTCTTTAAGCTGTCGCCAGGCTAGCGCCTGTTGGCCCATCAACCATCTCACGTCTCCCTTGCAACACCTCTGGTCTCAGCGTGCACAACCGGTCGACTCCGTCTGCACCTGTGTAATGACGATCGGTGGGGTGGGCGTCGCCGCCTCAGCCTCTAAGCCAATCGGGTAACAGGAACTATCGAGGTTAAAGTTCAAGGACGGAGCCCGAGGGTGCTAGTGGGGTACCATCTACCACCTGATGACGGAGACTTGTGTTGCCTCTGAAACGTCGTGATTTATTATTTTATTTCTATTAGATTTTTTTTTTATATTTACCTACGTGACTTTACCGAAAAAAACCTAAGAGTATGAATCCTTGCAGTCACGAAAGCTTCAAATCTAGAACCATCTAGAGAGTTTGTGAGGGGGTGTGGCGAGAGGCGGGGTCTGGGTGACGCGGGAAGGGGTTATAAGGAAAACCCAGAAGGGACTCAGGGTCAGTGAGGAAGGTCTGGAAGCGGGGCCACGTCTCGGGACGGGCTCCCAGCGCACCCGTCTGCCAGCGGTGCGCGGGAGCGGGAGAGAGCGGAGAGAGCGACGCGCGCAGGACACCAGTTCACGCGGGGCGACGCGGGGCGACGCGGGGCGACGCGGGGCGACGCGGGGCGACGCGGGGCGACGCGGGGCGACGCGGGGCGACGCGGGGCGACGCGGGGCGACGCGGGGCGACGCGGGGCGACGCGAGGCGACGCGGGGCGACGCGGGGCGACGCGGGGCGACGCGGGGCGACGCGGGGCGACGGAACAATGTGGAAGAACGCGGAGCTGTCCAGCACGAGAACAAATAAATAAAGAAGACACAGTCGATTGTCGTCGAGCTGATTTATTACACCTGCATTGCCCCTTACAACTGACGGTTTGTCCGTGCAAACCTCACGCTGCACCTGTTTGTCCTCAGTTGCCCTCGGTTAACTGTGCGCACCGCGTATTTCACTACTCTACACGTGCACACGGTGGCGATAGCTGGACTGGGTCACAGCCTTTGGAGCGGTTTTGTCGGATTGGCCCGGGACAGCCGAATAATGTTGGAAGCAGCTGGATAATCGATGATAAACTATTTATCTGCTTTAGATTTTCACGTGACAAAGCCACTTCGTTGAGCTATCATCTGTGGTAGCCAGGTCACTTCTGAAAAAGAGCTAGACAGCTCAGTGGGCCTTAAGTGGTAAAATAAATAAATCAACGTTAGTTTTTGGTTTAGTGTTGCCCCCTTGCATATATGGGTTTTCTCCAGGAGCTCGTTTCCTCCTACATAAGCACTAATCTAGTTACAACTCCCCAATATAGAGAGGATCCCAGAGCTTGGGCATTTGCTGGTGCCGGCTCACCGCTTGGCTGCTGCTGCTGCATTCCCACTCGTCTGTGGTTCCTGCTCGCTCCTCTAGAGTCGTTCTCTCGCTTCAAGAGCGAGTGAATAACTGTGCGGCGCGTTACGAGTTGAAGTTCTTTTCTACTGCAGTTGGAATTGGTGGTCAGTCGGCTTTGTTAGCGTGGCACCCAAGCTATGGAACGCCTTGCCACTTGAAATCAGGCAGTCGGTAGACATTCAAGTCTGCTTTGAAATCGTATCTCTTTAAAGTGGCCTTCCCTCTATAGTTTGGTCAGTTGGCTTGTTTTTGTTTCCTGATTTTCATGCATTGTGCATTGGGAACCTAGGATAGAATGCGCATTATACATTTGAATTATATTATTCACATTCTTGCGCCTCTTCCCCCAAACGGTATCCTGATTCTTCTACTATCGATGTTGCATCACGAGACGTCAGTATCCATTCTGTACTTTAACACAGCATCGCAACCTCCCTGTATTTAAGAATGCCAGTCTCAAGTTTATTTTGTTTAGCCACGTGAGGATTGAAGACGCTAGGATAGAGCCTCATTTACAAGAGTGACCCGGGCATCGGCCCACGGAAGGCGATATCACAGTCATCCACGTAACTTTAAATTCTTATGGGCACCAGCAATAGTTACAGCAAGGCCCCTCAGTAACATGTGTAGCTATGGAATTGACAGCAAGGGCATTGCGGTAGCGAGATGTTAACTACCTCGCCTGGTATACAGGAGGTCGTGGGTTCGATTCCGACCCTGATGCCTTTATATTTGGGGTTGGCTTGTCTACCTCCCCGTGGATTTTTTCCCTGGGTCCTCTGGCTGCTATAAATGTCCACGTGATAAGCCACTTCGTTGAGCTGTCATTTGTAATAGCCAGGTCACGTCTGAAAAAGAGCTATACAGCTCAGTGGGCCTTACCTGGTAAAATATATATTTTTAGTAAGTTGATTAAAGAGTGCTTCAAGAAAAGCCAACGTCCCTGTGTGTGTGAAGAAGCAGGTGATTTCCCAATGCACCCCATTGGGTCCGATTCAAGTGTTGATAGTGGCAGTTTGTAGTGATATTTGGTCAGAAAAAAATTCAAATTATCCCTCGGTGATCAAGAGCAACTGCCTTTCTACCAAAACGTGATTCAGGCCTGGCCACCTCTGACGAACAGCTTATAGCTCAGTGGGCTGTACCTGACAAATAAAACATTATAGGTAGTCCTCTACTTACGATGGAGATGCGTTACGACGACCCCATCGCATGTCAAAAATATCTTAAGTCGAAGATGGCCTAGCCTACTCAGGAGTCTTAAAGAATGGTGATAATTTACCAAAACAGAGCAATTTACGGTACTGTACTCTATAAACGATATACTGTATGTATTTATTAATTACAATACTGTATTGCACAGTGAAATGTAAAGTAAAACAACCAAGGTAAATTATTAGCCTACCTATATGAACTGCAATTTAATAGGTTTTTTTCAGGAAACAATCCTATCTGCTATAAAAAAAACTTTTAACATGCATTGAACGTATCGTATCGTGGTAACCCTAAAATGAAAGAGCTAAAGTCACGTATCATACATGCATTGCACGTATCGTAACGTATCATATTGTACTGTACTCACCAAGATTCGTACCTCGTACGCTGCTGCGTTTGCCTGCGGCGCGAAATTTTAAATATTTTACAATTTTGTCGTATCGCCATCGTAAGATCGAAATATCGTAAGTCGGACCATCGTAACTCGGGGACTATCTGTACATCCATGAATGAGAGCAAATTATTCCTCTGCACTAATCACACCTCCGATTAGCACGGTTGGCTCCATACGGTGCGAAATAAGTTCATCGCACATACAGAAAGTTGCAAACCAGTTATCAACTTGAATGAATTTTGAGCATTGTTAGAAAGTACACTTTATTGCGAAGAAAATGTCATCAACAATTCACTTGGCAATTTACACAAGACCTGAAATATCTTGGATTACAGAAGATTGACATCCCTTAGCCAAGAGCGATGCTGAAGCATGGGAAGGTAACTAGGAAACACAGAAACCATCGTGAAGCATGCACGGTAAAGCCACCGCCTCCGCTATAACCGCGCACGTGGCCGCATGACATTCTCGCCGAACCTTGTAAGCCACAGGCCTTGGGGGGCATGCATATGCGTGGATTAGCGCGCACGGTACGGACACCATAAACAGCGCACAATGACATGCTGATGGACAATCGACTTCGGTGGTACTGTACACCTGAGTATTTTTTTACACAGGGCACAACCACCTGATGAGACTCGAGGAAACGATAAAGAAACCAATGTTTTTTTATTTTACCAGGTAAGGCCCCGATTGAGCTGTGGTAGCTTTTTTAAGAAGCGACCTGGCCACAAATGATAGCTCAACGAAGTAGCTGATCGTCACGTGGGAATTTATAGCAGCCAAATACTCCTTAAGCGCATGTTGATTCTAAATGTGGAGGGAAAAACCCTAGGACCCGGAGAAAAATCCACGCACCCACGGGGAGAGAGAGATATTTCGAGGCGAACAAAGCCTCACCAGGGTTTTCTATGACGCATTGCTATTAAAGAGCCCAATAAATGATATATTGAAATGTGATTTTATTGTAGAGGGTAAACAAGCAACCTTTTGGTGACTTTATGTAAATATATATTTTGTTTGAATAAAAGTGTTTGAGGGATTTTGCGTTTCTCTTTGATGTGCATAACTATGCTGGGACTACATCCGACAAACCATTGAACTTACACATGCGTAGGTATGTACAACTTGATAACACTGTAATCAACAAAAAACTGACAGTGTGTATTGTAAGGGTGTTTATGAATTGTCTGAGGTTGCTTAATCTGTGGAACTGCCAGTGTCTCTGAGTTAGACGAGGCATAAATATTATTTGCCTGTAAGAGACCACTTTCTGTGCGTTGTTTACACTACGTTTTTTTATAGATGCTGTGTTTTTTATTCCTTAATATAATGCCATCGTGTTTTAGGCTCAGTTTACATTACAATTAATATGGCAGATTTAAAATCGTGTTTTTAATTAAAGATAATTTGTATATTGCGATTATAATTTGCTATCTATTTTTTTACTTCGCTTATTTGTTATTGTTTATTATTGATTTATTTTTACCGTCACTTGTTGCGTATGTCAGAGGAAGCGGTGGTGTTGTTTTTTGTTGATGAAACACGATTTGAGAGCTCATTGGCTCACAGAGTAATGCAAAATAAACTTAAACTTAATGGACAGCTGAGGAAAGCCAGTTTGGGTTCGGAAATATATATTTTTGCACGGACATCATTTGCCGTAGCAAGTGTAAAGCGTTCCAACCACCCCCCCCAAATCTACGCTCAATTCGTCTGGTCCAATTCACCTTATGTCACGTGACTTTTTGATAAATGTAACTCAACACAGTATCACTTAAAAATTGTACAAATTGGTTTCCATACTGTCATTGTGGATTATAGGTAAATAATAATAGGTCTGCATCACCACATTAGAATTACATCTTGGTTGATCTGCCTATAGGTTGTTTAATACTGTAGTGCGTTACCTCAAAATCCACTACGGCAACATTGCGAGTGCTTTTGCGCCATGTCGCTGGGTGATGGTGAAGGGACCCACCCCACAGTGTTCATGGAGACCTCTTGCCTACACGAGGCAATCCATACCATTGTATTGAGCAGGCTAAATGGGGCACAGGAGGGCCAGAGAAAGATGGGCTTCATTTTATTTACCCGAAACCATGTTGGCGCTCACCCACTTAAACAGTAAGCTGCTCATTAGTGAAACAGTCATATGTCCGTTTATTTTGTAGATTTTAAAAAATGCATGTTCATCAGGATTTCATTGTACACGTACGGTAGCTGGGGACCTCGTAAGCGACTGCTTGGACCTGTCCATGAATTGCAAGCTTCCCTTGTACCATGTTTGTTGTCTGTTCCCCTATACCTCCGATTAACACGGTCGGCTAACACACGTACACGTTCGGTTCTTCGGGAGCTCTCGTGAAACTGAAGAAGAAGCTTGCAAAAAACGTCGGAGACATCGCGCCCGACAACGCGCGGTGCAACCATAAAAAAAACACATCGAGAGAGGGCTACGAAGCACGATAAAAACGCGAAAACGCACGCAGCAGAACTCTCCGTCAGTAGAGCGGGGGCCCTCGCGGGCACCGTGCCGACCCCTTGGGCGCGTGGTGGCCGGGGGCCTCACAGGGGGCCCACGTCCCACCAATGCGTGGCGGCGAAATGCGCCCGGCGCGTGCTGGAGCCGCAGTGGACCTCGCCCTTCTTCACGTGGTGCGACAAGAGGTCGTCCACGAAGGAGCAGCGCAGGCCGAGGGGCTCGAGCAGCGAGCACACGCTGGTCTCGAGGGCGCACTGCTCGTCGATGATCGGACCAAACGGCTTGGGGATGGCCAGCTCCTTGTTCAGCACCACCATGTTCACCTGCGAGTCGTGACGCGCGCAAGAGGTGAATTTTATTTCACGTGTGTATGTTTAACTTCTTTAGCAGTGTATGTTGCCAACCGCGGTAATCAGATGAGTGTCTCGCAGTTTATAACGGTTTGTTAGAAACGTCTTTGCCGTGTTCACCTTTCCACAATAAAGAATACGACGTTTCGCCAATTCTGGCCGTCCCCTTATGATGCTAATTGTAATTATTGGCGAAACATTGTTTGCCGCGCAACATTGCAGCAGCAACGACGAGGGCGGCCACACGCACCACGTTGGGGAAGTAGGCCTCGGCCTTGCTCTTGTTGAGGAGGAAGAGCACGGGGAGGTCGATGATGTCCGCCTCCTCCAGGCCCAGCTCCCTCTTGAGCACGTCGCGGTTCCAGTCGATGCAGCGCTGCCACCACACACAGGACAGATAAACGGGGAGCCGGGGATCACGTCCCGTCAAGGCCGTGTGGCAGGTGCCTCCCCTACCCCGGAAAGCTGTTAACGGCGTTGTCTCCACCGCTGCGTACGTTCAGTGGTCCCTCGGTCGATGATTCCATCGATTAACAATCCGCCTCCCATAGGGTCCCATTTCTATCGAGATTTGAAGCTTTCATGACTGCAGGAATCTCTCTGGTTCTTTCGGTAAGGTCACTGTGGTTTTCCCACCTGATGATGATTGCTTGTGTTGCAATCGAAACGTCGTGATTTATTTGATACCTACGTGACTTTACCGAAAGAATCAGAGAGTATGGGTCCCATTTCTATTAACGATACATTTTCAATGAACCATACGGTTTTTACGATATCACACGGCCGCCCGTTTCGACCAATCGGAGCGGTCCCAAGTGGACTCAGCCAACCTCAGCTTCTCCATCAACCCCTTAAGCCACCATCCATCTTCTTAGCCAAAGGTAAGAAATTTTATTTTATGCTCTACTTATTACTTATCCATTTTTCTGTTAATATAAATGCTCTAATATGTTCCTATAACGTGTATTTATAAAAATTGCGTGTTTAAATATTATAACCTATGTTTTTAGGGTGAAAAAGATGAACTTATAGTCGTCTTGGAACAATTTAAGCCTTTAACGTGTATTTCCTATATTCGATTAATAATAATATCAAGTAACGATGGTTTTCGTGGACCCAGTTATCATCGTTGACCAAGGGAGCATCGTAAATCTGTCCAGCGCCTGGAAGGGCAATCGCTCGTGATGATAGTATAGTCGCTCCGGTGTTTGTCAGCAGGCATGGAACATTCATTGACTTAAATGGATTCTTTCTGGGCAGTCGCCGCTGATTGAACCGGGTCCTCAAGTGTCGTGAGTTGATGGTCTCTGCATTAAATAAAAATACCAAAAATCCCGTCACGTTAAAGTTGGTTCTGGAATTCATTCGGATAACATTTCAGCTCTGGGAATTCAAAATGTTGGTTTGGCTGTCATGCCATGAATATTAGTCTGTCACAGAGAAAAGTGCTGCCCCCTACTGTGTGAATCGGAGGTCACTTGCCGGGATTTTCAGAACTAGTTCCATGCTATTCACTTCCGTAGACACGAACGTTCGCACTGCTGTGCGAGAGCTCCTTTTCGGAACTTTATCTCGCGATTGAAAAATAGCTTTTTAGCTCGTCGGATTCCTCCAGTACAAATACATATTTTGATTCTGACGATGCCAAACGTGCAATCGGAATAAAATTGGGCAAATAGACCACAAATTAGAATTTTAAAAAAATCTGATTCTAACATTCACGAAGCGTGCATGCCAATTTTTTATCAGAATATCTATTTATCCTGGAGGAATCCGATGAGCTATAAAGCTCTTTTTCACAGATGTCCAGTAGGGGGGGGGGGTGAAACACGTTAAAACAACGAACATAAAACATGTTAATAGTGCAAAGTACAAGAAAGGTAAACAAATCACCCACATACAAATACAACTAAACCATCCCCATCCTACCAGGCAAAGCACACTGAAGTTCCTCCTATTCAAATAAACTAAAACTAAATTTTTTTTTTAATGTGACCAGGTAAGGCCCACTGAGCTATAATACTCTTATTCTTAAAGTCACAGGTTCAAAAAATAAATATTATTTAATATGTTTTTAATATTTATAATTTTTTGAACCTATCTACGTGAACCTATATACGTGATTTTACCGAACGACCCAAATAATATGAATTCCTGCAGTCACGAAAGCTTTAAGTCAAGATTTATTAAGCTCTTTTTCAGAAGCGACCTGGCTCAACAAAGTAGCCCCTCATTTGTATCAGCAAAATAATGATTACATGATTTATTATAATCGTTGAATTGTGCATCTAAAATTCGATTCCTTACAGGTTTATGAAAAAAAAAATTTGTTTGGAAAAAAATTGATGTGACCCTGCATGCGCGAGAACAGGCGAGATGTTTCGAATGAGACGTTGCAAACCGCTGCCGGGGTGGTGAGCGGGACACCTCACCTGCACGTAGGTGTTCTCCATCTTGAACTTTTCATCCACAAGGATCTCGCTGATCACAGCAGAGCCCTTGCTTTTCAACACTGAGGGAACAACAAACGCACACACAAAGAGGGCAGAGTCAGTCCTAGCTTATTCTTTCTCTCTCTCTCGGTTATTTGAGGATCTTCTCATTCACAAGCCCGACGTTCTTTCTGCACAAAATTATAAGTGTGTGTGTGGCGGGTGGTGGTGGTGTTATTGCCTGTCTCCGTTTGGCAGCCGTAACGCAGCGGTGGGGCATTCCACATTCATACGAAGGGGACGGTCTCTCCGTACGACGATCACTTTTAACGAGTCGAATTGACCCCCGCCCCCCCCCCCCCCCCGCGACCAGGGTTTGAACTCGCAACCTTCTGATTTTAAGTTTAGCGCTCTGCGAGAAATTAATTCGGCCAGCCGCAGACCAGTTGTCCCAAATAGACCCAAGTAGATGGTGGATATTGTAAAAATATACCCTTTCCCATTCCGATGACATACACGTGTACGTCGTCAGTTTTTATTTCAGTTTTTCTTCCAATTCCGTTCCGATGACGTACGATCTTGGGCACTGTGTACACGTACGTACACACACGTGTACATTTCGATGACGTACATGTACATCGTCTGAACGGAATTGGAAGAAAAACTAAAAATAACTTCATCGGTACGTCTTCAGGTCGGAAGACATACCGAGGCTCACACAAGGCCATGCAGGAGGGTGTGTGGCACAGTTTGGCGAAACCTTTCATAGAGTGCGGTCGTGTCACTACAGTTCTCTGCGGTGAGTAACAATGTACAGTAAAACCTTGGATTGCGAGCATAATTCGTTCTGGAAACGTGTTTGTAATCCAAAGCACTCGTATATCAAAGCACTCGTATATCAGTTGTGATCATGTGACGCTCGTTTATCAAATTCATATTTATTTAAAAAATTGCTCGTCTTGCAAAACACTCGCAGACCAAGTTACTCGCAATCCAAGGTTTTACTGTATTTACTACTATGCCTCTCTAAATAAATATAAACGCAGACCCGCTCGCGCATTCCGAGATTCAGCGGTGAACGGGATCCACCCTGCACCTTGCAAATGTCTCGGAACGGGAAAGGGTTAATACACCCGCAGTATTAATCCGGGCGTCGGCTGGGTTCGGACTATCAAGCTTTGCAACAAGCGGTGAATGCGCTACCACCAGGCCATGTCATCGCCATGGAGACATTGTCTGAATATTGTATTTATTGGGAAAGTTTCACTGTGTCTGAAAATTTTTTCAGGAGGTTCCTGCAATTGAACCTTATAGCGGGGACCCCGGGGTCCCGAATAAACGGATGTCAAAATGTAAATTAATTTATTTATTTTTGGCGACTCCGTCCCACCGCACACATAAACACCGTGACCCACCCGGCGTGGATCATTCAGTTGTCGTGTCGTCCAAGCGCAGCGACGAATGCGCACAAGAACAAAACTTTGAAACTTTGATTAGCGCATCGTGTAGACCTCGTCGAGAGGAATAGATTGCCGTGTCGTTTGCCTTCAACAGACATAAAATGATGTCACAACGCAGTTTATGCGAGAGTCGGGGGCTTATGGGACCCCGGGGTCCCTCCTTGAGGTTCAATTGGTACGTTTTATTAATTTCTGCACGAGTGCGTTGTTTGCGGATTAAACGCACATATATACGGTGGGAGAAGGCCTTCATCCAGTAGCGGGCTGGCAAAGGGCTGCTCGTCATTGCTCAATATTAAGAGTCCAATATCCTTAAACAGAAAAGAAAACAGGCCAACAATCCACTTTGCTCTACTGCCCAGCACTCTGCAGCTCGTATTCCTGCAGGTCAAGAGGAGTTTGTGCGTACCTTAAATTACTTTCGCACCGTACGTAGCCAACCGCTCTAATCGATCACTTCAAGAGAGACCTTAAACTTATTCGAAGGGACACGGCGTGACCAGACAGAAACGCGCATTGGCGATGCTATCAGCGTGATTTTACGTTTTCTTAGATGCCGATTTGCGCCACATCTCTGCTCGCTCACCCTCCGGGCGACTCTCGAAGAGGCGCCTCTGGCCGTGTCCCTGCTGGTGCAGCTCCTTGAGGAGACGGAGACACGCGTCGGGACTCGCGAGCAGCAGTCGGAAGCCCTGTGTGTCACACGGCGGCACCACAAGCACATCGCACACAACGACAATACAAACACGTAGAACACAACGACAATAAAAACACCACGCAAAGCACAACAAAATTCACGGTAACACAAACACATCGCACACGACGACGACAACAACAACAACACGTAGAACACAACGACAATAACAACATCACTCAAAGCACAACCCAATGCACGGTAACACAAACGCATCACACACAATGACAACACAAACGCATCGCACACAACGACAACAACAACACAAACACATCACACACAACGACAACAACAACACAAACGCATCACACACAATGACAACAACACAAACACATCGCATACAATGACAACAACACATTGCACACAATGACAACAAAACAAACACATCGCACACAACGACAACAACAACACACAGAGACAAACATCGTTAACAGCCCCGCCGTTGGGCAGGGACCTCTCCAGGAACATCTTCCACTCTTCACGATCTCTTTGCCACCTCCATGCAAATCTCATCTCATCCTGGGATTAAGGCGCGAGATAAATCTATAACAAGATCAAATCCTGCCTACTCATTTTGCTGGACCTTCCTGGACACGTTGTGAGGCTCAGGTTTTTCTGAATGCACATTTTTTATTCTCTAACTTAATAACTAACGGCGCCCTGTCAACAAGCTGCAGGATGGAGGCCTCCTCGCGGCGTGTCACTCATACAGCAGAACCCCTCTTCACGACCACCCCTGTTAGCGACCAATCGCTTAGCCACTGGCCTCCATAGAGCCCAATGTGTAGTGTATAGTGTAGTGTATAGTAGTTTAGTGTTTTGTATAGTAGTATAGTGTATAGTGGAGTGTATTGTAGTGTAGAGTAGAACCCCTCTTCACGACCACCCCTGTTAGCGACCAATCGCTTAGCCACTGGCCTCCATAGAGCCCAATGTGTAGTGTATAGTGTAGTGTATAGTAGTTTAGTGTATTGTATAGTAGTGTAGTGTATAGTGGAGTGTATTGTAGTGTAGAGTAGAACCCCTCTTCACGACCACCCCTTTTAGCGACAAATCGCTTAGCCACTGGCCTCCATAGAGCCCAATGTGTAGTGTATAGTGTAGTGTATAGTAGTTTAGTGTTTTGTATAGTAGTATAGTGTAGAGTAGAACCCCTATTCACGATCACCCCTGTTAGCGACCAATCGCTTAGCCACTGGCCTCCATAGAGCCCAATGTGTACTGTATAGTGTAGTGTATAGTAGTTTAGTGTTTTGTATAGTAGTGTAGTACCGTCGAATACAGGTCGACACCCGGGGTTGAGGCACACTGAGTTTTATTACAACAACCGTCGTGACATACACACTTGAGGGGGTATCGGCCCCCTCACCCG
Source organism: Lampetra planeri (assembly GCF_965212315.1). Lineage (NCBI taxonomy): Eukaryota > Metazoa > Chordata > Hyperoartia > Petromyzontiformes > Petromyzontidae > Lampetra > Lampetra planeri. The sequence continues at coordinate 8,230,229 of NC_136146.1, read as the reverse complement.
TCTTTCTGGGGACACCTCTCCCGGCTAACCCTAGCCTGCCTCAGAGTCCTCCTCTCGTGGACTAGGGGAGGCTATCTTGGCCCGACACTGGTCAGTCGGGCCCGGTACTCAGAGTCCAGACCAACCCTGGCTCTGGCTCTGGCACCACGCCACTGGCTCGAGCCTGCGCGGTCCTGACAAGGACGGCGTAGCAGGGGGAGACCAGGGCTCTATCTGGGACGTCTTCCGTCTTCTCTTCTTAGCTAACCCAACTCCCCCTAGCCCCCCGATACATTCCCCTTTTATACATCCCCCTCCCTGAGGGGTGGGGCCCCGGGGGATCGTAACGTCCGAAGCGCGGACGTCGTAGAGGGCACCTGCCCGTGCACTGACGTAGCCCCGCCCACTGTGCTAGTTTCCCGTTGGATCCCATACATATCAGCTCGACACATATTCCCTCCGTAAGACCCCTACATCACCCCCCCCTGTACAGCTCGCAGCCGTCCCGGCTGCAACATCGACAATAAAAGTTTATTCAGCCCTCGATACCCCAGCGTGTGCCTCATTTTTTTTTCAACAATAACGCAACGAGCAGAACAACAGGAAGAAAGAAAAAAAAATAATCCGACGAACCCCCCCCGCGAATAAATACGAAAACCGTAGGACGAGCGTATATACACGTATATCTTTACCTGGAGTCCCCCTCCAGCCCCCCCACAGACGACGCACAACACACACAACACACACAACACACACAACACAATAATCGTACAACGCAGCGCGGCACGTGCCGGGAACACAGCACGGACGCCCCACACCGTGAGCACAACATGCGAATGTACACCGGAAAGAGAAACCACAAAAGACTCAAAAAAAAAAAGAATAATTTTCTTCTCTCTTTTTTTTTCACAAGAGTCTGCGCATTTTTGCGCGCGTCCTCGCCGCCGGCCCGTCACACGGGACAGGCGCGGCCGGCAGGTCGTCGGCCGGCAGGTGTTCATCACAGAGCGAGTCTGTTGCCGACGTCGCAAGACCCTCAGCATCACCTGCGGGGGTCGTCGGGCGTGAGCCCGTCACTCCCGGTGCGCCTGGGGGTGGGACAGCCGGCAGCACGTTAGGCGGGAGCAACGGAGAAGACCCCTCTGAGTCGGACGCCCCCCCACATGCTTGGCCACGCGCGTGTGTAGTGGGATCTCGCACCGCAACGAAGGGTTTTAGCCTGGCAGGGTGTACAAACCACCGGCGCCTCCCCCATTGAATGCGCACGCACTGAGGTCTCAGGACCTCAACCACCTCGACGGGACCCCGCCACGGTCTCAGCAGTTTAGAGGAGGACGCGAGCGGTACCTGGGGACAGTGCAACCACGCCCTGTCCCCCGGCTTCCACTGTATTACATGCGCGCGACCCATTCTGAGGCGCTCATTAGCCCTCTGCCGCCTGGCAGAATTTTGCATGGCAGCATCCCGAGCCTCCGTTAATTTTTCCAGTTTGAATTTAACGTGTTCGGCCAATTGAGTTTTTCCTTGCGGCGTCGGGATCTGCAGTTGGGCCTGAACAGGTGGCTCCGGTTCGCGGCCATACATAAAGAAAAAGGGGGAAAATCCCGTCGCAGTATGGGGGGCCAACTGGTATGCTGACAGGACCCCCTGAATTTTCAAATCCCAATCCGTCTGTGAGTCAGAAACGTGCTGCGACAGCATCGACGTGATGGTACGATGCAACCGCTCGACCATCCCGTCGGTTTGTGGGTGATATGGAGAGGTGCGAATCTTTTTAGTGCCAAGGATGTCACAGACCTGTTTGAGCAATTTGCTTGAAAAATTTTTACCCTGGTCGGTCAGCAGCCTCTCGGGAGCACCTTTGTCAAGGACGTATCCCTGGACAAAGGCCTCCACGATGGCTGCCGCCGACTGGTTGGCCAGGGGCCAGGCCATAGGCCAGCGCGTGAAATATTCAACCCCGGTTAGCAAATACCTATTTCCCCTAGGGGTGGCGGGGAAGGGTCCTAGAATGTCCAGCGCGACGAGTTCGTTCACCCGGGAAACCCTGATAGATTGCAGGGGCGGGTTCGACTCCTTCGCTGGTGGTTTGCGCTGCGCACATCTAGGGCACGATGCTAACAGATCCCCGACATCCCTTGTCATGCCCGGCCAAAAGAAATCAAGTTGGAGCAAGGCCAGGGTCTTTTGGGTACCCAGGTGGAGGAGGCGCTCGTGAGCGGCCCACACCACCCTACCCCGTAACCCCGAAGGGACCACTAGCCGGTGGCGATGGGATTTCCCGTCCCAATGCATTAACAACCCACCGAGCATTTCCCATGCGTCGGCATCACCCCTCCCCCGCCCACGGTCCCTGACGCGGCGGCGCAACGCAAGGAGGGAAGTATCTTCCATTTGCAACCGGCCCCATTCCGTAGCAGGCAACCCCAACAGGGAATCAGAACCCTGTTGTGCGATAGAATTAGTCATTGATGCTGCGTCATCAGCAGCCGCCAAGACCGGGACAGGCAATTCAGCAGGATGCCTACACCGACCCGACCCCAGGAGGCATGCGCATTCGGGGGTGGTCGGCATGCGTGACAGGGCGTCCGCGTTGGTGTGGCGAACGCCCTTACGGTACGTGGTCTGAAAATCAAAATCCTGGAGAACCTCCAGCCATCGAGACAATTGTCCCGATGGTTGTTGGACTCGCAGGGCGTACTGTAGCGCTGCATGGTCTGTACGGACGGTGAAACACTGTCCGTACAGATACGGCCGGTACTGCTGGATGAAGTAGACAATTGCCAGCAGTTCCCGACGCGTGACACAATATCGTTGCTCCGCCGGAGACAACACTCGGCTACCGTACGCGACCACCCGTTCGACGCCCTCGACCACCTGGGACAGCACGCCCCCAATACCTGTGTTGCTCGCGTCAGTATCGAGCACAAAGGGTTTTGAGAAATCTGGATAAACCAGGGGAGGGGCATTAACCAGAGCGTCCCGAAGTGAGCGAAACGCAGCCTCCTCCTCCTGTCCCCAATGGAAACGGACCCCCTTTGACGTCAAAGCGTGCAGGGGTTTAGCAATGGTGGCAAAGTCCGCGACAAAACGTCGGTAGTATGACGCGAAACCCACAAAGCTCCTGACCTCTCCCACCGAGGTGGGAGTCGGCCAGGAGCTGACGCACTGCGTTTTGGCGGGATCGGTAGCAATACCCGAGCGCCCTACGATGTGGCCCAAATAACGTACCGATTCGCGCAACAAATGACACTTTTGGGGTTTAAATTTCAAATTAGCAGCCCGCATTTTGAGGAAAACGGCCCGCAACCTCTGGAGATGCTCGTCGAATGTTCTGCTAAAGACGATAACGTCGTCCAAATAGATTAAACACGAATCCCACTGCAATCCAGCCAAAACCAATTCCATCAATCGCTGGAAAGTCGCCGGCGCCGAGTGTAATCCCATCGGCAACCGGTTAAATTGGAAGAGACCATGTGGCGTACGGAAAGCGGTTTTAGGCTTAGATTCATCATCCAGAGGAAGCTGCCAGAATCCCGAAAGCAAATCCAATGTGGAGAAGAATCGCGCCCCCGCCAAGGCGTCGAGTGATTCATCAATACGGGGAAGCGGGTATGCATCAGCAACGGAAATTTTGTTGAGGCGGCGAAAATCGACGCAAAACCGCAACGATCCATCCTGTTTCTTTTCCAGAACGATCGGTGCTCCCCACGGGCTGGTAGAGGGAGAAATGATATCGGCGGCTAACATGTCATCAACAGCCGATTTGACATGGTCCTTCTCGGCGGGACTCAGCCGGAAGGGATTTTGGCGTATGGGCGCGCTGTCACCAGTATCAATATGGTGACGCAGCAATTGGGTGCAGCCCAGATCGAATTTGTTTTGACTAAACACATCGGCGAATTCGCGCAATAGTGTCCTAAGTTTTTGACGCTCTACATCCGACAGGTCCGTCGATCCCGCACAAAGCGCCTCAAGCCACCCTTCATCGGTGTCCGAATGTGGAGTCGGCAGAGTGGCAGCATGCACGTGATTTGCGACAGACTCCTCACAGGGCACCGGCGTTGCGTGAGCAAGCACGGTCCCCTGGGGAATTACCACGGCCTGCGACCCCACATTGAGGACCGCAATGAAGGGGTCCCCGTCCCCCCTTACAATGGTCTGAGCGGGAATCAAATGCGGCCCGCTAACCCCAGCCCTAGATGGGCCGAGCAGGACACCCTGGTCCCCAACACCCTTAGCGAAGGGCCTACGAAGCTTCAGGGGTACCAACATTTGTGCCCCTGGCGGCACGCGAACCGTCTGAACTACAAACGCGGGTACCGTCGCGAGCGCCGAACGATCCGTAGTAGGGGAAGGCAGAAACGCCATCCGCCGTCCCGACGGGAGTTCAATGCAACCCTGATTAATCATGATCCGAATCGGCATTTTGCCCAAGAAATCCGTCCCCAGCAGGCACGGAACCGCCAGCGAGGAGGACACAAAAATAGGGCCGGACAATTTAATATCACCGATCGAAATTTGCGCGCGAATCTGCCCCATGATACCCAGTGAGCCCCCGTTAGCAGCGTAGAATGGCACATTAACCGGTAGCAAGGGACGACTTTGGACAGGGAGAATGTTGTATATTAGTTCCGAAATGATGGTTGCCGACGCACCTGTATCGACGAGGATACGCACTTCGACCCCGTCAATATACCCTACTACGGCCGACGAGCCCGACGGCGCAGCTAGAACGCGATGGGCCAACACGGACCACTGGGCTGGTTCGAATTTGGTCCCCATAGTGGTTCGTGTTGGCCCCATGGTGTGCAATGTTGGCCCCCCGTTCGTTGCGGTGTGTACATGTGTAACGGGTGTGTGCTTTGGCCAAACATGTGGGGTGCCGCGACTCGCCGGGTCATGTCGGTGGAGCTTGGGAGGAGGAGGAGGAGGGCCGGCGTCCCGGCGAGGCGTCGTCCCCCGCTGTCGAGGGGAACGGCACCCCAAGGCGACGTGGCCCCGGACGCCGCAGTTATAGCAGAGCGGGAGCGCAGGTGGTGAAGACGGGCGGTCGGGGCGGGTCGGGCCATCCCGGTCCGCCCGCGCTCCCATCCGTTGCTGCTGTCGGAAGTCGGCGGCGTAGACCTCCTCCGTCGGTGAGGTGACGGCAGCCACCGTACGGCCGGCAGCTGCCCTGCTGGCCTTCCTTCGCTGCGACAGGAGGTTGGCGTGGAGGAGGCGCGCCGCTTGGAGGGAACCCATCTCCACGTCCTCCTGCGCGACGATGGCGACGTCCAGGTCGTCCGCCAGCAGAAGGATCTTCTCGGTGACCATGGCGTCGACGCCTTGGTCATCCATACGAGGGAAGGCCGTCTTTGCGAGCGCCAGGAGGCTGGTACGGTAGGCGAGGGGCGACTCCTTCGCACCCCGCTGGCGGTCGTAGAATCGCTGCCTACACTCGGCCGATGGTCCGTAAACCCCAGCCAGCAATTGCAGCGCCATCTGAAGAGTAGAGCGCTTGTCCCTCGATGCGGACGTAAGAGCGGCGAGGGCGTCGCCGTCAAGGAGCGCCGGTAGTGCGCAGAGGGCTTCGTCGTCTGACCACCCCGCCATCTCTTGATGCGCGAGGAAGCGCCGCTGAAATCCCCCCCAGTCGCCCTCCTCAGCCACGAACTCCTTCAGCGGGGGTAGTCTTTGGTGTAGTGCCGCGACCGCCGTGGAGGGCCGCACTTTGATGTCCCCGCGACTCGGCCGAGCGTCAGCACGAACGGCAGCTGTAATCGCCTGTCGCGCAGATAGTGACGCTCCGTCCGAAGGCGGTGACGCGGCAGCTCCAGCGGAGTCGATGTCGGACCCCAAGTTGAGGTTGGCCACGCCCTCGGCAGCTGCTGCGGCGATGGCGGGACTTTCAAAAGTGCCGTCGTTAGAAATGGCGGGAAGGTGCAACGGCCGTCGGCTGTCCTCGCCTCGCGGTGGTCCAGCAGCCCCCAGCCGAGTGATGGTCTCGAGTGTGGCGGCAGCAGCGTATAGCAGCTCCGCCAACCTCGCGTGCGCCAGCCGCAGCCCGTCGGACAGCGACTCCCCTTCCTCCCGATGGCCCGGTAAGGACGCATTCGGTCCCGGCTGCTCGTTGGCCCCCTCAGCCGTCTCTGGTACCGCACTTCCCGCGGTGTCCTCCGCCTCCTGCACCCCGGCCCGAGCTGTTCGGCGCGTGTCCATGTTCGTTGTTTACTTCTGACACCAGATGTAGTACCGTCGAATACAGGTCGACACCCGGGGTTGAGGCACACTGAGTTTTATTACAACAACCGTCGTGACATATACACTTGAGGGGGTATCGGCCCCCTCACCCGTCTTTCTGGGGACACCTCTCCCGGCTAACCCTAGCCTGCCTCAGAGTCCTCCTCTCGTGGACTAGGGGAGGCTATCTTGGCCCGACACTGGTCAGTCGGGCCCGGTACTCAGAGTCCAGACCAACCCTGGCTCTGGCTCTGGCACCACGCCACTGGCTCGAGCCTGCGCGGTCCTGACAAGGACGGCGTAGCAGGGGGAGACCAGGGCTCTATCTGGGACGTCTTCCGTCTTCTCTTCTTAGCTAACCCAACTCCCCCTAGCCCCCCGATACATTCCCCTTTTATACATCCCCCTCCCTGAGGGGTGGGGCCCCGGGGGATCGTAACGTCCGAAGCGCGGACGTCGTAGAGGGCACCTGCCCGTGCACTGACGTAGCCCCGCCCACTGTGCTAGTTTCCCGTTGGATCCCATACATATCAGCTCGACACATATTCCCTCCGTAAGACCCCTACAGTAGTATAGTGTATTGTAGTGTAGAGTAGAACACCTCTTCACGACCACCTCTGTTAGCGACCAATCGCTTAGCGACGGCCCTCCATAGAGCCCAATGTGTATTGTATAGTGTAGTGTATACTCGTGTATAGTAGTGTAGTGTATAGTGTAGTGTATAGTAGTATAGTGGAGTGTATTGTAGTGTAGAGTAGAACCCCTCTTCACGATCACCCCTGTTAATGACCAACCGCTTAGCGACCGGCTTCCATAGAGCCCAATGTGTAGTGTATAGTGTAGTGTATACTCGTGTATAGTAGTGTAGTGTATAGTGTATACTAGTGTATACTAGTGTATACTAGTATAGTGTAGTGTATACTAGTGTATACTAGTGTAGTGTATACTAGTGTATACTAGTATAGTGTAGTATATACTAGTGTGTATAGTGTAGTGTATACTAGTGTATAGTAGTGTAGTGTATAGTGTAGTGTATACTAGTGTATACTAGTGTAGTGTATACTGTAGTGTATAGTAGTGTAGTGTATACTAGTGTATAGTAGTGTAGTGCCTGCATAGAGCCCAATGTGTTTGCTTACCAACCTTTCCCCTGTTAATGACAGGCTCTTGTAGGTACAGTAAATATTAAGTAATGCATTTATTTACCACGTTTCTTTTAATATCACGTGGTTTATAATGTTTGTTAGTATCTTCATGTATTCATATCCATTGTTTTAATAACAGTAAAGTACTTTTTTGGGTGAAAATGTGTAACTTTTGATGCTAGCGGAACGAAATAAGCCTTTAACATGTATTTCCTTTGCTCTCTAACAACCAAATCACTTAATGACCGGTTTCATGGTGCCAATCACCGTCGTTAAGAGGAGGAGGTTCTACTGCAGTCCATGGTGCCGGTCAGTGTGGCTTGTGAAGGCGGTGCCCAGGATCAGGTCGGACATCACTCGCCACTAATGTTAGCCGTTGTCACGAATAAAGCTCCTGCCCACCCGTTTCACAGTTCTGTGCGTTATTTTGTAACTAACTTTAACCATTTATTTTTTATTTTACCAGGTAAGGAGGCCAACTGAGCTGTCTAACATATTTTCAAAAGCGACCCTGCCACCACAAATGATAGCTGATCGAAGTGGCTCATCACGTGGACATTTATGGCAGCAAAATACACGAAACGCGTGTTTATTAAGTTCGTTAGCGAGTGCGTTACCGCTCCATCCCAATCTGCTAATATCTAGTTTGCAATGTGGGATGATTAATGAAGAAAACAGAAAATAATGGTATGATTTTCCCGATTTTGCCGAGTCTGGCTTTCCATTGCTGCAAGTTGTTTGCGCACAAGTGTACACAACACGTACATTGGCCCCTTGAGCCACTGGCCCAGAAATGTTTTCTCCATACCACCGATCGTGGCAAATGCTTACAATGACTTTCGTGAATATATTTTATTTCGAGATCACGAATACGCATGGTAGCAGAGCCTCCGTGATGGCTTTTGATGAGAGCGTTTGGTTTAAGAAGGATAAGGTTATGCTGCATGGAGAATGTATTTTTGGGAAGAAACAAAACATAATTATACTCTTAGTTATTTCGGTAAAGTCACGTAGGTAAAAAATGAAATTAAAATTAATAAAAAATAAAATAATAATAAAATCATAAAAAACAATTATTCGATAAGAAATTCAACGGGAAGTGTGTCTATGAAACGGATAGTAATACACGCGAAGCTTTCCGTCTGCGGTGGAGACTGCCCACGGTGAACGCCGGGCAGCGTTTGGCAACCCCCGAGCGGTGCCAACCGAGGTGCGAGCATCCTCGGCTCGTGTCGCCGCGCCCACCTTGCGGTCGGGCGCCGGCACGAAGCTCATGAACTCGTCGACGTGGCCCACGTAGAGCCAGTCGCTGTAGAGCTCCACGGGCGCCTGCACCTGCTGCGCGAACAGGAACTCGCGAACGGTGCGGGCCATGTTGCGCCCCATCTCTGCGCTGTGGGTGGTGGGGGGGGGGGATTCACACCGACCGACGCACGGGTTGAGGCGTTCCGTGAATTGTTCCATCGCAGGACTGCGAGAGATGGTAGCGGGCACTCGGCGATGCCTTCATCCAGCAGTGGAATGGAGCGTGGCTGGTGAGCAATGTGCCGTTGCTCACGTAGGGAAGGCGCTGCCGATGATGATGCGACCGAGTGGGTATTTCTTGCCCCTGACGACGACGGGGGGAGACACCTCGAGGTTTCCGAACGAGTCGAGGCTGCTCACAGCGTCCTTGTAGGCGTATCGTGTCACGTAGCCAAAGTCGGGCCCCTGCAACGGCACGTGGTAAGGTTACCCCGACAGGCAGCGTCAGGAAATAATTTGTTCTAACTCGATGTTTATAACCCCATTGGAAACAATATTTTGAAATAATATTTTTTTTATAGTGGTTCACCCTCTGAATAAATATATACAATAGACTTTCGATTGTCCACGTGCAGTTTATCCGATATGCAGATTAACCGCGCACCTGGGATTTTGACATAAATTTAAAAAACTCACGGATTTTACCTGAAGGCCAAATTAATAATCTAAAAATAGTTTTCCATTGTTTATCTTGGAAATGTTTATTACAAGTCATGTGCTTGAACCGAACAAATACATTGCTCCGGTTAATCTGAAATCCACGTCATCGCCTCTACAGTACAGTAGTTGCAATATCTTTACAATCCGAGTACGACTTTTTGCCAGTAATTAAATCTGACTTCATCAGGTGACAGACAGATTTGTGGAGAAGTCCACCTGTTTCGTTCCTTATATAAAGGCGTAGATGTGGTGACCACACTTCTGCGCTCTTGTGCAAAGTAGGGGGAGGATTCATGAATCAACATACTTTATGCATGCACATTATGCGAGCCCATTGATCTTGTCCTTCCTGTCCATTGTGTGTACTAAAATAGCCGTACCAACATTTAAACAATGCATTATTTGATGTTTCGCTTCCGATTCTCTAATCTTTCTTTGCTTGCATTGCATTTCTCCTAAACCCCTTACTTTAAAGACCACTTTCCAAATATATTCGTGAAACGGTTGCCATTTTGCAGGATAGTTTAACGTTTTTGTCACCCGTTTGGTAAAAACGTTGTCCTAAACCAATGTAGCTTGACCAAGGCGAAGTGTGATTTCATTATATTTATTTTTACATTTCTCTGTGCAGCAATTGGTTGTTATTGTGTTTATAGACCTGTGCGCATTTGTATTGCGCTGAGATGTAATGGCATGTGACGTGCGGTAACGATATTAAATGATGATGACAATGATTATAATGATGATGACGACGACGATCATGGCTTCAATTCACCCTGGCCTGTCTTGGTCAGATACCAAAGAAATTGTCTTCACCCAGTACACCACATCAAGTGTTCCTCTTGCTCTACGGCTGTGGCTACTGGTCCTGCACGACTTCCCCAGTCTACAAGCGACCCCCGAAAATAATCGGTGAGAAATTCAGCCCAGATGATGACGACGAGGATGACGACGATGATGTAAGTTGATCGACGGGCTGCCCGGTTTTTCTGCGGTGTTGGCGCCGGCTTAAGGGGGGGGCGGCGCGCGGCGAGCAGTCACCATGATGCGCAGGGGGATGTCCTTGAGTTCGCGATTCCGGGGAGAATCGAACACCACGGGGAGCACGCGGTTGGGAGACTCGCAGTAGCCGAACTCCATCTGGTCCTGCTCACGTGACACAGATCCCCCATAGTTCATGCACCGCACCTCCGATTAGCGCGGTTGGCTCCGTACGGTGTTACATTAAGGATAATATACGTAGTAAAAAGACAGAAAAAATATATGGCAGAACATATACGAGACAGACAATACGGTGAAGTCAATCTTAAAATGACAAATACAAATTACCGCATTCTCCATTTAATAGGACGCTCCAAACTCGGGGGGGAGGGGGGGGTAATTTTTGAAAAAAGTGTGTTATTAATAATCAGTACCATACTATGGAGAACCGTCTTCCAGAATGTGGTGATGAATGCGCTGCTTTATTATATAGGGAGAGGTGTCTTCTGGTAAATGATTATACTGGTAGGAACCTCCTGGTTACACCAGCCCACAGGGGATTATTGTGTTCGTCCGTCCGTCGTGCATCCAAAAATGGGAGGGGTGGGGCTGGGTGGGGAGGGGAGGGTGGGGCTGGGTGGGGAGGGTGGGGCTGGGTGGAGAAGGGCTGGTCACCCCGTGGTGCCCTTAAACGTTTAACCTACTCACACCGGCTTGTGCCCCCCCTACAGTCGGCCATATTTGCGGAATACACCACCCTGGCCATTGACCGAGCAACCCAACGTTCCTACCAGCTCCCTCCGCAGGAATGTGTTCAATGGCCGTTAGCGCCTTCTGTCCTCTGGGTGGTTGTGAATTGCGATAAAGAACCATCTTTCGGAAAAGAGGATTCTGAACTAAATTAAAACACCTCCTCTGGAAGACGATCTATGCGCATCCTCCAGATTACGTGCCCGGAACTTTTGATTTAAAATAAAAGGGAAAAAAAGTGTTAGAATATGTTTTTTTTATCAGATCACACACACACACCTGCATTTTGAGAATGTATTAGATATCTGGAGGTGCAAGTTGTTACCTGTCGACAGTATTCTCTCATTATTCCCGACAAGGGATGCGTTCCAGAGACGCTCGTGAATAGCAAGTTTCCTAGACAATGATATTGGCTCTCCGCATATCGTGCACGCAATGTATGCAGATGCTTCTAAAGGTTCAAGAAGCTCTCACTATCTCTTTATCTCATCACTTTATCATCTTCTTGGTTATTTCGGTAAAGTCACGTAGAAGGGAAATAATAAAATAATAAAAATAAAACATAATAAAATACAATTCTCACGACGTTTTGGCCACAACGCAAGCAGCCGTCCTCAGGTGAAGAACAGGTCTGTCGGAAAGACAGTGTCATGAGAATTGTATTTTATTATGTTTTATTTTTATTATTTTATTATTTCCCTTCTACGTGACTTTACCGAAAGAACCAAGAAGATGAATCCCTGCAGTCACGAAAGCTTTAAATCGGAACTTTATCATCTATTTATCTTATCACTTTCTCTCTCATCTCTTTATCTCTCATCACTTTATCTCATCACTTTCTCTCTCATCACTTTATGTCATCATTTTCTTTCAGTCTCTCTCGATGCAGCTGTGCAGAGTTCCAGATGCGATTCGCCGACAGCCAAACTCTTAGAGCACAAGTTCGTGAATTAACGAGGAAGACACATTACTTCCTATCCACTTGGCAGGAGCATTGCACTTTGCGGAGCGATCGAGCGGTGACTAATCAAAAAGGCGAGCGACGAAAGATGCGAACGGACGCTACCTGCATCCAGATGTCGTTCTCATACGTGTCCAGGATGATGGCCTTACACTTGCCCTTTTCCGCGACCTTTCGCATCTCCTTCACGAACGTGGTGTTGTTGCCGACCCTGCACGAGAGAAGGGTTGGTGAGGAGCGGCGGTCGGCACGGACAGCAACGGTGAGCCGTGACGGCCCGATCCTGTTCCTGTGCGTACGGTACGTTGAACTTCTTTCGCACTGCACGCAGTCAACTGCGCTAATCGGAGGTGCTGATGCGAAGTCGACACTGAACTCCCAGGTCTGCAATTGGCGTAACGCTTCTCTACAGTCTACTTCTGGGTGCTCTCCCCATCACATGTTTTTTTTTAAATGCCTGGTCTTTTCCCCCAATGTTATCCCCATTGTGGTACCAGTGTTACGTCGTGAAACGAAAGTATCCATTCAGAACGCACACAGCGAGTGCAATCCTTCGCAAACGAGAATGGACCAAGGAAGTGGGTATCACAGAGCTACCTCTGAGAGGGGTGTAGCAGAGGGCAGCATTTGCCCACCCAAACCCTGCGATGTGAGAATAGTGTTCATCACATGACAGTCGAACTGATATTTCTGAAAGCGAGATACACAATAGATAGAGATGAGAGAGCTGTAGATAGGAAGTACATATGAGTGGTCAGTAATAACATCTGTGCATATGATATATTGATGTCACGTGGCCCAGCCGGTACACAACAACTTGATTTTTAACTGTTCCCAGTTTTAACTTTTTTATTTTACCAAGGTAAGCTATATAGTTGTTTTTCAGAAGCGACCTGGCCACAAATGTATTTACCATCTTATAATGTAATTAACAATGCTGAGGGGTTGTTTCTCTTCCTGTTCTCATGCCCAGTTGTCCTGCGCGCGATTGACCCGTGGCATGCACTGTGGGCACAGTCTCCAGCTGCGTGGGCGCCACGGTGGTGGGATGTTAACTACCTCGCCTGGTATACAGGAGGTCGTGGGTTCGATTCCGACCCTGATGTCTGCTGTATATTTAGAGTTCGTGTGTTCTCTCTCCCCGTGGTCACGTGGATATTTCCCCAGGTCCTCTGGTTTTTCCCTCCACGTTTAGAATCGACATCACGTGTTTATAAAAGTATTTGGCTGCTACAAATGTCCACATGATGATCAGCGATTTCGCTGAGCTGTTATTTGTGGTGACCAGGTCACTTCTGAAAAAGAAGCTATATAGCTCAGTGGTGGGGCCTTACCTGGTTAAAATAAAAAACTTGTTTAAGCCTGATGAGGCTGGTTGTAATTACCAGCGAAACGTCATACTCGAATTGTAAATGTTGTGGATTTACTCTCCAACTACCGGTGTACATAACAAGTAGCGAATCGCAATGTTTTATTTACGTGACAAACCTTACTAATTGGCTGTGTGGAGTGGTGGCGGGTTTAACGACACATTTATATTTCCGCGATCTACCCCAAAAAAAACTCTTATTACGGATAATATTGGTCGCAAAATCCCTACTACTACTTCGTGTTAAACCAGTGTATAGCTTAGCCACCCCTGGACGGCGCGTTACGCACTTGCACATGATGACCTGCAGCGCCGGCTGTGTGTTGGGGGTCATGATCCACGGCGCGACGCGGAACACCACGCTGTCGGTGAAGATGGGCGTGCTGACCGTGTCCTGAGCGGGAGGAGAGACAAGGCAACAGTCGTCGGGGGGGGCCCTCGCTCACATCGCCCAGGGGGGGTTGAAGGACCGTCCTCTTTATGAGGGCCGGATTTTTGAAATACCATTGATGGGCCAAATGTTATTATGTACGCCGACCACACCGATATAAATAGTACGCTGCCGATAGATGAACGCTCTTACCGCATACTGAGTTTCAAACAAAGGATTTTACGTAATATTTAAACCATTTTTTTTAAAGAGTGATGATTACTTTTGAAAATTGGTACGCAAGAAAGGGTTTAGGAATAAACTTAAGATTGGTAGAACTGACAAGGAGGACATTTTTGCTGACATTAAAATCTGATCAAACTCGGGCTACATATTGGCTGCATACCCAGTACTACGCAAAAGACAACAACAGGTGACTAACATTCCAAACACTCTGTTGTTGCCAGGTTGAAAATATTCCCCTCCTCAGTGCCCGATTTGTGCAGCTAAGAGGCTTGCAGTGATGAATGAGCATTATTTGTGGCCTGTTTTGAAGTGTTAGACTTCATGTGGCTGCGGGCCATATGACATGAACTTGAGGGCCATATGTAGCCCATATGAGCCAACTGCGCTAATTGGAGGTGCGGAAGGACAACAAATTAAGCACAAAGAGCAGTTCTAAACAAATTCGTTTTCAATCTAGATTTAAAAGTGCCTCGCTCCAGTGGCTTCCTATTATCAGAAGAGCATTCCAGACGGCCACAGAAGCGCATCTGAAAGCGCGCAATGCTGCGGTGACCCGTCTTTGTTTGATGACCAGCTGCGAGGATGACGTGCTGATGGTTTATGGTCCTTGACGAGAAAGATGGATGCACGGGGATAGACACTGCCCGGCTGCTGCTGCTGTTGGTCCTGCTGCCCACTCACCGGCAGGATGACCTGCAGGAGGCTGAGGTGGAAGTGAACGAATCCGTTGAAGTCGGCGTCCGGGAAGCTAAGCCCCTCCACGTAGAGGTTCACCTCTCCGCCACGACCCGGGTACTCGAACGAGTAGCTCGGCCTGCCCGGCCCCAGTGACTGATTCACCTCTCCGGCCCTGCTTGGGTCTAAAGCCAGCGAGGAGGCAGGGCCACAGGGCGGTGAGCACCGGTCCAGATATCACTTGCCACTGATGCGAACCACGTCCTCGAACGAAGGTTGTTGACGGACTCATAAGTGTGGTGTGCTTACAAATGCGCCACTGTTCAACGACAGATAAAGCATCGCGTGCACGAGACGTTAACTTGCAGGGCTGTGACATGAAGGTTGAATATTAGGCCTGCAGGGATTCATTGGCCTTGTGCATTTTATTAAGATGTTGATGATCATTTTCCATTGGAGTTGCACATAGAACCTCTGGTGGCTGCGGTGTGTCCGTAATGCGTGACAGTTTTGTTCATTCCATTATATATATTTGTTGTAACATCAGTGTACTAATTTGCATATACACATGTGCATGTACAGCCCTTATATAAATGCGAGATCATCAGCTCACTACACTTAAGTACCCAGTTTAATCGCAGGTGGCTGAAACCCAAATTCGAACCCAGATTCCCAGCGGTGTCAGCTAGGTGCTTGGGATTTTAGTTGAGATCTTGCCATCTGCATTGGAGAGGCGTGACACACTTGATGCATTAAATCAGCCAGAGGTGGACTTACATGACCAGAAGCTTTTGCAAACGCTTGATTCGTAATACGTGCAAAAGGTGTGGCTACCTGAATAGCGGGCATGGCTATCCAAGTAGTGGGTGGGGCTACCTGAGTAGTGGGTGGGGCTACCTGAGTAGTGGGTGGGGCCACCTGAGTAGTGGGTGGGGATACCTGAGTAGTGGGTGGGGCTACCTGAGTAGTGGGTGGGGCTACCTGAGTGATGGGTGGGGCTACCTGAGTAGTGGGTGGAGCTACCTGAGTAGTGGGTGGGGCTACCTGAGTAGTGGGTGGAGCTACATGGGTAGTGGGTGGAGCTACCTGAGTAGTGGGTGGAGCTACCTGAGTAGTGGGTGGAGCTACATGAGTAGTGGGTGGGGCCACCTGAGTAGTGGGTGGGGCTACCTGAGGAGTGGGTGGAGGTACATGGGTAGTGGGTGGGGCTACCTGAGTAGTGGGTGGGGCTACCTGAGAAGTGGGTGGGGCCACCTGAGTAGTGGGTGGGGCTACCTGAGTAGTGGGTGGGGCTACCTGAGTAGTGGGTGGGGCTACCTGAGTGATGGGTGGGGCTACCTGAGTAGTGGGTGGAGCTACATGAGTAGTGGGTGGGGCCACCTGAGCAGTGGGTGGGGCTACCTGAGGAGTGGGTGGAGGTACATGGGTAGTGGGTGGGGCTACCTGAGTAGTGGGTGGGGCTACCTTAGTAGTGGGTGGGGCCACCTGAGTAGTGGGTGGAGCTACCTGAGTAGTGGGTGGAGCTACCTGAGTAGTGGGTGGGGCCACCTGAGTAGTGGGTGGGGCTACCTGAGTAGTGGGTGGGGCTACCTGAGTAGTGGGTGGAGCTACCTGAGTAGTGGGTGGAGCTACCTGAGTAGTGGGTGGAGCTACCTGAGTAGTGGGTGGGGCCACCTGAGTAGTGGGTGGGGCCACCTGAGTAGTGGGTGGGGCTACTTGAGTAGTGGGTGGAGCTACCTGAGTAGTGGGTGGAGCTACCTGAGTAGTGGGTGGGGCTACCTGAGTAGTGGGTGGGGCCACCTGAGTAGTGGGTGGGGCCACCTGAGTAGTGGGTGGGGCCACCTGAGTAGTGGGTGGGGCTACCTGAGTAGTGGGTGGAGCTACCTGAGTAGTGGGTGGAGCTACCTGAGTAGTGGGTGGAGCCACCTGAGTAGTGGGTGGAGCCACCTGAGTAGTGGGTGGAGCTACCTGAGTAGTGGGTGGAGCTACCTGAGTAGTGGGTGGGGCTACCTGAGTAGTGGGTGGGGCTACCTGAGTAGTGGGTGGAGCTACCTGAGTAGTGGGTGGAGCTGCCTGAGTAGTGGGTGGAGCCACCTGAGTAGTGGGTGGGGCTACCTGAGTAGTGGGTGGGGCTACCTGAGTAGTGGGTGGGGCTACCTGAGTAGTGGGTGGGGCCACCTGAGTAGTGGGTGGGGCCACCTGAGTAGTGGGTGGGGCCACCTGAGTAGTGGGTGGGGCTACCTGAGTAGTGGGTGGGGCCACCTGAGTAGTGGGTGGGGCCACCTGAGTAGTGGGTGGGGCCACCTGAGTAGTGGGTGGGGCCACCTGAGTAGTGGGTGGGGCTACCTGAGTAGTGGTTGGGGCTACCTGAGTAGTGGGTGGGGCTACCCGAGTAGTGGGTGGGGCTACCTGAGTAGTGGGTGGGGCTACCTGAGTAGTGGGTGGAGCTACATGGGAAGTGGGTGGAGCTACCTGAGTAGTGGGTGGGGCCACCTGAGTAGTGGGTGGGGCCACCTGAGTAGTGGGTGGAGCTACCTGAGTAGTGGGTGGAGCTACCTGAGTAGTGGGTGGGGCCACCTGAGTAGTGGGTGGGGCTACCTGAGTAGTGGGTGGAGCTACCTGAGTAGTGGGTGGAGCCACCTGAGTAGTGGGTGGGGCCATCTGAGTAGTGGGTGGGGCTACCTGAGTAGTGGGTGGGGCCACCTGAGTAGTGGGTGGGGCCACCTGAGTAGTGGGTGGGGCTACCTGAGTAGTGGGTGGGGCTATCTGAGTAGTGGGTGGGGCTACCTGAGTAGTGGGTGGGCCACCTGAGTAGTGGGTGGAGCTACCTGAGAAGTGGGTGGGGCTACCTGAGTAGTGGGTGGGGCTACCTGAGTAGTGGGTGGGGCCACCTGAGTAGTGGGTGGGGCCACCTGAGTAGTGGGTGGAGCTACCTGAGTAGTGGGTGGGGCCACCTGAGTAGTGGGTGGGGCCACCTGAGTAGTGGGTGGAGCTACCTGAGTAGTGGGTGGAGCTACCTGAGTAGTGGGTGGGGCCACCTGAGTAGTGGGTGGAGCTACCTGAGTAGTGGGTGGGACCACCTGAGTAGTGGGTGGAGCTACCTGAGTAGTGGGTGGGGCCACCTGAGTAATGGGTGGGGCCACCTGAGTAGTGGGTGGGGCACCCTGAGTAGTGGGTGGGGCTACATGAGTAGTGGGTGGGGCTACCTGAGTAGTGGGTGGGGCTACCTGAGTAGTGGGTGGGGCCACCTGAGTAGTGGGTGGGGCTACCTGAGTAGTGGGTGGAGCTACCTGAGTAGTGGGTGGAGCCACCTGAGTAGTGGGTGGGGCCATCTGAGTAGTGGGTGGGGCTACCTGAGTAGTGGGTGGAGCCACCTGAGTAGTGGGTGGGGCCATCCGAGTAGTGGGTGGGGCTACCTGAGTAGTGGGTGGGGCCACCTGAGTAGTGGGTGGGGCTACCTGAGTAGTGGGTGGAGCTACCTGAGTAGTGGGTGGGGCTACCTGAGTAGTGGGTGGGGCCATCCGAGTAGTGGGTGGGGCTACCTGAGTAGTGGGTGGGGCTACCTGAGTAGTGGGTGGGGCCATCCGAGTAGTGGGTAGGACTACCAGAGGAGTGGGATATTAGGCGAAGCCAACCCCAGAAAGTGCCACTCACTGTGTAGACAGGGCGTGGCGATGGAATAGTAGGCAGAGCTAATGAGAGGAAGATGGCCAGCACACAACCAACATGTGCTCTGGATTGAACCTCCCAAACATTTGGTAGCTTTAACCCGCCCACGAGAACGGATTTCCGATCGATTCCAACCGTTGGCTCTGCTGCCCACCCTGCGTGTGGTAGAATGGATTTCCAATCTATTTCAACCGTTGGCTCTCCTGCTCACCTGCGTGTGGTAGAATGGATTTCCAATCTATTTCAACCGTTGGCTCTACTGCTCACCTTGCGTGTGGTAGAATGGATTCCCAATCTATTTCAACCGTTGGCTCTACTGCTCACCTGCGTGTGGTAGAATGGATTTCCAATCTATTTCAACCGTTGGCTCTACTGCTCACCTACATGTGGTAGAATGGATTTCCAATCTATTTCAACCGTTGGCTCTACTGCTCACCTGCGTGTGGTAGAACGGATTTCCAATCTACCCCAACCGCTGGTTCCGCCGCTCACCTGGCATGTGGAAGACGCCCACGTGCTTCCAGTTGGGGCTGTAGAGCTGCAGGCAAAACCCGTGGGGCAGTACGGCGGGACCACGTGTGCGAACCACCATGGGAGCCATGTCCTTCAGGTCTGCGGGGCGGAGACGTGAAAACCCGCGCGGTGAGGCGCCCAAACCCCCAGCAGATGTTCGACAACGTGATTCTTATATAACGGTAGTCATTCATAACAGGGGAGAACTCTTCAAGAGTTGGTGGTCATCAAGACAGGGAAGTGCCGAGTGCAGTCCCCCCGCAGAAGAAAGCGACATTCGCTGTTAAGCATCCACGTACGGGTGTGTAACGCTTGCAAGCGTGTACGGGGTTGTCCAGATGTATTGTGACCCCCATCCCCCCCGACCCCATTTAAGTCTCTAAAACGTAATGTTTATGAAGTAAACTTCATTCTAAACAGAAATGAATATGCTAAGGAAAAACAAAATTGGAGGTCAATTAATTGGGGGTCACAAGGACATCTGGACCACCCTGTACTGTATAATTAAATGAAGACCCTTAAATCCTCTGACAGAGTAACAATACTAACGAAGAAGTAAATGTACTGACCAGGGATTTCTAAGAGTTAAACAAATGCCGGTATCCATCCGAGATATTTTGTTAGGTGCAACAAAAGCAACAAAAGAACACGAAGCGATGAACATTCGTTGTGAACGCGCATCATACGGCGCGGTTAAGAATTCTGAGCTTTCGAATCGACGTCGATCGAGATGGCAAGTCGATCGATGCGGCTTACCCGACTCGCCCTGCAGGATGTGGTCGTAGTTGTCCGCCGCCCCCCCCTCGCTCTCCTGGTCGCAGTTCACGAGCAGCACGGCGCCGTGTCCCTGGGGCCCCCACTCCCAGCTCCCCTACTCCGCACACAAATATCAAAGACAAAGATTCCCCCGTATAGCCTGTAACAGACTGTTGGCGCAAGTTCTGTTCGCGAGCAGCACCTATGAAGGCCGGCACTATGGCACACGAGGGAGTTGGGTAGCCAACACCACGCCCGGCCGCCTTTGTCTCCCTAGTGGCGATGTTTACACATCGCACCAGGTACTCATTTTAGGGTGAGTAGACCTAGGGGAGGCCCAGGAGCGGTTCAGATAATCGTCACTGGTGTTGGCCGTGAGCGGCAATCGAACTCGGGTCACCGGGTTCGTAGCGCAGCGTAGCGCTAACCGCTACACTACCGCTCCCCACACACACACACGCGCATTATCACGTGTGTGTATGTATGTACGTACGTTAAACTTCTTTTGCACCGTACATTTCCAACCGTGCTAATCGGAGGTGCCGGGAGTGGGGGAAAGGACAACAAACTAAACACAAAAAGCAGTTCTGAAGAAATTAGTTTTCAATTTAGTATAGTGGTGTCGCGTATGTCGTGTATTGTAGTCGAGTTTATTGCCAGAAAGGGGAAACTCTATTCTCGTTTTTCATGCTATGATTCAGACAAACAATACTTTCATTTGCCTCTGTTTAAATTCGTGTATATTAAAGAACTGTCTAACAATATCCT
The DNA here is from genome assembly GCF_965212315.1 of Lampetra planeri. Taxonomy (NCBI): domain Eukaryota; kingdom Metazoa; phylum Chordata; class Hyperoartia; order Petromyzontiformes; family Petromyzontidae; genus Lampetra; species Lampetra planeri. Next base: position 8,209,860 of record NC_136146.1, on the reverse strand, counting down.
TGCATGTTGGCTTTACACGTATTAACCGTGATTTGTGCTGCTTCGCCATTCGGTAGCAAACGGTTGATCGATTACAATAAACGGTTGTGATCACTTTAACACGTAGGCTTTGTGATCACGATGCCATTTATTGATGACTATATCTCAGACTGAAATATAATGTGCATGCACTGTACGCAGCCCTTTGTCAATCCACTGCTGGATGAGAGCTCCCCCACATTGTGTGGGTCATGCGAATTGTTTGACCATACGTCACCACCCCGGTTCGTAAAGGCAGCGGACATAGACATTGGAGCATAGTACAGTACAACAATGGAATGTTGCTACACAGCCCTCTGCTGACAATGTAGCGCCACAGCCATTAGGCTTGATGTAAATTATGCACCATACGAATGTTACTTCTAGGCTAATAGAGCAAACGAAAATATACAAAGAAGAAATAACAATTTATATGCGTACAATACAAACGAGTGGGGTAAAAAGTAAGGCATTCAAAAATGTATTCTTGAATCGAATAGCGACGCCAAATCGTGACTATTCTTCTGCACAACTTGAAAGTGACGATTCATCAAGTCATAAACTAGTCGTTTATCACTTCACGCCAATTATCTGTGATCCGAAATTATATTTGATTTATAATAAAGGTTTTATAGGTTAGATCGCGTAAATATATTGTGTCGTTAAACCCGCCACCACGCGACACAGCGAATTAGTAAGGTTTGTCACGTGTTAAACAAAGTTATACAAGCTCGCTGTCACTTTGAACCGTTATTTTATGTTAAACCGCTTCTTGCATAATTTCAATTGTTACGTTACCCTGCTGCCTAGGACGCTGTTGAAGTTTAACTAAACAACAACAACAACAAATCACATCAAGAAAACTTTCGCCCACATTAACCCCGATAAGCATTTGTGCTCATTCATTAAATTGCCAACTCCTAGACAAGCGATAAGTGCAGTCACCCCCCTGCCACCCCCTAGGCAACTTAGTGAGACTTGGCATTGGAGTGCGCGTGGCATATGGCTGATGCCCTGTCTCCTGTCAGCGTGCCAACAAAGCCCCGACCAGCGCTCTGTGTGTTACATAATCGGTGGCTGGCAGACTTTCGAGGCGAGCAAGTGCAGGTTCGCGTCTGCATTCTGAACGAGCGGTGGAGGAAAATCAACAACTAAAAAACCCCACAGCCGTCACGCATGCAAGCAATTATAACGCACCTTCTTTTCCCTCTCTCTTCGTTAAACGGCGAAAAAATACATCAGATGAATCAATAATGTTTAGAGCACGTTTACGGCTTGGAAAACAAATTAGGCTGATACCAACGCACAAATGAAGGCGATTTCCTAGACATCAAAAGGCGCGATGGCCACCGTCATTCCCTCTCGTCATGCCTCGCATGTCACGGGACGTAGCCGTCACCAGACGTGGCCACAATGTTGTCTCCTTTTGGATTGGGGGGGTGATCTAAAACCAGGCCGTGTGCGGTATAAAGATACGAACACGTATGTTGAACTTGATTTGAAGCTTTCGTGACTCCAGGAATCCATACTCTTTGGTTCTTTCGGTAAAGTCACGTAGGTAGAAATAAAATAAAATAAATCACGACGTTTCGATCGCAACACAAGCAATCTTCATCAGGCGACTAACAGCTTCAAATCAAGATTGAACCATCTCTACAGAGAGGGTTTCCACACATCTCTTAGCCACCTGATGACGACCGCTTGTGTTGCGATCGAAACGTCGTGATTTGTTTTATTTTATTTCTACCTACGCGACTTTACCGAAAGAACCAAAGAGTATGTTGAACTTCTTTGACACCGTACGTAGCCGACCGTGCTAATCGGAGAATGGAGACGACGCGCGTGCACGTGGTGCAGCCTATGAAGGTGGGACGTGGGTGTGGGGGGGGGGCAAGTGATGGCGGTTGGCTGGGGGGCCCTGACACGGCCGGCTATCAACGTAGGCACCTTTGGCATTTACGGAGGGTGGCGGCACATTGTTGGGAATCGAGAGGAGTTGGTGGTGGGCAGCGTCACACAGCTCCATCGGTCGGTGGCTAAAGTGTGATGTGAAGTGTTGACGTGACAACAGGTCGCCTCGGCCCGCATCGTTGGAGATGCGCTCGCTCGTGCCAGACACGACATGGCCACGCGGAGACGTGAGGCCAGTGCCGGTTTATCCCAGTAGCAAACGTAGCTACATATAATTCTAGATTTGAAGCTTTCGTGACTGCAAGGATTCATACTCTTAGTTTTTTCGGTAAAGTCTCGAAGGTAAAAAATGAAATTAAAATTAATAACATATACATATGCTACGGGCCCCGCATGTTCAAGGGCCCCGCTCTAAATGCTTTCAAGCTATCAATTTCAGTTCAGTGATTCTGCACTGAAGCGGAATTGGGTGGTGGTGGTGGCAGTGGAAGAACACGGCAGAGGGGGGGGGGGGGGTTCGTTCCATTGCTTGCGCCAGGGCCTACGCCAGAGGTCGCAACCGGGTACCCGATACCCGTACCCTACCCGATACCCGGCTACCCGTACACGGCCGGGTACGGATACGGGTAGCCGTTTGCGACCCTGGTGCGGACGGGTACGGGTAGGCCGTGAGTCACTGGTGAGTAACCGTTTGTCACTCATTTCGGGTGGGGTACGGGTAGGGAATGGGTACCTGTACCCGGCCGGGTACAGGCTAACTTAAGTCGCGAGCGGGGGGGCAGCGGTGACACTTCGTGCCCAGAGGTCGCAACCGGGTACCCGATACCCGGCTACCCGTACCCAGCCGGGTACAAGTACCCATTTGCGACCCTGGTGCGGCCGGGTACGGGTAAGGAATCAAAACCCGTTTGCGACCTCTGGCCTACGCCGACCGAACCCGCGCTGCTGTGACCGGAGGCCTACCTTTTTGGGGTTGTTGTGTTCCACAATGCCATCCCGGTCGGCGTCCACATCCAGAGAGAGGCCTGCAACAGCGGAGGCGCATTCCCACCGCGGTCAGAAAGAAGCCGTCTTGGAAACAAGGCGAGTGCAAACTCCGCGTGGCGCGAATTGCCAGCGTCGCGATGGCGTTGGACTAATTTTGTTGGATTTTATCAACGCTCCCGACAAACACCTGATCAGCGAGACGACAACCGCCAATATCGCACTGCCTGGTTTCCATAACACAGCTCATCGGTGACCCCCACCACTGCCCCGCTTCCATCCACCACAAAGACAATGTCGTCGTGTGAGTGGATGAATCGGTGGGTGGGTGTACTATCTGCAATTCACCAACTCTCAGACAAGCACTTAAATGGCTACATCGCTTAGAAGTGCAACTCTAAAAAGTCGCTCCTCATTGACAGTGCAAAATAATTATTATCATCATCATCACTGCGGTCAGGCAGCATCAAGTCATCATGGACAGCACCCGTGAGTGTTCCATCATTTCTTGCAAAATAGCCACTATAAATAACCCAAACTTGTACCCCTACAGCCCCCTTTTTGTCAATCCACTGCTGGATTCGAGTCTCCTCACACCGCGTGGTTGGTGCGAGTCAGTGAAGCAATGGAGACCCTGGCACCCCATCAGATATCGCTCGCGACTTAAGTTAGCCGCCACCCGAAATCAAACTCAGATCGCAGAGCGCTAAGCCACCGCACTACCACTCCAAACCTGTGGTAATGACGCATGGTAAATGGAAATAACGTGGATCAGAAACATGACAACGTAATCAATACCACTGTAATGAAGGGTCAATAGATATTTCCAAACGTGAATATGCAGATCGGAGTCGGCATTGACACCGCAACTCTGAGCGACCTCGCTGCCAAGTGTGCACAGCATTTGCCGGGAGCATGGCAAGTCACTCCATCGGAATATAACATTTACAATTATAAGATAATTACATGCGCACATCTCGCAATATTTTAGGAAGTAAAAACGTGTTTAATGATGGACATACTCGTCCAGAGTTTGGGTGTTTATGAATAAAATGCTGTTGGTCACCAGAACTCGGGAAGAGCAATAGGCCGATAGACTAAATATATTTGATAGACTGTAGCGATACAGAATGGAAGGGGTACATATGGAAACCAGACATAATATTGCCCGTTAAAGTCATTCGTGGTCTCAAAAAGAACACGTCGCGAGACAAGACGACGGCCAGTGACTCAGTCTAACAACAGTGACAGCCAAATAATCTCTTCACACGCCCAAGGGGACATTATCCATGGAAGATGGAGCAGCGAAATCGACGCGTGTGAAGGTGCCATTCGAATTGTTGCTTCCAAGGACCGTGAGAGATGACAACGGCTCGGCGAAGCCTTCATCCAGCAGCGGATGGATCATGGCTGATGATAATGACGATGATGTGTATTATTTATTAACGGTGTGACCAACAAACTAAAACCCTGATGTTATAGGGGCCGTCCATAAATGACGTCACGCGATTTTAGACGATTTTTTACCCCCCCCCCCCCTTCGTCACACGGCGTCACAAAAAGTCAGACCCCCCCCCCTAAAATATGACGTCAGAGCTCTGCCCCCCCCCCCCCCCAATAAAACATGCTTCAAATCGCTTTAAAATGGTGTTATTGTAGTGCGTATTTAATGTGGCGCTGCACTTTGATGTTGTAGGAGAAAACATTTATTAAAAAGTCGATTTAATTAAGTAGAACGTGTTGTCTATATTTATTTAAAGTTGCGCATTTTGATGTCACGTCACATTTATCAAACCCCACCCCCCTCGTCACACATCATCACAAATGTATGACACCCCCCCCCCCCCATAGGTACGTGACGTCATTTATGGACGGCATCATCGTCACATCACTGTTTGGCAAACGACATTCTCAAAGCAGACGCGTTACCAATGGACAAATCAACTCGGCACAGGTGACTTATAGCACCGTGCCGAGCACCTGCATAGGTGGTTTGTCGTGTTACTGGTACATAATCCTGGAGCTCTGAACACTGTGGCCAATACAACGACACAATTTATGACAGGCTCAACCAGACCACGTGGTGAGAGATGCCAGTTTCTCCCTTCGCCTTCTTTTACGTAACCACGCCACACCACTCGTGCTGTCCACTCACTTACTCGTCGTGTGGCCTCCTCACTCTTCCTCACGTCTCTACTCCTCTGCCACTACTCTTCTGCCATACCTCACCATTGCTTGGGTAGCCCCACCATTCGCTACGGTGGCTAGGAGATGTTAACTACCTCGCCTGGTGTACAGGAGGTCGTGGGTTTGATGCCGATCCTGATGTCTGCTGTATATATGGAGTTTGTGGGTCTCTCTCTCGCCGTGGTTGCGTGGATTTATCTCCGTTTTTTCCCTCCACATTTAGAGTCAACATCGCGCATTTAGAGTATTTAGCTGCTCTAAATGTCCACACGATAAGCCACTTCGATGAGCTATAATTCGTGGCCAGGTCGCTTCTGAAAAAGAGCTCCACAGCTCAGTGGGCCTTTCCTGGTAAAAAATTTAAAAAAGTAGTTTCGTTTATAGTTTAATAGTAAAGCCAAAATTTTTTACTTGGAATGCTTCCAGTCACCTGGAAATAATTTCTAAAACCAGAACCATCCCGGCGCAACCGAGCTTTTGGGATCTTTACATCAGATGGCCAGGTAGCTCAGCGATTATTCCACCCATCGCACCATTGCAGACCATTTTCACTTTAAACGTAAACCACGCAAATCCTCCTCCGGCTTGCTTAACTCAAACCCCTCCTAAAGCAGACGGCAATATCTGAGATAAAATCCCACGCACTGAGCAGATGCTTGGCGGCGTTATGCAACAACGTGGTTTGTCTGGCTTCGTTAGCATTCACGATTTCACGGGCGACTGCTTTTCCTGCCAGACGCAGTTTGCGCCCCCCCCCCCCCCCCTTTGCCTCCCCTCACCCGCCGCAGGGTCCTCAGCCCAGTGCCCGTTCGTGCAAAAGAAAAAGTCAAATCCCAACTTGAAAAACATTCCTGTGCCACATTGCGACGCAGTGTGCGCGCCCCGCCAGTTCCAATCAACCTGCGGTGCAATGCCTGGCAGCGTTCGAAGCGAGCATCTCGGCGTGTGCGTGGCACAGGCCCATTTTGTCAATCCGCCGCTGGAGAAGGTCACATCCGAACCCAAGGTGACATCCCCGCACCTCCGAGTAGCACGGTTTGGCTGCGTACGGTGCGAAAGAAGATCAGCACGCGTACGTACGTGCCAGAGAACCTTCGGCGCAAGAGGCAGAGTCAGCGCCCCCCCCCCCTCCTTCACCAACCCACACGTGACCATCGTGGTGGAAGGATGAGCAAGTAAACCCCACGAACCCACGCAGCGTGGGGTAGGCACCTCATTCAGCAGTGGATTAAGAAAAAGGGCAAATTTTTATCGCGAACGTTCGGAACAAGATTCGTGAAAACGAGGGGTGATGTTTTATGGGAGTGCGAGGGATGGCAGTTGCTCACCGATGGCCGTCAAATAGAGCTGGGCCTTTGCCAGGGCCTGGTCCGCATTTTTTCCATAAAATGTAATGGACAGCTGAAAAACAATGGAGAGAAAAAACGAAGACAAGTTTCATCACTACGCAGTCAATAATATCAGCCGCGATCTTATCCAGTCACGACTCGCGTGGCATCCAACGCAGCGAACCGCCTGGCTCCCGCAGACGAGCCGAATCGCAGCTCTCCATCTCCTCGGCGGACTCCCGATGAGATCGTTTTTTTTCTCCTTCGGCCACCACTCTCCGTTGTTAGCCTCGACTACCGTCCACAAACATTCACATGCCATTCGCATACATTTTATATAAAAAAAAATTAAAATCGATTCTCGCAGTGTGAACATTTGCGTAATGAGCGTAAGAGTACATTTTAAACAAAGCATCCTTGATCTCTCTCTCTAGCGTATGGAAAGTCTGTGCAAATCACACATCAACGTTTAAGTCTGTGCGCCGTGCGATAGCTTCGGGAGTTACGCGACTAATACTGCTCAGTCAACATCTCTACTGGAAGAGATAGAGACACGAAATCTCCAAATATACAGCAGGCGTCAGGGTCGGGATTGAACCCACGACCTCCTGTAGACCAGGTGAGGGAGTTAACATCTCCTGGCCACCGTGTCGGAGCGCCACACAAAAAGGAGTGGGAGGGGGGCGGGGGGGGCACATCACAGTCAATGTTAATCAAACTGGAGACAAATGTTAAACGCCAAACAGAATGAGCAGCACGATGACCCGCTCCGGTCCCTCGTGCATCCTTCGAAATTGAAATGAACAACTGCCACTGCTGTCAAATATTGCAGCAACATTTTTGGCTCGATTACAGCGTTCCCTCGTTATCCGCGGGTGATATGTTCCAGAGCTGCTCGTGAATAGCAAATTTCGCGGATAGTGATATTGGCCTGCGAAAACGTATTTGCTTTAATGAATTACCTTAAATAAATACATTAGATATGACATACATGAAAATTATCATAACATTTTTTTTTATTGGTTATAGTCAACATGAAGTAAATAAAAATGGATATTAAAGTTTGAAATAATAGTTTATCTCATCACTTTATCTCGAAAGACCGAAAGAATATTTATCTCATCACTTTATCTCTCATCACTTTATCTCCCATCACTTCATCTCTCATCACTTTATCTCCCATCACTTTATCTCCCATCACTTTATCTCTCATCACTTTATCTCTCATCACTTTATCTCTCTCATCAGTTTATCTCTCATCACTTTATTTCTCATCACTTTATCTCTCATCACTTTATCTCTCATCACTTTATCTCTCATCACTTTATATCTCATCACTTTATCTCTCATCACTTTATCTCTCGTAACTTTATCTCTCATCACTTTATCTCTGATTACTTTATCTCTCATCACTTAACTAACTATATCTCTCATTACTTTATCTCTCATCACTTTATCTCTCATCACTTTATCTCCATCACTTTATCTCTCTCATCAGTTTATCTCTCATCACTTTATTTCTCATCACTTTCTCTCTCATCACTTTATCTCTCATCACTTTATCTCTCATCACTTTATCTCTCGTCACTTTATCTCTCATCACTTTATCTCTCGTAACTTTATCTCTCATCACTTTATCTCTGATTACTTTATCTCTCATCACTTAACTAACTATATCTCTCATCACTTTATCTCCCATCACGTTATCTCTCTCATCAGTTTATCTCTCATCACTTTATTTCTCATCACTTTCTCTCTCATCACTTTATCTCTCATCAATTTATCTCTCATCACTTTATCTCTCGTCACTTTATCTCTCATCACTTTATCTCTCGTAACTTTATCTCTGATTACTTTATCTCTAATCACTTTATATTTCATGACTTTATCTCTCATCACTTTATCTCTCCTAACTATATCTCTCATCACTTTATCTCTCCTAACTATATCTCTCATCACTTTATCTCTCATCACTTTATCTCTCATCACTTTATCTCTCGTCACTTTATCTCTCATCACTTTATCTCTCGTAACTTTATCTCTCATCACTTTATCTCTGATTACTTTATCTCTCATCACTTAACTAACTATATCTCTCATCACTTTATCTCCCATCACGTTATCTCTCTCATCAGTTTATCTCTCATCACTTTATTTCTCATCACTTTCTCTCTCATCACTTTATCTCTCATCAATTTATCTCTCATCACTTTATCTCTCGTCACTTTATCTCTCATCACTTTATCTCTCGTAACTTTATCTCTGATTACTTTATCTCTAATCACTTTATATTTCATGACTTTATCTCTCATCACTTTATCTCTCCTAACTATATCTCTCATCACTTTATCTCTCCTAACTATATCTCTCATCACTTTATCTCTCATCACTTTATCTCTCATCACTTTATCTCTCATCACTTTATCTCTCGTCACTTTATCTCTCGTCACTTTATCTCTCATCACTTTATCTCTCGTCACTTTATATCTGATTACTTTATCTCTAATCACTTTATCTCTCATCACTTTATCTGTCGTCACTTTATCCTTAATAACTTTATCTCATCACTTTCTATCTCTCTCATGGCAGTAGTCGTGTACAGTTCCAGATGCGATTCGCAGACAGCCAAAATCGCGGATAGCAAGTCCGTGAATAACGAGGGAATACTCTTTATTAATTTAGAAGACGGTGGCTGAGTCGGGAGCCCCCCCCCCCCCCCCCTTCTGGACTGATCTTTCTCCAAATTCAAAATTTTGTTTAAATTATACAGACGGCTGTTCCCACCACAGAGTCTGCTGCCAGAGGCAGGATCTGGAAGAAGAAGAATGCAATCAAACGCGGGCTTTCTGGGACGCCGCCCAGCATTCTGCCAGGGATGAGTTTAATGAAATTAAACTTGTCGGGTCGCATTTGTCACGCACCGACAACGTTCGTTCCAACTCGGCGTTTCGCTTAAATTTTAGTTCCCAACGATTATATATATCCCCATTGTGTCTTTAGATGTCTACAGGCGTAACGTCGAATTATTCTGCCCTGCAGCCCCCCCCCCGCCCCCTCCCCCGTTAACGCACAACAGCCATGCAGTCACGCGCTTGCTTGTATGTGGCGTGCAACACCGAGGGCTTTACGACGAATGCCAGTGCAACGTCTCCGATCTGATACACGAGACTTAACAAATTGCCACGGTCGTCACCATCAGCCGTAATAATAATAATAGTTCAATTTGTAACGCGCGCAAATTTGCAGACGTAGTGGCCGCAACTCAGAGGCGCGGAGCCAAGCTCAGAGTCAATCCACTCCTTGCGTGAAGGCATCGCCAAGCCGTCGGTCACAATCTCTGTGCGGTCCCTGCGACGTAGCGATTCCATCGAACGCTCCCGCAAACGAGGTGTTTTGCGTCGCTCACATCTCCGCCGTGTAATTCAGATTGCCCACGTCCTCTCCCTTGGCTGCCGGGGGATCCCCGCTATTGGGACCCCCCCACCACCGCCTTCCGCTGCAATAAGTGGCACCACGTGGAAAGGTAGAGAGGGTTTAACACCTCCCCACAATTGGCAGACGAGCAGAGCAACGAGTGATTTTATTATCAAACTTGATCTGGATAAAGGCCATGCCGAGCCGTTGCCAGCCTCACTGAGTCTCGAGACAATTTTTAATGGTAGGGAATGGATGCAATTGTGCTGGTGGTTGAAATAGTTACAGGAAAGGTCAATAAACAAATTACCAAAGATCCCCCGTATAGCCTTAACATACTTTTTGGGACAAGTGCTGCTAGCAAGCACCGATGAAGGCCGGTACAACACACGAGGGGGTGGGCGGCCAGCACCACGCCCGGCCGCCTTTGTCTCCTGCGTGGCAATGTTTATACACCGCACCAGGTACTCATTTGAGGCTGAGTCGACCTAGGGGAGGCCTAGGATCAGTTCAGATAATCGTCACCGGTGATGGCCGTGAACGGGAATCGAACTCAGAATGCCGAGTTCGTAGCGCAGAGCACTTATCACTGCGCCACCGTTCCCCGCAAATTGACGAACGCACACGCACACACAACAACAACAACGGCCATTCACCACTAAGTGGTGGCGACGTCACCACGGCGCCTGTGCCAGGCCAGGTGCACTTCGAGGCCACGCGAAGTGTCGAAGCTTCGCTGGACAGACCCACGGTGCCACGGATTGCCCGACTGAGATGACTCTCAGACGCAGCAACCGTGCGACCTGCAATGCGCGCGTGCGTGTGTGTGCGCGTGCGTGTGTGCGTCTGTGTGCGTGCGCGTGCGTCACGCCCTCACCTTCTTGTCGCCGAGCTCCTGGCTGGGCGTGAGCACCTGCGCGTGCACCTGGGTCCCCACGGCCACGCGACCGTGTGGCTCGGGCTGGGCCACGCCGGTCGGCGTGTTCACCCAGCACGTCACGTCGGCGCTGGCGCTCACCGAGAAGGTCACGGCGCCAGGCGGTGCCAACCTGTGAGCGGGCGGACGGTAGCAATGTCAGAGACGTCCACACGAGCAACCTCACGATGTGTAACGCAGCGACGGGGCTGGTGCGGCCCTGCGGTTTGTGCTGCTGAGAGAAGGGCCTCGGCTGGAGGGATCTCTTAGCAGAGCCCCTGTGGAGGGTGTTTTAAGCCTATTCTTCCGCGCCAGTCGAACGTCCCGTTAACAGGTGGGAGCACCCACACTTTATTCAAAATGCTATATTGGACAGACGGGACGTAACATCAGTGTAAGACTAAAAGAACACCAAAGAAATATTAAATTATCTGAAACACAACTGTCGGCACTGGCAGAACATGATTTTGATAACGTTGTCTTTTGTCAACATGACACTGTTTTGCTGATTGGCCGTGTCGGGTGGTGGAGGTTACGACACATTTATAAATAACGCGATCAAACCCAAAAACTTTATTATTAATAATATTGGTCGCGAAAGCCTACGTGTTAAACTAACACACGCTTTACCCCGCCATACACGGCCTGCCAATTGGCTTAAATCGTATCGCGAGATCGAGCATATGAGACCAGACCTTTTTAAAGTGGGGACCAAATTGTCACTTTCACGAAAGCTTCGTGACGCCAGGACAGCCTTTTGTGATGGAACTGGTACTGTCATGCCCAGACCAGGACATTTCGTAACTTTAGTTTATGTGAAACGAAGGGTGATCTGGGAAAGAAATCTCGAGAACCCACGTACATATATGATGAAATATATCCTATACAAACATCATTTTAACACTTTACAATGCACTCTGAATAGTTTCTTTACGTATAATTTCCCCACATATGGCTTAAAAATTGACTTATTTCGAAGGTTTCATCCGCTAAATCCACCTACTCTCAAGTAGGTAACTCTCCTTGACAGTGAGGTTCTGTGGGTTATCACGTGTCTCTTCCCGGACACCCCTCAAATCACCCATGGCCAGATGACAAAGTGCTCAAGCCACATGCCATCATGTGCAGCAGAGAAGACAGCTGTCACGGGACCAGAAGGATATCATATTGTTAGCTAGGACAGGGGAGCAGCGGCGCACATTGATAGCGCGCTGCGATTTTAACCTGGCGACCAGGGTCCAATTCCATGAAAACGCACCTAATAGTTCAGATTCAGATATATCACAGGTGAGGGAAGGGGTGACGGAGATGCCTGGTGTGTAACGACACGTTGGGTTGTTGAATTGCGGAGACTTCTGTCGTGTGGAATGGAGTCCATGAGTGGGTATGACGACCCATGGCACCGTGGGGGATATGGACACAGCTGGGAGAGTGGAGGAGGAGAAAGGCGAGGAGAGATGAGGGGAGGGGAGAGGTGTGAGGGTAGGGGAGAGGCGAGGTGAGGGGAGAGGAGGGGAGGGGAGAGGTGAGGGGAGAGCTGAGGGGAGCGGAGAGGAGCGGTGAGGTTAGGGGAGAAGAGAGGTGTGGTGAGGGGAGGTAAGGTGAGTGGAGGTGCGGGGAGAGCTGAGGTGAGGGGAGAGCTGAGGGGAGAGGAGGGGATAGGTGAGGGTAGGAGAGAGGTGAGGGTAGGTGAGGGGTGAGCTGAGGGGAGATGTGAGGTGAGGGGAGAGGTGAGTGGAGAGGTGAGGTGAGGGGATGGGAGAGGTGAGGGTAGTGGAGAGGTGAGGTGAGGGGTGAGCTGAGGGGAGGGGAGAGGAGGAGGGAGCAGGGTAGAGGGGAGGTTAGGGGACAGCTGAGGGGAGGGGGGAGGTGAGGGGAGAGAGATCAGGAGAGAGGTGAGGCCGGACGTTAAGTGGAGAGGACAACCCCCTTACAGTGGACGTCCTGCCTTCAATCGTCAGTTCCAGAACCTAATGGAATGATGATTCTCGAGTGGTACGGGTCGTGTGCGGCCAGTTAGTTCCAGCTGGCTATTGCACGCATTGTGGGTCACCAGAAATGTCTCCTGGGGCTCATGTGAGTTTTGCGAATGTTGAGTTCAGTGTGTTCAGCTGTTGTGGTGTAAATGTGAAAACAGGATTTCTGCACTCGGATTAGTTTGTGATAGCTGAAATATTCAAATGTCGTCCAGGAAATGTGGAATGAGAGTTTTACAAGGTGTGTTAAAATAGTCGCTACGTCAGACGAGAATTGTTTAATGTGTGAAGAGCCAAGACGATCTGTTTATTTGTAATTTTGCTTCGGGCTTCAAAGATCATTAGTTAGATAAACTTTATGCACCAACCTGATGTGCCTGCCTTGTTGATTTTTTACGTTCGACAATATCGGTTTATATATTGTATAAATTTGCCGCTGTACAAAATCAGTGGGCAAATATCTTTACATTTTGAAGTGTAAAATCAACATAAAACTGAAGCCGTTAACTATTGATGGCTAGGCACTTCCACCTCAGGTATTTTTTTTACAAGATAAACATTAAAATCGCTGGATTTAATTTATTGCTGTCATAACCCCACTTGTGAAAAGTTTTTATGCAATCTAGATTTGAAGTTATGCAGCCTCCTGCCAGAGGCAGAGTGTCTTGAGAAATGCAAGCCTCAACCTTGCATTGTCTGCACCAAGCCAGACATGCCCTCAGGCCCCCTTATGAATTATCAACACAAAACTTCTGAGTTGCAGTGATTAATTTGTCACTCGGTGTTTTCCGGAACACTGCTCTCAGGCTTATTTGGAGTCGGGCTTATTGGCGTAAGACACTACCACTCAAGTCTATGTATAATAATCCCATATTATTGTACCCTACATTCATATAATAATATCAACAGGTTAATAAACCTTCTTCTTGGTTCTTTTGGTAAAGTCACGTAGAAGGGACATAATAAAATAATAAAAATAAAACATAATAAAATAATTCTCACGACGTTTCGGCCACAACGCAAGCAGCCGTCCTCAGGTGAAAATCAGGTCTGTTGAGGCGACAGCGTCTGAATGAAACAGCACACGAGCTTGAAGCATATATATAAGCTGGGCGCCTTGACAAAGGAATTTGCATATCAAGAGGAATTTTAGCATATTTATGGGGAATGCAGAAATGTGATTAGTACTACATATGCATGCGCATTATGCAGGATAATCCTCCAAGCTCGTGTGCTGTTTCATTCAGACGCTGTCGCCTCGACAGACCTGGTTTTCACCTGAGGACGGCTGCTTGCATTGTGGCCGAAACGTCGTGAGAATTATTTTATTATGTTTTATTTTTATTATTTTATTACTTCCCTTCTACGTGACTTTACCGAAAGAACCAAGAAGATGAATCCCTGCAGTCACGAAAGCTTTAAATCGAAAGGTTAATAAACATTATATGAATGGACGTGCCACCGTTGTCAGCGCGTGGTTTTCATTAAACGTAACGTCAAACGAATTTCACGAAGACAAAACAAAGGCCGGATGCAAGTGGCGTGCGGGACATTCCGGTTGAAATTAAGCAGTGACCGTGGAATTATTCTGGCTGATATAAAACAGACTGCATGAAATGAAATTCTGTAATATATGTAATTTGTTGTTTTATATATACAGAAAAGCCCTTTTAATGATACACCCTCATACAATCTTAACCTTTATTATGAATCTTACCATCTTCTCAACTGGAGATTAATTGATTATTGTCCAAGCGATTTCTCAATATTTTTACAACCAATCGATCGGTCTTAATTCTACGTTCCTTCAATAAAGAAGAGATAATCGGTGCACATTACAACGGGACGGGAACGGTTAACAGGGGGCACGCAGCAACAAGGAATTAAACATAGAAAAACAGTCACGACCTCAGCGTTACAGAGATTTCGTGAGTGTGCATTGTGACCGGTGGGAGATGTGCAGATGTTCTGAAATTAACGTCGTTTTATCCTTGATTTCGCCCCCCCTCTCCCCTATTAATTTTGGTGGGTTATCTATTAGTGAAGCAACCTGTATCGTGCAAATGCTGTGGACTACGTATGGTATAGTTGGGGCAATGGTTGTCAGGAGAAAGCGATGCAGCAAAATATATTGTTGGAACTGTACTATGCGCCAACACCGATGCTCCCTCCTTAACCGACTCGCACTGACAAGTGTGATGAAGTATGGTGAAATAAATGCCATGATCTGCACGCTGTGGTGAGGCCCTCGTCCAGCAGTGGATTGACAAAAGGGCTGTATGTGTATGTACACATGTGTACATGCACATGTGCATGTGTACATGCGCATGTGCATGTACCTCTGGGGAGCGGTGGCTTAGCGGTTATCTCGCCGCACTACCAGCCACCCGAGTTCGTTTCCCGCTCACGGCCAACCCAACATCGGTGACGATTATCTGAACCGGTCCTGGGCTTCCCCTAGGTCGACTCAGCCTCAAATGAGTACCTGGTGCGGTGTGTAAACATCGCCACTAGGGAGACAAAGGCGGCCGGCCTTCATAGGTGCTCGCTAACAGCACTTGCCCCAACAGTTCTGCTAAGGCTATACGGGACATCTTTGTCTATGCCATTGTGTGTTAGACCTGTCTGCTTCGGCTCCAGCTATGTCATTCTTTAAAAGGACCCCGAGCATCGAGATACCTCGCATCTGAACCCCTATCATGCAATTCGTCTGCCTGCATTGCTCCGCGAAACTTGCTCAAGGTGTTTCCAATACACTTCTTGTCTTTGGAATGCGAATTTCATTTTGTCGACAGGTCGCCTCGTGTTTCTCTACGTTTGTTGTCACGCATTCAAGATTCCGTTTTGAGAGTCCAGATCCGAATAAAAACGAATGAGCCACCTGGCAATGACGTGTTGAAAAGCTACGCATTTTTGTGTGTGTGTGTGAAATGCCGATGAACACGTGGGGTTAACCTGTCCAGAAGGATGGAACCCATCGTTCGGTTGAGAATCAGGAGGCAGAATTGTGTGCGTAGCCACGGTTTACCATCTCTGCTTTAGATCACGTGATTTTCAAATTGGACAAATTAGCTTTCCACACCAACAGATCAGCCCCATGGCATTGACGGTCATGAAGACCACGAGAGATGGTAGCAGGAGCTTGGAGAAGCATTCGTTCACAAATAAATGGGGCCTGACTGCTAAATATGACGAAAATAAATGAAAGACTAAAGACCAAAACACTCTCATAAAACTGGGTCATTACTTGTTTTTAAATAAATACTTGGATGACCATTAATAAGCAACCCTAGAACATAATTGCACACGCACACAGCTCCATGTGTCACTCACTGGTACACACACACAGCTCCATGTGTCACTCGCTGGTACACACACACAGCTCCATGTGTCACTCACTGGTACACACACAGCTCCATGTGTCACTCACTGGTACACACACACACAGCTCCATGTGTCACTCACTGGTACACACACACAGCTCCATGTGTCACTCACTGGTACACACACACAGCTCCATGTGTCACTCACTGGTACACACACACAGCTCCACGTGTCACTCACTGGTACACACACAGCTCCATGTATCACTCACTGGTACACACACAGCTCCACGTGTCACTCACTGGTACACACACACAGCTCCATGTGTCACTCACTGGTACACACACACAGCTCCACGTGTCACTCACTGGTACACACACAGCTCCATGTATCACTCACTGGTACACACACACAGCTCCACGTGTCACTCACTGGTACACACACAAAGCTCCATGTGTCACTCACTGGTACACACACACAGCTCCATGTGTCACTCACTGGTACACACACAAAGCTCCATGTGTCACTCACTGGTACACACACACAGCTCCATGTGTCACTCACTGGTACACACACACACAGCTCCATGTGTCACTCACTGGTACACACACACAGCTCCATGTGTCACTCACTGGTACACACACACAGCTCCATGTGTCACTCACTGGTACACACACACACAGCTCCATGTGTCACTCACTGGTACACACACACACAGCTCCATGTGTCACTCACTGGTACACACACACACAGCTCCATGTGTCACTCACTGGTACACACACACAGCTCCATGTGTCACTCACTGGTACACACACACAGCTCCATGTGTCACTCACTGGTACATGTCCATGACCAGCTCAGTGCCCAGGACGAAGACCTCCTCCAGGACCTTGTCCAGCTGCAGGTGGATTGTCCGAGTCGTGGCCATGTTGAGCACTGGGAAGAGCCAATTTGCGACGTCGGCAGCGAGAGAGGTCAGCGACGGAGAGCAAGTGAGCGAAACGGTGGAGCAGCAGCAGCAGAGATGGAATGAGAGAGAGAGAGAAGCGTCGGAGGGAGCAGCTGTGAAGCGAGGACGGGGTGTGGTTGTGAACTCCCTCGTTTTAAAGGCTGCGGGCCACCTCGTCACACACGTGCGAGCTGAATGGCTGGAGCAGATTACACGCGCAGACACTCTGGCCACTCATGAACATGTACAAGATCAGCAAGGTAATAACGCCTCGCTCCCAAATCTGTCCCCACATTTGATGGGTTTTTTTAAACCCATCATTTTAAAAACCCATTACTTTTGTTGGTGTTTCTAGATTTGAAGTTTTCGTAACTGCAAGGGTCCATACTCTTTAGCTTTTTCGGTAAAGTCACGTAGGCAAACTCCGGGACCTGTTTCGGCGTTTAGTTTCCTCGTCAGCAGATGCAGTCTCGCTTAAACCGACGCCGATGAACAACTGCCACACGTGAACAGGCAAGGGACCCGCTTCGTTAGATGTGGGTCCAGAGTTTCACCAGCGCTGGGTTCAAGCAAGCCCGAAGGCCGATGCCAACAGACCACTGGGGTAACATCAAAACCGGCCCAGAGTTGGTGTCGAACCAATGCCGCTGGAGATCACGGACGCCCGGACTGATGGGATATAGAACAACAACAACAAAGAGAACATAAATTAAATCACGACGTTTCTGAAGCAACACAAGCAACCGTCGTGAGGTGTTGACTGCTCCAGCAAACACGCCTCAGTAATTTTGCTGGAGCAGTCAACACCTGATGACGGTGGCTTGTGTGGCTTCCGAAACGTCGTGATTTAATTTATTTTCTCTGTGTTGTTGTTGTATGTCCCGTCAGTCCGGGCGTCCGTAATCTCCAGCGGCATTGGTTCGACACCAACTCTGGGCCGGTTTTGATGTTACCCCAGTGGTGTGTTGGCATCGGCCTTCGGGCTTGCTTGAACCCAGCGCTTGTGAAACTCTGGACCCATATCTAACGAAGCGGGTCCCTTGCCTGTTCACGTGTGGCAGTTGTTCATCGGCGTCGGTTCAAGCAAGACTGCATCTGCTGACGAAGAAACTGAACGCCGAAACAGGTCCCGGAGTTTGTTTGTTTGCGTTGAACCGACGTTTGCCGAGATGATGCGCTCCCAAAAGGTTGTGTGGGGGCCGTTGGTTTTGTGTAGAAAAAAATTGACCTTTTTTTTGCGAAGGGACATAGAACTCAAGGAAACGTATTAGTAGGCTTTCGCGACCAATATTATCCATATCACAAGGGTTTTTTTGGGGTTAGATCGTGTAAATTATCATGACCCCCCCCCCTCATGGCCTTCACACGTGAGGTGCTCACAAGTGACGTCATCACATCTACCCCGCCATTTAAGGAACGAAACAGGAGGATTTCTCCACAAATCTGGCTGTCGCCTGATGATGTTGGTTGTAATTACCGGCGAAACGTCGTACTCGGATTATAAATGTTGTGTATTTACTTTACAACACACCGGTGTGCTGTACCAGTAACGAATTTGCATGTTCTGTTTACGTGACAAACCTTCCTGATTGGCTGTGTCGGGTGGTGGCGGATTTAACGACACATTTATATTTACGCGATCTAACCCAAATATAAAATTCAATTAAGGAAACGTATTGTCTGCGAATATGCTTCACACATTTTCTCCACAATGGCCCGAATTTATATAATGTCACGGTCAGTGTAAATACATAGCCCCCTTTTGTCAACATGAGCGGTGAGCGATATCCATGAACGCCAAATCCCACAACAAACCCATTTCACCGCTACGCACTGACCAGCGTGACGACGTATGGTCGAACAACCCCAATGAGTCGGCGTCGGAAGGCATTCACCCAGCGGTGAGCTGACACACGGTTGTCAATTATTTTGACGCATTACTACTCGATAGCATTATTAATCAGACTGCCTGTCTCTGTGTGTCTATGTTGTGTGTCTCTCTCTGTGTGTCTCTGTGTTGTCTCTCTCTCTGCGTGTGTGTCTGTCTGTGTGTCTCTATGTTGTATGTCTCTCTCTGTGTGTCTATGTTGTGTGTCTCTCTCTGTGTCTCTGTGTTGTGTGTCTCTCTCTCTGTGTCTATGTTGTATGTCTCTCTCTGTGTGTCTATGTTGTGTGTGTGTCTGTGTTGTGTCTATGTTGTGTGTGTCTCTCTCTCTCTCTGTGTCTCTGTGTTGTCTCTCTCTCTCTCTGCTTGTGTGTCTGTGTGTGTCTATGTTGTGTGTCTCTGTGTGTGTGTCTATGTTGTGTGTGTCTCTCTCTGTGTCTATGTTGTGTGTCTCTGTGTGTGTGTGTATGTTGTGTGTCTCTCTCTGTGTGTCTATGTTGTGTGTCTGTCTGTGTGTCTATGTTGTGTCTCTGTGTGTGTGTCTATGTTGTATGTCTCTTTGTGTGTCTGTGTTGTGTCTATGTTGTGTGTCTCTCTCTCTCTCTTTGTGTGTCTCTGTGTTGTCTCTCTCTCTGCTTGTGTGTCTGTGTGTGTCTATGTTGTGTGTCTCTGTGTGTGTCTATGTTGTGTGTCTCTCTCTGTGTGTCTATATTGTGGCTCTCTCTGTGTGTCTGTGTTGTGTGTCTCTCTCTGTGTGTCTGTGTTGTGTGTCTCTGTGTGTCTGTGTTGTCTCTCTCTGCTTGTGTGTCTGTGTGTGTGTCTATGTTGTGTCTCTGTGTGTGTCTATGTTGTGTGTGTCTCTCTCTCTGTATCTCTGTGTTGTCTCTCTCTGCTTGTGTGTGTCTGTCTGTGTGTCTCCGTGTCTGTGGTTTGTCTCTCTCAAATTCAGTTCTACCTGATGACGGTTGCTTGTGTTGCAATCGAAACGTCGTACTCGACTATTTAATTGATTTTCTTCCTACGTGACTTTACCGAAAGAACCAAACTGGAGGAGAGACGCGTGGACCCGTGGTGTTAACCTGTGGCCATGCCTGTCGCATGGCTGTCGAAAACATCCGCACGTGGCAGCGGATGATGCTCAGACGAGACAGGGGACAAGGGATCAACGCTCGGTCAACAAAGGGGCATTGGACGTCGCTTGACTGGGACCACCAAAAGCGACATCGCTCCCCTACTGACGGACGTTGCGTGTCGGTGTTGCGTCACCTTTGCGCCACACACGGACAGCTGTCGTCGTGGGGGGGAGGGATGGAAGGGGTGGGGGGTGGCTAGAGGCTAAAACGCATATGTGCATTGGAATGAATGAGATGTGGCGTGGATGTTAAGGCGCTGCTGAGACGCTGGGGGGCTATTTGAGCGCTCAAACGCGCGTCTTTGTTCCTTCTTGCAAGGCCGTAATTATAATATATATTGAGGGGGACACATCCCCCCAATATTCAAAAATGCTCAAAATGCCCCCCCCCCCAATGTATTGCTATAAAATAGATTTCTGTTTATATGATTGTGGTTATGGTTGTACTTTATTAATCCCGAATCTCTGTCATTACATACAATGAAACAAGAAAAGGTTAAAAGATAAAACAGAGCAATGTAAAACAAAACACTATTAGACATTATTGTAAAAAACAAATAAAAAGTGCATCCTATGTGTTAGTGTTTTTTTACATTTTAGGCAGGGAATTCGTTTTCAAATGTTGATTATTATTTTTCTGGGGGTGGGGACCCCACACCCCCTGGAAGATTTAGTCCCTCCCAATGTTGACTCCACGGCTACGGCCTTGCCTTCTTGGTGCAACTCGTAAGAGTGTGCGTCCACCTCCTCCAAACTGGGGCATTGCCATCAGCGTTGTTGACTATCGATTGTAAACCACGACAGTCCAAAATAAAGGCGCAGCGCCGCAAGTTCGTCTTGCTCACATCACTGCTGGCAGAAGCGCCTCCGGTAGAACGAACTCAAAAAAGCTGGACAATGGCCACGTGTCTTGGAAGACGTGGGGATGCCCACGTTTTACCCCACCACACCGATTGTGGTTGTCTCCAATCAAGAGACATTTTAAAAGTACAGTGCCTTTTGCCACAATTGTGATTATATGTATATTGAATTTCTTTCGCACCGTACGTAGCCAACCCATACGGTCTACCCGTATTCTTGTACAGGGAAATTTAGTTTTCAGGTTCGTACGGCGTACAGCCGTTTCAATACAGGAACAACAAAATATATATTTGTTTGTGTTTCTCCCCTTATGATGGAACTTTTGTCGGATAAAAGTTGAGATTTAGAAGGGCACGGGTCTGAATTGGTCTACAATAAGCGAGACACTGATGAGGGGTTGACAGGTATGACAACCGTGCTAATCGGAGGTGCGGTAGGAAGATGATAGAAGGGGTACGAATGTTGCTCAACAGAACCAGCAATACAACATCACCGCGATGTCCAAGTTTATCATTCTTGGTGTCCCCCCCCCCCTCCAGGAGCAGCGATTACGTGTGTACAGTATGTTGAACTTAAATTTCGATTTGAAGCTTTCGTGACTGCATGGATTCATATTCTTGGTTATTTCGGAAAAGTCACGTAGAAGGGAAATAATTAAAAAAATAAAACATAATTAGATAAAATCCTCACGACGTTTCGGCCACAACGCAAGCAGCGGTCCTCAGGTGAAGAAACGTCGTGATAATTTTATCTAATTATGTTTTCTTTTTATTATTTTATTATTTCCCTTCTACGTGACTTTACCGAAATAACCACGAGTATGTTGAACTTCTTTAGCGCCGCACGTGGCCATCCCGTGCTAAAATCGGAGCTGTCGACGAAGGTGGTTGTCACAGGTGATGAGTGAGTGGGTGTTCGTAAAGTGAGGACGTATTTGCGAAACGACGTAAGAAGGGGAGCTCACGTCTGCATGCCCCTCTCTCCCCCATACTCTTCCCTCTCCTCTCATCACCTTCTCATCCCCAACATTATTGGCCGTATCATTCCTTCTCTGCCCCTTCCCCTCGCTGCCCTGGTTTTCCTTTCTTCCTGCTGCTCGTTTTGAACCATGCCCTGTTTGCCTTGGGGGATTTCTGTTCTGACATCCATTTGCCGGTCATCTTGCCCCATCTTCTCGGTTCTCAAGTTTCCTATCTCTTTTTCCGTGCATTATCCATTTGTGTCTACTCCCTCTTTGCTGTGATGTGCCATGGGTAAAAGGTGTTACGTTCACGATTTTATTGTTACTCCTATGTTGCCATTGTACATACTGGTATCGTATATGTTTTGAAAATATACAGTATTAATACATGCCATTATTGGGTGTCTGTTAATTATACATGATATATTGATGACCTTAGAAGTCTGATTTACCGTAAGTATATTTTTTTTTTAACAAGGGAAGGTACAGAATACGGCAAGACAGGGTTTGATGGGGGGAAAGTGTAACGGAGCAACTCCAACAAGCGAGAACGTAAGTAGGAGATATACATCGTGGAGGGGTGATGCTTTCTTTGAGTGTTGTGTGGGGAGGCAACTGAGGGTGATGGTCTGGTGGAGGTTGGGTGACTCATGGGGTGGTGATCGGTGAGTGTGTTGAGGGATGTGTCAGTGGGAGTGTGGCAAAACGCGGTTTGTGTGTGTGAAGTCTGATTAAACACATTCCTGCGGAGGGAGCTGGTAGGAACGTTGGGTTGCTCGGTCAATGGTCAGGGTCAACGGCGGCGTGATGTATTCCGCAAATATGGCCGACTGTGAGGGCGGGCACAAGCTGGCGTGAGTAGGTTAAACGTTGAGTTTTATAAGGGCACCACGGGGTGACCAGCCCCTCCCCACCCAGCCCCACCCCTTCCACCCCCCACCCAGCCCCACCCTCCCCACCCAGCCCCTCCCCACCCAGCCCCTCCCCACCCTCCCCTCTCCACCCAGCCCTACCCCTCCCATTTTTGGATGCACGACGGACGGACGGACACAATAATCCCCTGTGGGCTGGTGTAACCAGGAGGTTCCTACCAGTAAAACTGCTTCATAACATCTCCACTACTTACTGGCTAGATGCATTGTTATTATAACTTCATCTGTAATAACACATTGTAATAATTGCTGATAAACCAGTTTCATGATCCTACCACTTCAACCTAAGTGCATTTGAGTTCCTGTTATCTGCGTTGATTTGGGGAGCACCGTTCGTGGTTCTTGTTCATGTTCAGTGGAATGTTGCTGCAGGTGATGTAATCGTTAGCGCAATGGACTTGCAATTCAGAGGTCGCCGTTTGGACCTCCCGGCGCGGCAGTTGGTACAATGAGCAAGTTAATCAGAATCAGAATATGGATTTAGACTAGAGGCATCAAATGAGCCCTGAAGCTCTTTTTCACAGATGTCTAGCATGGGCGGGTTAGCAAGTTAAATCCCTCCACCTCTGTCCCTCCAGCAGTGGTAATGGGTGCACCACAATCAATTGGCAGGTCGTGTGTGGTGGGGTAAAGTGTGGATACTCCACCTCTTCCAAGGCACTGATCAAGTGTGGAAGAGCAGGCGAAATACCCCCTATAGTGGAATCTAAAGAGCTCCCTCTAGTTGAGATCTTTGCACCAGCAGTGATGTGAGCAAGACCCCTGCTGAAACCTCTGAAACCTGTAACAGGACATTGAGTAGCCAAACACAAGAATCCAATGCAGGGATGCGAGGCTGATACAAAACTCTCGAAACTCTTGACAGATACC
This sequence comes from Lampetra planeri, assembly GCF_965212315.1. Lineage (NCBI taxonomy): Eukaryota > Metazoa > Chordata > Hyperoartia > Petromyzontiformes > Petromyzontidae > Lampetra > Lampetra planeri. Next base: position 8,186,212 of record NC_136146.1, on the reverse strand, counting down.
CAAGCAATACCCCTCATAGACCTCCGCCCGTACCAGACCATACAGAATCCTTAGTAATGTGTTTTGTACTAATATTACTCGTAAATCGTAATTCCCGTATATCACCGAATGTAATGGCAATAGTAGTGACATAAACAACTAGCACAATTAAAATTACACCTTTAAATTACAATATTTCCTTTAATTACTAATTAATTCTCAATAAAGTTATTGATATAGGTTCACAATTACTAATTACCACAATATTGTAGCTAAAACACAAGAAAATTTGACAAAATCAGCGACGATAAAACACGAGCAGCAACGAAAACAGCAGCGCGTGCTCGTATCGCGTGCAGACGAGACCACGTGACTCGAAGCGTCACTGTAGTCGGGTAACAATGACGGCTTTGACCGGAGCACATTCGAAGGTTCAAAAGTTAATTAACTATAGAGTTTTAGCCTTGTAGGTATATTGATACAATACATGTAAGCTGGGCTTACGAAAAAAATGTGTTATAACTAACTACGGGGATATTTTACTAAAAAATAATAAATGTATGCTGAAACACTGCACAAAAGTTGTATAGACAGTAATTTTGGTGTCACCCCCTCTGATGGTGTCACCCCGTGCGGTCCGCACCCCCCGCACCCCCCTAATGACGTGGGACCACCTCTGAAAATTAGTGAAGAACGCTGGTGTGCATTATTAGCTAAAGCAATAGGGGCCGTCCATAAATGACGTCACGCATCTAGGGGGGGGGGGGTCAGACATTTGTGACGATGTGTGACGAGGGGGGGGGGGTTGAGAAATGTAACGTCACATCAAAATTCGCAACTTTAAATAAATATAGACAACACGTTCTACTTAATTAAATAGACTTTTTAATAATTGTTTTCTCCTACAACATCAAAGTGCAGTGGCACATTAAATACGCACTACAATGACAATAGTTTAAAGCGATTTGAAGCATGTTTATTTTTGGGAGGGGGGGGGGCAGAGCTTTGTGACGTCATATTTGAGGGGGGGGTCTGACTTTTTGTGACGCCGTATGACGAGGGGGGGTTCAAAAATCGTCCAAAATCGCATGTGACGTCATTTATGGACGGCCCCTTAACCCGGGTCTTGATCCCTCAATACCCGGATCCTCATCAGTGCCGGGTTCGCTGTCCACGTCTCCCCCCCCCCACCGTGAGCTTTCCTCTCCCTCGGCTCTCTCCTCCGTCTCCCACCAGGGAGAGCCCTTAGCTCCACAACCACCATCGATCTCTCTCTGCCCGTGGTGTCACAATGTCGTCTGCGTGGAGCGGCTTTTCAGAGGAGGACCTGCGGCGAATGAAGGGGCAGAGCGACACCCCAGGTGAGAACCCTCGGCACCACACCCCCACTCCCCGCCACGCCGGCCCGGCCCTGTGCAACGGGATCCCGGCAGAGAAACCAGGCGAGGCCGAGGATGCGAGGCCTAATTTCCGAACCCGACCACCACCGCCCCCAATCCACCCCGTGAGTGTCGTCAAATCGTCTCGGCAAGGCAACATCGTCCGTGGTTTAAAACCCCCTGAGCGTTGGTTGACAGTCGTACGCCGAGACGTTGGTGTGGAATAGAGGTCACTTGAACGGGATCTTAGAAGTACCGTACAGTAAGTTCTGTGATATCCACTTCCACGGGTCGTTTTCTTACAATGGGGTAAGGGGGTTGGTGGGGGAAGAGGTTCCGAACGGATTTTTCGTTCGGGAATAAATGATATTGTGGGGGGGGAGGGGAATGACAAACATAATACAAAACCTACGTGCAGGTAAATATACAGGCGCATTGAATAGAGACAACCCTAACACAGGTACAGTGGGACACGCGTGCGAAAGCACACGCTAAGAACGCGGACAGAACAAGGGCCATGCAGGCAAGACACGGGTGACAGATCACACGATGACTTGATAGAAAACCTCTGACCAAATCAGCCGGAATTCCCCCGATGTGCGTTCTCGTAAAGGTTAAGCCGGATTAGTGCTTGGATCGGTGACCCATAGGCTGCCCCTGGTCTGTGCTAACGTAGTGTTCGGTCAGTGCAGAAGAATCAAGTGAAATCTATTACTCGTGAATGTATCATGGCACGTCTACGCTCGCCGCGTTCACCAAACTGCACTAACCAGCGTGGGGAAGTATAGTCGAGTTACATGCACGGCGTGGGATGTCCTCATCCAGCAGTGGATTGACATAAAGGTACAACGCGTGTACGTATGCCAACGCAACCGTCATGGACTTAACAAGACGAGAGATGGAGGAGAATACAATCAATGCTGTACAGCACAAACCCAGAATAATGACGATTATTGAACCTCAGCGGCGGTGTCAAACAACCATGGGACGGGTAGCCAGCCACACATTGGGCTGTCGCATGGTCGAGATGACGGTCCCTGCTGACACGTGGAAGGGAAGCGGTCTTAGGCATTGCGTCCTTCCTGCGAACGAAGTTAGTAGTCCCGAACCCAAGAACCCAAGCAAAACCGCCCCCCTAAATTCTAGCCCCTAACTCCCAACTCTTTACCTCTTACCCTAAATCCTAACCCCATCCTTAACAACAATAAAGACCCTAAGCTCTATCCTCTTAACTCTAAACCATTCCCCTAACCCAAGGCAAGTCAGTTTATTTTTGTTTCACACGTGGCGCCTTTCTGGAACAAATCTTCCATCCAAAGCGCCATCATCACATCATTACACACAACATAAACATAGAAACGAACAATTCTATATTGTGAAATAAATACGCTGCTGTCAATAGCTGTTCACAGTATTTCCTCGTTGTTCGCGAACTTGCTGTCCGCGATTACAACACAAACACGGGAACAGCATAGACAGACACACATGCAGAGAGAGACACACACAAAGACACACCGAGCGAGACACACCAAGACACACACCAATGTCTTGATGTGTGTGTCGCTCAGTGTGTCTTTGTGTGTGTCTCACCGAGCGAGACACACACCAAGACACACACCAATATACCAATATCTTGGTGTGTGTCTCGCTTGGTGTGTCTTTGTGTGTGTCTCTCAGACACGGGTGACAGATCACCCCCCCCCCCCCCCGATGACGATTGCTTGTGTTGCGATCGAAACGTCGGTTTTTGTTGTTCTACGTGACTTTACCGAAAGACCCAAAGAATATGAATTCCTGCAGTCACGAAAGCTTTAAGTCAAGATTCATTATAACCAATTATATTTTCTTTGTGTTCTGATGATTTTCATTAATAGCTTATTTACGTATTTATTATCTGCGAAAAAATGCTTCTCCAGAACGTATCCCTCGCTAATAACAATGGAATACTGGATATCTTAATTTTTCTTTATAAACAGCTCTAAACGCTAACCCCTAAGTGCTAAGCCTTTCCCCATAACCCTAAACCATTCCCCTAACCCAGGCGTTGGCAACCAAAATAACAAGTACAGAATTTTTTTTCGAATTCGGTAAAACAAACTCCAATGTTTGAAGAGCCACAATGCATGTGAATACGAGATGGTGGTCATTAAAAAATGACGTCACCAAGCAGCTCCGAAAGAGCCGCATGTTGCCAACCCCTGCCCTAACCTCAAGCCAAAATTCCTGAATGCTACACTACAATCCTAAACCCTGATCCCTGACCCATAACCCTACATAAAAAACTAAAGAAGTGGTGTTCCATTCATGTTTTTTCGACTGAAAGCTAAACAAGTGGAAATTGGAAAGAATGGCGAATGGGTAAGCATAACTCTGCACGTCTGCAGATACAAGTTAGGGTAGTGGCAGTCCAACTCTTCTCGTGAGTGACCTGTCCCATCCGCATCTCGAGGTCGTACGTGGCCATGGCGGACACGTGCTGTTGTTTCCTTCTCCAGCCGGACGCGACACCAACCGCAGCCGGCGGCACCTCCAGAAGGACGGGCGCAGTGTGCGGCGAGGCGGGCAGACTGCTCGCCCAGAAGGGATCAGGCTCGGAGGGGAGGCTCGTGGCCCAGCACCTGATCCGGAGCTCGCGGGAGCCATGCTCGCGCCCACGCGAGCACGCCCAGCTACGACGCTGCACGAGGTGACGCCCTCACACCTCCGATTAGTACGGTGGGCTACGTACGGTGCGAAAGAAGTTCAACATGCATCTTGTATATTTATTTAATCAATTACTTCCAAGCCGCTTCTTCCCACCCCCCCCCCCCCATGCAAATATTGACTTTTTTAAATATCACTCTGTAATGCTTTTTCTGACATGGTTCAGAAGCATGGTCATTTACAATAACACGGAAGAAAAACTGAAAATCGCGCAAAGAAGCATCGAGAGATTGGGCCAGCTGCAACGCTATTATTCCTGTCCAGGCTGCGAGCAATGCCACTCCGGTGGTTGCGACGAGGGCGCGTGAAAAGGAGGTGGTGACGGAGAAACTTGGTGAACCTCCTACCCAGGCCCAGCCCCGGGCGAGTGTGGAGACGACGCAATGTGGGGGGAAACAAGTGGAGGTTAAGGAGCTAGATAAGGATGAGGTGGAGAGGTGAGGCTCGCAAGAAATACTTTTTGGCCACGTATCATTTGCATTGTATAAGAAATGTGTTCTCGATGTTTGTATTCTGAAAAGAAAACCCATAAAAAGGGCCTCCATGTGTAATTTCAAACGATGTAAAAATTGTTTGTGTTTCGGATTGTTCCTAATGTGTGATATCACCAAAAGTTATGTTACTTTCATGGTGTCACTTCTCTGCTTTTTCCATAGTACGTGGCATTTTCTCTTACTACGTAAAATGTTTGCGTTAAGTGATTGTTTGACTGATGATTACTTTATGTTCAAATGGAATTAAGTCACGGGTTGTATCCGGCCCATGGGCCGTAGGTTCTCTATAACTGCTCAAGTCACATGATTTAAAACTGCTTTTTGTGTTCAGTTTGTCGTCCTCTCACACCGCCGATTAGCACGGTCGGCTTCATACGGTGCGAAAGAAGCTCAACATGCAAATATTTGGAACGTAAGATCGGCTGCTGGTGTTGTTACATGAACTGCTCCATGTGCCGTGATTGGCTGTGCCGCAGGAGGGAGCTCACGAAGTTGGAGATGATGCAGCAGGAACAACAGCACATGGAGGAGGAGAATAAGCGCAAGCGCAATATGCTGGCTTATGCCATCGCAGAGAGGTACGCCACCATCATTACCATCACTCACAACGTCAACAACAGCGTCGTCAACATCACCATCAAACACAATCGCCATCAACACAGTCAGCATACTAACATCACTACCATCGACAAGGTACATTACATCAACACCATAAACATGAACACCGTAATATTTAAACCCCAATACCATCAATATGACCTTCATCAACAGTGTGGCACTTAAACAGAAATTTGCGTCTTAATTTTCTTGACCCACATTCCACCAAGAAAGCGTATAATACTCTTTGCATAATCTATCTGGTCAACACTTTACAGAACCCACGCATACGTGCGCATGGTGTGTAACATGATCACATTGGCTGAGCATGCTTACCCATTGTCGCTGTTTATTTATCACCCAAGTTTTTTCATAAGCCTCTAGTTTGTCCAGTTTTCTCCAGGCTTAGATCCCTTTTTTGAGCAACGCAACTTTTTAATTACATAAACATTTCTTTAGCTTAACTTTACGACAGCTACCCTGACCCCGTGTTACAGACAGACGGACTCGGGAGACATTAACGCGCTCACCACGTTAGTTGGGAAGCGTTCGGAAGCTGTGCTGAAGGCCGGGATTGATGAGCGCTGTCGGGATGTGGATCAGCGCTAAGCGCACGCAGGCCGAGTCGGCGAGGATCTCCAGCGTCCGCAAGGAGCTCAACGAGCTGGACGGAGCGCTGAGCGGGGATGTTGCGCTGCTGCGCAGCAAGATCGAGGAGGCCTGCATGGCGTACCACCACGCGCGGTAACATTCACGTCAACACTCACGATGTGTAGACCTACCGCCATGCACGGTACTCGCACACAGCAACACACAACCACCATGCATGGTAACACGCACACGTGGTACGTAGTATACAGTATTACCGCCATGCACAGTACTGCCACATGGCAATACCGCCATGCACGGCAACGTGCACACTCAAATAAACTTCCGCCATGCGTGGTAACACACACGGTAACACATAGTATACAGCTCGACCATCATGCACAGTACTCGTACACGCACCACCACCACGTACGGTAAATAACACACGTGGTACATAGTAAAAAACACTACCACCACACAAGGTACAAGTTTGAATATTGTCTTCTGAGGGGTGTGAAGGGTTGCAAAGCCTCAAACGGGAAGATAATTCTCCACAGCCTGAGGAAATCCGGCTGATCTGCTCTCTCTGCCAAGGAGCTGTGAAGGGCAGTCATTATCTCTTACTAATTGGCCGTGTCGGGTTGTGGCATGTTTAACGACACGTTTATATTTACGCGTTCTAACCACAAAATAACCATTATGAGACCTCCTTTGCCAGTAGTAAAATATGATAATAGGTTTTTTACCCTTTTATCTGGCAACAAAACTGACACCTTTTTACAAGGGATCATGTTTGCATTAACCACAATACCTGCAGTCAAAATGCAAACAACAAAAAACAGCACTCTGATAATGTGTGCACTGTCCTTGAAATTGATTGGTGTGGACCAATTCAAGGACAATGCATACATTATCAGAGTGCTGTTTTTTGTTATTTGCATTTTGGCCGCAGGTATTGTGGCATTGCAAACATGGTCCCTTGTAAAAAGGTGTCGGTTTTGTTGCCAGATAAAAGGGTAAAAAACCTATTATCACAAAATAACCCTTATTGTGGATCATATTTGTCGCGAAAGCCTACTACTGCTACCATGTTTTAAACAGTCCTTGTCTCTGCAACTTGGGTGTGTCAACGCGTGCCGCGTCAGCAAGCGCTACGAGCGCGCGGAAGCGGAGTTCGTCGCCTCCAAGCTGGAGCTGCACCGGCTGGACGAGCGGCGCGAGCTGCTTGCTGAGCACCTGTGCGTGGTGATCCGGCAGAGCGAGGCGCGCAAGGCGGAGCGGCTCGAGACGCTCTTGAAGGCCCTGCACCTCGACAGCTCCGCGCCCCCGCCGGCCCTCGCAACGGCAGCGTTAGCGGACACAGCGAAGGGGGGAGGGGAGGAGGGGGCAAAGGGGATGGTGGCGGTGGCAGCGGAGTCGGCGACAGGCGAGGGGACGGTGGCGTCGGACGCGGAACTGGTCGCAGCCAAGGCGGAACGTGAGGCTGCGACAACCGGTGAGGCTGCGACAACCGGGGAGGCGGTGAAGGCGGCTGTGCCGACGGCCGGCGCAGGGGACTCGTCCGTTGACGTTGCCGTGGTCGCGTCGTCAAGCAGTTTGGTGGAGGGCGCAAGGCCACGGCCCGAAGTGACGGAGGTGAAGCAGCAAATTGTCAATGACAATGGAGCATCAACCACGGCGGTGTGATGGGTGGAAGAGACCAATGTTAACGCAACCCCGAGGTGTCTTATAAATGAAAGAGCAGCGCTCGAGTTAAGTGGACACGCTTTGGTGACTACATTGGTGAATTGAGATCATAAATAGGGGGGTGGTAGCTTCGTAGTTGTCTCGATTCGATGCCATTCAGCCTCCACACTCACGACTCGAGAGGTGTAAGGATTGCAGTTAGGTTTTGTATTGTAGACTTCATTGTACTAGTGAGTGTTAGGGTGAATCTTCGGGTAGTTTAAATGAAGAACTCAACCAATAAAGAATAGTTATTGTATTACATCTTCAAGACAATGTAAATTCACAGCAATGTGGCATGCAGTATGCTTTGGAACAGGCAAAGCTATTTGCACATCATCTATTTAAAAATCTACTTTAACTTTTTAAATCCACGGGGACAAATTGTTGTTTTTGTTTACATTGAAATATATATTCTTAAATACATTTATATGACTTGCCATCACCACCAAATCCACCGCTGGTTGGCCCAGCCTCTACTCACCCCGCGGCTTTTCTTCACCTCCGCTCTGCTCCTTCCTCCCCCTCTTCAGTCTGTCGCTGCCACCGCACGCTCTCTTGGCCCTTTCTACCTCATCAGCCCCATGGCCTCCGTCCTCTGATCGCTGTGCTCTCAATCCCATAAGCCCAGGACTCGGCCCCATCTGCTTCATGCTGTTATCCCAATAGCATCATTGGCTTCATACTTTGACCATCATGCACTTAGGTCTGTGCACCCCATGTCTTTGAGTCCCATCAGCTCCATACTCAAACGTATTATACTGGTAGGAACCTCCTGGTTACACCAGCCCACGGGATTATTCCGTCCATTGTGCTGGGTGGGGAGGATGTGGGTGGGGAGGAGCTGGGTGGGGAGGGGCTGGGTGGGGAGGGGCTGGGTGGGGAGGGGCTGGGTGGGGAGGGGCTGGGTGGGGAGGGGCTGGGTGGGGAGGGGCTGGGTGGGGAGGGGCTGGGTGGGGAGGGGCTGGGTGGGGAGGGGCTGGGTGGGGAGGGGCTGGGTGGGGAGGGGCTGGGTGGGGAGGGGCTGGTCACCCCGTGGTGCCCTTATAAAACTCAACGTTTAACCTACTCACGCCGGCTTGTGCGCGCCCTCACAGTCGGGCATATTTGTGGAATACACCATGCCGCCGTTGACCCTGGCCATTGACCGAGCAACCCAACGTTCCTACCAGCTCCCTCTGCAGGAATGTGTTATGTACATCGTCGTAGAGGCATCATCATCGAGACATCTGAGTAAAAATAAACTTTTATTTTACCAGGTAAGGCCCACTGATCTATACGGCTCTTTTTCAGAAGCGACTTAGCCACAAATGATAGCTCAACGAAGTGGATTTTCATCACGTGGAAATCTAGAGCAGTCAAAAACCCGAGACACACGTTGCTATTATTAATCTGACACTCAAACGCTCTGCTTTCATGCACTACTTACACGGCTGGGTTTATTTTTAAATATTCTTAATGACGGGGTTTGGACGATTATGTATCGAGTGCAGGACTCACGTCTTTATTTTATAAACTGGGGCTTCGTGAGCTCAAGGCCACGTACGATGCACTTGCGAGCATGATAACGGTTTTCAGTATCGATCTGGCGGATGGATAGTTCACGTTGCACAGATGACATCCGTGGATGCGAGTTTTGTTTTCCGTACCGAGAATATGGTGGCGATGCTTGTGCCCCAGAATAAATTTGATGCAGGAGTGGAAGAGAGCGCATCTACCATGCGACTCTCGTCAAGCACTTTTATGAGCTTACCTCCATCCATTGGTCCTCTGCCACAACAACCCCATCATGGCAGATGACTACCCCCCCCCCCACACAGCACCAGCGAAACACCACGTGGTCGCATTTCACACTTGAGTTTCAGGACTAATAATAGGGGTTTCCCCCTTTTTTCTGGCAACAAAACTGAAACTTTTTTACAAGGATTCATGTCTGCATTAACCACAATACTTGCAGTCAAAATGCAAACAAAAAACACACTATGATAATAAATGCATTGTCCTTGAAACTGATTGGTCCACACCAAGGGACGGCTTTCTTTTGAGCCTCGAGCCGTCCCTTGGTGTGGACCAATCAGTTTCAAGGACAATGCATATATTATCATAGTGTTTTTTTTGCATTTTGACTGCAAGTATTGTGGTTAATGCAGACATGAATCCTTGTAAAACGGTTTCAATTTTGTTGCCAGAAAAAAGGGGAAAAACCCTATTATTATATTTTGGCAAAGGAGGTCTAATGATGTTTCAGGACTATTCCAGTACGCCCGTCGCTTCAATCTTTCCAGGCCGTTGAAACGATGGTGCAAATTTCTTAAAACCGCCACACCGCTATCCATTCAGTAAGATGGGTACACCGCAATTGGCAGGTCGTGTTTGGTAGCTGATGTTTGGGTACTTAGTTTTATACTGGATTCCTCCAGTATAAAATATTCTGAATGCCAAAATAACATCAAGAGATGGTTTCTAGAGCTCCCTTTGGTGGAGGCCTTTATCCCAGCAATGGCATGAACAAGCAATTTTCAGGGCCGCACCATTGCATTTCATTTTATTCTGACTTCAGCGTAACAAACACGAATACACCAGCAGTGCTGTGGTTTCGAGAGTGAATGAACACACCAAGATGCATTACCTTTATGTGTTTCTTAATTGTAACAATTATCTCAACTGTACCATTGCTGTTGAGGTACACATAAATATTTATTTCTGGGGCTCCATACACTACAACCGCGTGAATTTTATCTGCGTTCACCCGCATCTGCAAAGCTGATTGTTTTACAGGAAAATCGACTAGCACCACCAGTTGGACGGTTTGCAAGATCAAATCCTGTTTGGGGTTAATTCAGCCATGCATTTCTCTGGGCTAGAGTAAATGTTCAGGCACAGTCCTGGGTGACTGAGCCGATACAATAAAGTTTGTTACACGGCGATAGAGGGATTAACAAAAAAAAGTTCTGACGCAAGAACCTGGATTAATCTTGGGCAGGAGCCCGAGATTCAAAAACCAGCATCTCAACGGTGATGACTCACTGTTCTGATGTATCCATTCTGAACTCTAATTCACTACCCAGCCACCTTAAATGTTTATAATTGCACGGAGATTTGATGATTGAGGACTTTAACGTGGGTGTGAGCTAAGGAACAATTCCACGTTATCTTCTTGGTTCTTTCGGTAAAGTCACGTAGAATTGAAATAATAAAATAATAAAAATAAAACAATAAAATAATTCTCGCGTTTCGGCCACAACGCAAGTAGCCGTCCTCAGGTGGAGAACAGGTCTGTCGAGGAGACGAGTCCGAAACGTCGTGAGAATTATTTTATTATATTTTATTTTTATTATTTTATTATTTCAATTCTACGTGACTTTACCGAAAGAACCAAGAAGATGAATCCCTGCAGTCACGAAAGCTTTAAATCGAAATTCCACGTTACGTAACGAAAAGCAATGGAGTCCGTGTCTTTTGTGCGCCTCTGATTCAACAGCGATTGATGTATCCATGGCTTTTCACTGCAAGCGTTTTCAAGGGCGCTACCATAGTGGCAGCATTGCTACTTATTTTGATTGCAACGATGAGTCAATTAACATTGATTCTTATGCTCACAATGCATGCTTCGCATTGTGTGTTTAAGGAGCAACTAGTTACCAAAAAAATTATGAAATGTTAATTTTACCGATGGAACGAACAAGACCGCACGCGGGATGGGCAACACAAACCAGACGGAACGAATTGTGGAAAAAAAAAAGGTTTTAATCAAATAATCGCCCCCAAATCGACAACGTGCTATAAGGCTACTAGCTAGAAATGCAAACCAGGGAGAGGAAAGTGGAGAGAGGAATGAGATGGGACGTGAGGGGCTTGGAGAGAGCAGTCGGGTGTTGTCACGAGAAGGGATCATCCGAGTAGACGACTTGATTGCGTCGATCTTGGTGCAGCCCCTTGGCGCTGTGCCCCAGCGCTGCACACACACAAAGACAAAAGATCCGCCCGTATAGCCTTAACAGACTGTTGGGGCAAGTGCTGTTAGCGAACACCTATGCAGGCCGGAACAGTAAACGAGGGGGTGGGTGGCCAGCACCACGCCCAACTCTCTTCGTCTCATTATTGGCAATATTTACACACTGCATCAGGTACTAATTTGAGGCCGAGTCAACCTAGGGGAGGCCCAGGGCCGGTTAAAATATTTGTCACTGGTGTTGGCCGTGAACGGGAATTGAACTACAATATTCACCGAGTTATCCCACTTTGGCATGTAGGCACAGAGTCAATCCTCTTCCACTCTGGTGTTAATCTAACAACAGCAATGCCACACATGCCAAGTTGCAGAACAGCTCAGAATTTACATTGCAGGTATTTGCCCAATATCCTTGAAGGGTTTATCTTGGTTTTCTATGTGTGTCTCTTCTTAATAGGTTCTCAGAGTAGGATTTGACTGACAAATTCACAACCAAGTTTAAATATACATTTATGTACAATGTACACGTTTTTTATACATAGTGCATTGGATAAGGTGACCAAATTTGCTACACAAGAACCTGGATTCATCTTGGTTGGGAATCCATGATCAAGGCCAGGACCACAGTCCTGATGTCAAACATCGTGCAGTCCCCTTGTCTATCTGTGATGCAATTACATGACACTCGGGAACTGCATGTGAAGGATGTGCATGTTTAACATACATTTACAGGGATATTTGTTGTGGTTGTAAAGGTGACAATCTATGCAAGGTTTGTTGATGGTGTTGATTATATTAATCGGATGTTTTTTATATTAAAGGTATATCATGAAGGGTACTTAAAAGTGTATAATTACGGTTATTGATTAATAAAGGTTTCGAATTATATTTGAATAATTTCTACAATATCTATTTGAGCAAAGGACTGTTCATCTGAGTAAAACTATCACTCAGCTACACCACATACCAACCACCCATTCACTACCAAACAAACTGTCCACACAGTACACAACCACTGCCTAATTACCAATTCACCCAGCTCACTACCCACCCACTCACTACTCAACCACTCACTATTATCTAGCCCTTAAACTCACTAGCCACTCAACTCACTACCCACCCAGATCACTACACACCCATCAACTCTATACCCATACACCCAGCTGACTATCCGCACAACTCACTACCCACGCAACCAGCTCACTACATCACCCACTCACTACCCAACCACTCAGCTCACCATCACCCGCCCTGCTTACTTAGGCTATGTCATCACATTAGACCCAACACCACCCCTTCCCCCGTCTCTATTGGAGGTGGTGGCTGAGATTACCCAGAGTGCTCCAGGGCGACGTCCCAGCTGTGGCCTCGATCTTGGGCTGACGGCGCGCAAGGGACACGCGGAGACGCACGTCCGATACCACGGCCCCGTTCATCTGTGCATAGCGACATTGCGACACGATTACATGCTACATCCATAATGACACTGTTACACGTTTACATGCTACATACAACACAACACCGCTACACATTGACATGCTACGTAAAAAATGGCAATGCTACACGTTTATATGCTACATACAATAAGCCACCGCTATACGTTCACATGCTACATACAACACAACACTGTTAACACGTTCACATGCTACATATAATGACACCACTACACATTCACATGCTACATACACCACGACAGCATTGCACACTTACTACATACAGCACAAAACCAATGCATGTTCATATGCTATATTTGGAACAAAAATGTAAACATGAATGGAAAATAAACTATAACATCTGCAATTTCATGTAATATATCATGGGTATGTACAGCCCTTTTGTCAATTTACTGCTGGATGAGGGCCTCCCCACGGCATGTAGATTATGGGGGGTTATTTAACCATACTTCACCATGCTGGTCAGTGCTGTTTGATGAAGTGGGAGGGGTGGTGGGAGATAATGGCATTAGCCGTAGCCAGGAATCGAGCTTAGGTCACCAGCTTCATAGGGCAGTGTGCTAACCACTGTGTAATTGCTCCACCATGTGACAACGCACGGAGCGGGGGTGTGGTCGTCATCACGCCTGGCCGCCTTTGTCTCACCAGTACTGATGTGAGCACACTGCACCAGGCACTTTTTTAAGTCCAGTGCTCGCTGCGCTGCATTGACTACTGGTTGCCGAACGAATACATTACAGGGTCTCACTCATTACACACGGAGTGCTTGCCACAAATGAACCATAATACCTTGCTGATCTCGTCAAGGAGCACAAACCATCACGCGAACTCCGGCCATCATCGCAGCAACTTTTGGCTAGCCAACAAACAAAGGTGGTCACCGCATCGTGCACTCTGAGATGCTCTTCTGCGGCGGTCAGGAACGCACTTCCTTACGATATTAGGAAGCACTTCAAAATCTAGATTGAAATCGAATTTCTTTAGAACTGCTTTTGTATTTAGTCTGTTGTCCTTCCCCTACACCTCCAAATAGCACGGTTGGCTACATACAGCGCAAAAGAAGTTCAACATACATACACACATACCCACCACACACTATATGTGACTTTGTGCTCTCACCTCCGCTATGGCTTGGTCGGCAGACTCCATTTTCTCGAACGTGACAAATCCACAGCTGTACACATGCACAGCAAGAACGCGGTGATTCTAAAGTGATGATGAACACATATGAAGCGATGCCTCTCCCACTCTGACACAACACAGCGCCACTTACCACAGAGATCCTGTGTACTGTAGCTTCAGAGTATGCCGACTGCAGCATCACCAATGCCCGTGTAATGATATGATGCTGTTAGTATTGTGGCGCTGCGGTGTTGTGCTGTAAGAGCTTCATGTCATCGTGGTGTGGTGGTGGTGGGTGTGTTGAAGTAATGGCATTGTTTCGATTTAAAGCTTTCGTGACTGCAGGGATTCATATTATTGGTTCTTGCTGTGGTTTTCACACCTGATGATGATTACTTGTGTTGCAATCGAAACGTCGTGATAATTTTATTGCTTTATTTTTATTATTTCATTATTTACCTTCTACGTGACTTTACCGAAAGAACCAAGAATATGATGACATTGTGTCGGAGTGGTATGGCATTGGTTGTGTTGGTGGTGGCAGCGATGTGGTGATGGTAATGACTATCTTGTGGTGAGGATGTATTGGGGGTGTGTGTTTTGCAGTTGTAGAGGTGACGGTGTGGTGTAATGGCGTCATATTGTATATTCTTGGTTCTTTCGGTAAAGTCACGTAGATAGAAAATAAAAGAATAATATTAAATAAATTTTTTTTTTTAATATTTCTATTTTCTATCTACGTGCCTTTACCGAAAGAACCAAGAATATGAATTCCTGCAGTCACGAAAGTTTTAAGTCACGTCGTATGTTGGTCGCATTAGTGGTGTGACGGTGTCACGTCATTGTGATGCATTGAAGTAATAGAGTTGTGTATTCGTGCTGTGTTGTTGTTGGTATGTCGGTTGCATAATGGTGTCATGTCATCGCGGTATTGCTCTGTTAACATAATGCTGTTGCGTTACAGTGATGTGGTCCTGATGTGTTGGGGGTATCATCGCATTGCAACGGTGATGTGGTTGAAAACTCATCTCTAAATTGAAAACTCATTTATTTTTAACTGCTTTTTCCGTTTAGATTGTTGTCCTTCCCCCACGCCTCCTATTATCACGGTTGCCTACAGATGTAGTTCAACACACATACGTACATGTGGTGCAAAGGTGTCGTGTTGCTGTAGTGTTGGTGTGTTGGTAGCGTAACAGGCACATGTTGCGGTAGACGATGTGATTGGTGCTCGTGCCTGCGAGCGCGCTCCATGGTGACGTTGAGGACCGGGCCGATGGAGCTGAAGGCCGTCTGCAGGATCTCGTCCGTGATCCCAGAGCCGTTCACGTAGATCGTGTTCCCCCGGCGAGGCTCACGCCGCTCCGACGAATCTTCGCAAGACACACATGCACGGGAACAAAACAAAGATCCCCCGTGTAGCCTTTAACAGACTGTTGGGGCAAGTGCTGTTAAGCGAGCACCGATGAAGGCCGAACAACACACGAGGCGGTGGGGTGGCCAGCACCATGACCCGGCCGCCTTTGTCTTCCTAGTGATGATGTTTACACAGTTTAACACGTAGGCTTTATTATTCATAATAAAGGTTTTTGGGTTAGATCGCGTTAGTATAGATGTGTTCATATTCTTGTTTTTTTCGGAAAAGTCACGTAGAAGGGAAATAAAAATTTAATTTAATTATCACGACGTTTCGGCCACAACGCAAGCAGCCGTCCTCAGGTGAAGAAACGTCGTGAGAATTGTATCTTATTATGTTTTATAATAAGATACAATTCTTATTATAAAACAGCGTCCTAATTAACACTGCTAAGCTTGGCAGCGTATTTTATATTTTATTTTTTATTATTTTATTATTTCCCTTCTACGTGACTTTACCGAAAGAACCAAGAATAAGAATCCCTGCAGTCACGAATGCTTTAAGTCGAAATATAGATGTGTTGTAACTCTCCACCACCCGACACAGCCAGCAAGGTTTGTCACGTAAACAGCGCGCCAATTAGTTTACTACTTCAGGCCACCGGTGTGTTTACACGTCGCACCAATGTACTCATTGGAGGCTGAGTCGACCTAGCGCAGGCCCAGGACTGGTGTTGATGAGGTTTCTGGTGGTGTTGATAACGATGCTGGTGGTGTCGATAGTAATGATGTTGTGGATATTGCTTCTGACTCCCAGATAGATATTCACCCTCTCCCACCCCAAGCATGATGGCTGCACTTGTCCGTCTTGCTTGTAGTCCCATTAGCTGGATTAGCTTAAATGTAAAATGTGCATTTACTTAGCAAACATCCTTTTACATTGTACATGTAAAAGTTAAAGAGAATTCACCCTCCTTTCAATTCAATAAATCGGCATAATTTTAGGCCATGATTTGATTAAATAATCAAGTTTTCGTTTGCTATTGCGGTGCATGTATAATTTACAATGGCTGCAGCGTTTACATGCAGCTAATACAATAAGTACGAAGAGAGAATAACTGATTCGTACTCGCGTTATTTGATTCATGTATCGTGTGCTTCATATATTTTTTTTTTAATCGATCAATCATTTTTATTCCAAGTGCCGTTGGTGGAGATTCTCACGTCTCTCTCGGTCCCACCCTCTGTCATCGACGCGCTCTGCATCTTCCATCGCTGAGTTCTCATTATCACGGCCACTCACAAAGCTGCATCAGCAAAACAGAGTAACATCGGAAATCACCGACATCGGCAAACGCCAATATTCACATCAACACGTACTGCTTTTTGTGTTTAGTTTTGTTGTCCTTCCCCCGGACTTCTGATTAGCACGGTTGCCTATGTACGGTGCGAAAAAAGCTCAACATACAATCACCACCATCACATTCACATTACTACCATCACATATATTTTCACTCAAAACACATGAACATCACCACCACTACATCAACAAAATAGCAGAAACACCATTATTACATCAACATTAGCAAGTGACCACGACCAAAATAATTTTACCACAACTTCAAAAACCACCACCACCATAACACACTATCTTCCAATCAACATCACCACCATCAAACCAGCAACGCCACCGTTATGATTCTGCTCCCGTACCTCTCGTAGAGATTCTTCACTTGTGGACGGCGCACGTTAGCCTGGAAGACGGAGACAGCAAAAATCGGCGACAATAAACATGCACATGGGCCCTCTACACTGATAGCCCTCTCAAATAGCTATTACCCATTCAGTTCTGGAGTGACAGCGAGGCAATTACATTACATCATCAACGTTCGTAGTTGATTTATTCTTTTATCGTGTAACGTACAGAAATCCGCACGATAAGCATCATAACTTGTCAAGCTGGAATGGTTACCTGACTCATGCTCGTTTAATAACTATTTTTTTTGTAATCTATATTCACACTGGAAACACATAAAATGATACACCAAAAATGTGAAATACGATTACAAGGATTTGAAAAACGGATCTCATGATAATCGTCATATCCTGATAATGAATATCGTATCATTTTGTGAAAAATTATATCATCACAACCTTACTGACTACTCAATGAAGCCAGTAGCAAATCAGAATTGAACCTGACCTGCCCCTCACATTGGTGGACTGGTGTGGAAGTTTTGGCAAAATTAACACTGGCCGCAAACACCTCTGTGGACTAACAGGTATAAAACAGTGGCATTTCGGTTGTGTGCGATTGTGCGCGTAATTTGTGTGCTTTGTGTTTAAGTGCACATATGGGAGTAACCACAACCTCCGCGGCCTCATCCTCGGCAGAAACGCTTCTCTGGAACGGCTGAAATGAGGGCGGCTTCTCCTTCTCTGGGTCCTGAATGCAAACACAGCAGAAAGCACATCGGCACAACGCAGACGGTACCAACGTGATTCATGTAAACGCAATGCGATCTTTATAAGCATCACAAAGAAAAAAGATGGTTATCTCTCGACTTAATTCATGCTAATCCCCTGCCCAACCGCCCGCAGATGCCACACGGCCTGCCGCATGCTCCTCCCCCCCCCTAGTACCCAATATAAACACGTGTCTCTAAATAGCTCTCTTCATACGCTACAGTAATTTTGCTGGAGCGGTTACACCTGATGACGGATGCTTGTGTTGCTTCGGAAACGTCGTGATTTAATTTAGTTGTTTTATTTTTATTTCATTTAGTTTTTACCTACGTGACTTTACCGAAAAAACCAAAGAGTATGGATCCTTGCAGTCACGAAAACTTCAAATCTAGAATTGCATAAAGTCGACTGGGTCGGCCCTGCTGACCTGCATTGCTGAATTATCTGGCTCCTGTAGTCTCAACACAAAGGTCTGCACAGTAGCCCATATAACCCCGTTTGACTGCACAGAGGAGCAAATTGCGATGGCATGGGCTCGAGAGGTTGACTGACTTGGTGAAAGAACTAATATTGTGTGAGGACCCCAATGGCGATCACCAGCATTTAATATTAATCACTGGCTTATAGTTTGGGAGACAGCATTTCACTACGTGGTACCTTAACAGGGAGATCTGTTGACATGAATGTCAACTTTTGGAAATACTTCCAGTTTCAAAACACCACGCTGCACTGTGCAATCTCCAGCTACAAGAACAAAAGACATCTCCCCTCTTTATGCTCATCGGGTGCAGCAGAGGGCAGTGCAGAAAATTGCATTGTTGTACCGTACTTCTGTGCTCCCACGTCTAAGCCTCCCCTACACCAACATGCCATGAAGTATGGTCAATAACACCCACCACTCGCATGGTGTGAAGAGGCCATCATCCAGCAGTGGAGTGAGAAAGGGCTGCACACATACATGTGTGTGTCTTTGTGATGAATGGCGGCGGTGTAGCAGTTAGTGCGCTGTGCTATGAACCCGGCGATCCGAGTTCGAATCCCGCTCACAGCCAATACCAGTGACGATTATCTGAACCGGTCCTGGGCCTCCCCTAGATCTACTCAGCCTCAAATGAGTACCTGGTGTGGTGTGCAAACATCGCCACTAGGGAGACAAAGGCGGCCGGGCGTGGTGCTAGCCACCCACCCCATTGTGTGCTGTGCCGGCCTTCATAGGAGCTCGCTGACATCAATTGCCCCAACAATCCATTAAGGCTATATGGGGGCTCTTTGTCCTTGCATGTGATGAATGGCAGCCACCGATGTTTTTTGTGAGGGTCTGTGAGCACCTTGAGCTTTCCCTCCAGCGTTCGCGAGCGCTTGAAGCCGGAGCTCTTGGTCTCGGGCCGGATGGCGCTGATGGCGCCGCTCTTCATCAGCTTCTTCGCCTGCTCCGTGGCTGCGGCTCCATCCACGGTCGGCTGCTCCGACACGGCTGGCGCAAAAACCACCATCCCCACCAACCAGAACCATCAACGCCGCCACCCGAGCAATCATCACTATCATTACAACCACAACTATCAACACCACCATCAATCACCACTACCAAAAACCATCATTCCCACCACCATGAACATCAACACTGCCACCACCCTCATAATCATCAACACCCCTAAAACCACCATCATAACCCTCAACACCACTACAAGAACAATCAATACTTTCAAGCACCATATTCACCATCACGGATACTGATATCATTAGAACCACCACCTTTATCACACATATCACTATAATGATCATCACCACCACCTTGATCACTCAGGCCAACATCAGCAGAACCATCAAGACCACAACCATTTCCAGTTGAACACCAACAGCACCAATTTCATAACCAACATCAATATCAGAACCTGCATCACCACAAAAATGAACCACAAAGACAACTGGTGATTGGTGGTTGTGATTATGGCAATTGCTGGTATTATAGATGGGTGGTTCGTGATGGCAAAAGTTGAGTATGATGATCGTGGTGGTTGTGATGATGGTAAGTGGGTTTAGTGATGTTGGTG
Source organism: Lampetra planeri (assembly GCF_965212315.1). NCBI lineage: Eukaryota > Metazoa > Chordata > Hyperoartia > Petromyzontiformes > Petromyzontidae > Lampetra > Lampetra planeri. Next base: position 8,166,346 of record NC_136146.1, on the reverse strand, counting down.
ATAGTGTTGGTGATAGTTGTGAAGACCGTCGTGATGATGGCAATTGTTTTGTTGATTGTGATGACAGGGGTGATAGTGATGGTAATGGTAAGGTAATGGTTGTGACGGTTATATAAGTGGTTGTCATGGTGGCGGTGTGGATGATGACGATGAATGTACTGCATCACTCACATCGCTTTAAACCACTCTGTGTGGACGGATTTGCCGTGCTTTGTTTCTTTAAGGCCATGACTGCTTTTTTCTGAAATTCACACAAGGTGCATGCAGCGTGAATTTCCCCCCACACACGCGACTCAAACTCTGGTCATCAGGTGCGCGTTTCTCATCAGCAAACCAAATCTAATGATAGCATTGTCAACCGTGTGCCTGCATTTTTCTCTCTGCATCAATCCCTCGCCATGTCTCTATGTCTGCCTCTGCTGGTTATCTGCGTCACTACCTCAATGTCTCCCTATGCATGTCACTCTCCATCTGTCTCTCCAACGCTTGCTGCCTTCAGGTCCTCCTGTGCGAATTCCTAGCTTTATATCTCAATTTATTGCATCTATGTATCCGTGTCTTTCTCTCTACGTCTCTGTCAATGTCTATCTACATTTCTTTCTGACTAAACACATTCCTGCGGAGGGAGCTGGTAGGAACGTTGGGTTGCTCGGTCAATGGCCAGGGTCAACGGCGGCGTGGTGTATTCCGCAAATATTCCCGACTGTGAGGGCGGGCACAAGCCGGCGTGAGTAGGTTAAACGTTAAGTTGTATAAGAGCACCACGGGGTGACCAGCCCCTCCCCACCTAGCCCCACCCCTCCCACCCCCCACCCAGCCCCACCCTCCCCACCCAGCCCCTCCCTCTCCACCCAGCCCCTCCCTGCACGACGGACACAATAATCCCCTGTGGGCTGGTGTAACCAGGAGGTTCCTACCAATAATAGTCTCTCCAATGTCCCTGTACCTCCATCTCTCCGTGCCTCAATGCGTGTCTCCGTATCTGCATTTATGTCACTGCATTTATCCGCGTGTCCGTCTGCTTGACTCCTTGTGTCTCTGCTTGTCTATGTCATTCCCTGTCTCTCTTTCAGACGTGGGTGTCAATAATTGTTATTGATGATGGAACGAATGCAACAACGTGATTGTGATCTCAGCAAACGATCTTGCTGGTTGTTATTATAACTGATCCCCAGGCTATTATTGGTATTTCAATATCAATATCTCCATGTCTCTCTCAATCTCTTTGTCTACAAGGTAGTCTCTTCTGTCTTTCCATATCTGTGCTCGTGTCCATCTGTCTCCAAGTCTCAACGTCTCCACGTCTTTTTCCTAAAATCTGTCTCAATCATGTTTTCTCTCTTCTGCCTCTCAAATGTCTCAGTCTATTAACTACTCTTATTTTTCGATTTAAAGCTTTCGTGACTGCAGGGATTCAAATATTATTTCCCTTCTACGTGACTTTAGCAAAAGAACCAATAATAGATTTCCCTTCTACGTGACTTTTACCAGATAAGGCCCACAATAGCTCAACGAAGTGGCTTATCGTGTGGAAATGTAAAGCAACCAAATGCTCCAGATGCACGTTTCTAAACGTGGAGTAAAGAATCTTGGAGGACCCGGAGAAGAAAACCACACGACCACGGGGAGAGTCATGTAAACTCCAAATATACAGCAGCTGTCAGGGTCGGGATCGAACCCATGTCCCTCCTGTTACACCAGGAGAACCAATCGTTCTGTGTATTGTTTTCAGTTGTAACTTGCTGACCCGCCCAAACTGGACATCTGTCAAATAAGTAACATTAAAAATACTTTTTTTTAAACACGCTTTAATTAAATGTACCGTACGAGTAATGGCAGAACTCCACGAAGTGGCCCCGAGGCTTGCCATAACGTAAGAGACCGTGGCCAATTACAGCCAACGTCAGTTGAGCGTGGACAATTAGACCCAAGCCGAAACATAAGATGTAAAAATGAATGTTTAAAAATATTTGTTTTATTTTTAATGATAGAATATAGTATTGTCATCAGTATGACATAAGTATACCGAGTTTGCAGTCGATACCACATTGGGAAGTGGGTTAAAATTGAGTTACAAGATTTGAGGGTACGACAACAACAGAAAGAATGCGTTAATAGAAAGCGTGTAAAAAAGATTGTTTAAAAATATACATTACATTTTTTATGATAGAATATAGAATTGTCATCAGTAAAGTCACGTAGAAGGGAAGTAATAAAATAATAAAAATAAAACATAATAAAACAATTCTCACGACGTTTCGGCCACAACGCAAGCAGCCGTCCTCAGGCGAAGAATGAGACATTATCAAGCTAGGAGCTTATATAGGTGTAGCGAGGAGGAGCGCCTTAACAAAAGAATGTGCATATGAAGAGGAATTTAGCATACCAATGGGCAATGCGTAGGAGGTGGGCGGAGGGGTTTCAAAGTCCCATTATGCCCATGCATTATGCAGGATCAACAGCACCACGGGGGGGCGCAAGGAACAGCGTTAATAAAGGAAAGGAATGTTAATGATATGTAGCTGCATTTACCAAACAACCATGTAGAAAACCAAAGTAAAAAAAAAACTACATAAAAAAACTAAAATATAAACTGATACTTACTATACTCTACAATAAGCTGAGTTACTAACAACAAATAATAAATTACAATTCTACGTCGTAAGAAGTATATAATATACTTCCATCTAAACTTTATTCTCATAGCATATACAGTACTATATACTGCCATAGATAAACCCAACATTAAATTAGATACTGTATTGCTGTAAACCACCCTATACTTAATACATTTTAATATAACACTATGTATTATTCAACTCACCCTAATGTGTATCGAAATGGTTTATTACGTCCTTCCAATGATTGCTAAGCCTGAATCCATCTTCTCGGTTAAAATTGTCTCTGTGTTTGTATATGTGGATCGCCTCATGAACGAATCTCTCATGATAGCCAGATGGCTTGCAGAGAACCTCCGTCTTGGAGAAGTCAATGTCATGTGAGCCCACTGAGTTGTAACAGTGGTCTGCCACGGCTGAGGTGTTTGTCCTACCGTGTTTTAGATCAGCTTTATGTTCACGAATGCGGTCTGAGACGTGTCGTTTGGTTTCCCCAATGTAACTGCTACCACAGAGGCAACTTAGTTTGTAGACGCCAGGGTACTGTATGTCTGGAATCACATCTTTTACAGACGGTACCAGATCACGGATTTTATGTACTGTGTTGAATCGGACCTGGATCTTGTGTTTAATCAGGATTTTGGAGATCTTTTTTGTGACCCCAGCAATGTAGGGTAAGGTGATGGTCTTGAAAGGCTCCTCAACAGGATCCTTCTTGATGGTTGGAGTGATTGATGGTTGGAGAGAAGGATCCTGTTGAGGAGCCTTTCAAGACCATCACCTTACCCTACATTGCTGGGGTCACAAAAAAGATCTCCAAAATCCTGATTAAACACAAGATCCAGGTCCGATTCAACACAGTACATAAAATCCGTGATCTGGTACCGTCTGTAAAAGATGTGATTCCAGACATACAGTACCCTGGCGTCTACAAACTAAGTTGCCTCTGTGGTAGCAGTTACATTGGGGAAACCAAACGACACGTCTCAGACCGCATTCGTGAACATAAAGCTGATCTAAAACACGGTAGGACAAACACCTCAGCCGTGGCAGACCACTGTTACAACTCAGTGGGCTCACATGACATTGACTTCTCCAAGACGGAGGTTCTCTGCAAGCCATCTGGCTATCATGAGAGATTCGTTCATGAGGCGATCCACATATACAAACACAGAGACAATTTTAACCGAGAAGATGGATTCAGGCTTAGCAATCATTGGAAGGACGTAATAAACCATTTCGATACACATTAGTTGAATAATACATAGTGTTATATTAAAATGTATAAAGTATAGGGTGGTTTACAGCAATACAGTATATAATTTAGTATATAATTTAATGTTGGGTTTATCTATGGCAGTATATAGTACTGTATATGCTAAGAGAATAAAGTTTAGATGGAAGTATATTATATACTTCTTACGACGTAGAATTGTAATTTATTATTTGTTGTTAGTAACTCAGCTTATTGTAGAGTATAGTAAGTATCAGTTTATATTTTAGTTTTGTATGTAGTTTTTTTTGTTTTACTTTGGTTTTCTACATGGTTGTTTGGTAAATGCAGCTACATATCATTAACATTCCTTTCCTTTGTAGTATTCTTGAATGAGGCAGAGACTTCGTAGAGGCCACACGCTTTTATTCCAATAACACTAGTCCTCCGGACTCACTGGGAGAACAGCCCAACCACACAACCTAGGGAGGTACAGCCCCCGGCTCTCTTCTCCTTACTCCCCTTCCCTAGCCTACAGCTACCCAGTTACTCTCCTTTCCTAGCCTATAGCTACTCAGCCCACTCAGTCCCAGCGGGGCGGCATCCTCGAGGCTTGGGGGTCCAGGATCTCCGGCCGCACCTCCTCCAGCTTCTCCTGAGATTGACCCCCTCCGCTCTCCGGGAGCCGTCTTATATCTCCTCCCTCTGAGGGGCGGGGGTGTCTCGGGGCCCTGGCTCTCGCCAGCCCCCTCCCCTCAGAGCGGTTCCAACCACCTCTCGTCCCTGCCGGTCCGGACCGATCCAGACCAGTACGTACCTCTCCCCTAGCTTGTGTGACCTATGTGACCTGTGTCAACCTTGGTGTCAACCTTGACCACGACATCACCCCCCCCTACACAGCACGCAGCCGTCCCGGCTGCATCACTATCCACATCCCAACCCTAACTCGCGAACCAGGAATTCTGAACACGACAAGAACAATGCGTGAGCCTCAACACAACAGTAACAACAACAGAACAGCAACCACAACCGTCCCCAATAATTTACCCCAACCCCCCTGTACACAAGAACACCGCGGACACACCACACCAACGAACAAGGTGACTCGAACACCCAGGCTCCGCGAGGAGGCAGTGTGTCTGCGACAGGTCTCAGGAGAACCTGAGACCCTTCGAACGAGTCCGTGTGGCGGGTCCATCGCCAGAGGCCAGCGTTCCTTGCGGAGGGTCAGGAGGGCCCAAATGACGGGCGTCCGGCACGTCCCGAGGCCCCGGGGACAAAGCCCGCGAGCCGTCTTCCTGCTGGACAGGCGGCCGGCTCGCTTCCCGCTCCTCCGGTGAGGCCACCCTAGGTGGACTCACACCTGCAGCATCCGAAAGAGTGGCAGGGGGTGTCGGAACAACAAGGGGGTCGCGAGGCCCTTCCCCCAACCTGCCGGACACGTCACGCGGCCGGCCCCTGCGAGATGAAGATGTGTGAGTGCGTGGTGTGACATAGGGCTTCAGGCGCGAGGGGTGCACGTACCAAGAACGCCGTCCGCACGCGACCCTAACACACTGGTCCCGAACGACCCGAATAATGTCGACCGGCCCCCCGCCAGGGCCGCAGCAATTTCGATGACGTTGACAGCGGCACCTGCGGGCAGTGCAGCCACGCCTTATCCCCTACCGCCCATTTATACCCCGTAACCCGGCGATTATACAGACGCTCATTGGCCCGTTGCCTTACCCTGGAATTTTCCTGCGCGGCCACCCTCGCCTCGACCAACTTCCGAATATTGAACTGAGCGTGTTCGGACAGTTTCGAGCGAGACGCCGCCGACTGGACCCGCAATTGCACCTCCATGGGGGGGTCGACATCCCTGCCGTACATTAAGTAGAAGGGCGAATAGCCCGTGGCCGCGTGAGGCGCCAACCTATATGCGGCCAGAACTCCGGGAATCCTCAGGTCCCAATCCAACTGTGTGTCGTCTACCTGATGACACAACATAGAGGTAATGGTCCGGTGTAGACGTTCGACCATACCATCGGTCTGCGGGTGGTAGGGGGAAGTCCGGACCTTCTGCGTGCACAAAAGGTCACAAACCTCCCGCAGAAGATTGGACGAAAAGTTCTTTCCCTGGTCGGTTAGCAGCCGTTCCGGGGCGCCCTTATCCAGGACGTAGCCCTGGAGAAACGCCTCCGCAATGGCTGCCGCCGACTGGTTGGGGAGGGGCCAGGCCATAGGCCAACGGGTGAAATATTCAACCCCAACCAGCAGGTACTTATTACCCCGAGCGGTGACAGGGAAGGGACCCAGAATGTCAAGGGCCACCAGCTCGTTAACCCGGGACACCTGAATGGACTGAAGGGGTGGGCAAGCCGCCCTAGCCGGGTGTTTCCGCCGCGCACACTGCGTGCAACTATTCAAAAGGTCGGCGACATCGCGCGCCATTCCCGGCCAAAAAAAATCCAATTGCAGTGTAGCGAGCGTTTTGTGAATACCCAAATGCAGGATGCGTTCGTGCGCCGCCCACACGGCCCTGCCCCGCAGAGCGGTGGGGACGACGATTTTGTAACGCCCCGAGCTGGCGTCCCATGACATGAGGAGACCCTCCCGCAAGCTGACAGTACCTACCCTTCCCTGACAATCTCCCCCTCTCTCCGCACGACGGCGTAACCTGAGGAGGGAATTGTCTTCCATCTGGAACCGTCCCCATTCGTCCAGAGGCAGATCGAGGAGCGAGTCGCGAGCGACCAACACCTGTGAGTCCCCCTCGGTGACAGGTTCCCCATCGACCACCCCTGCTGCCGCCGCCAAGGGGGAAGCCGGAGCGGTACTCGTGGCCGATTTGCATCTCCCCGAGCCCATAAAACACGCGCACCCATCACCCGGAGGGAGGCGTGACAAGCCATCCGCGTTTGAATGTTGTGTCCCCTTCCGGTACACCACCGTGAACGTGTAGTCCTGTAGGACCTCAAGCCAACGTGACAGCTGGCCGGACGGCTGGTCTATTTTCAACGCATACTGTAGCGCGGCGTGATCTGAACGAACCGTAAAATGCCTACCGTATAGGTACGGTCGATATTGTTGAACAAACACGACAATCGCGAGCAGTTCACGGCGGGTGACGCAATAACGTTGTTCTGCCGGAGACAGGACTCTACTGCCGTAGGCAACGACCCGTTCGACCCCGTTGACCACCTGCGAAAGCACCCCGCCGATGCCGGTATTGCTGGCATCGGTGTCCAGGATGAAGGGCAATGTGAAATCGGGATAGCATAAGGGAGGAGCTCGGACAAGGGCATCGCGAAGCGCCCTGAACGCCCTGTCTTCCTCTTCCCCCCAATGGAATTTAGCCCCCTTAGCCGTCAGAGCATGAAGGGGTTTGGCGATCGTCGCAAACCCCTCAACAAACCGGCGGTAATAGGACGCAAAGCCTATAAAGCTGCGGACTTCCCCCACAGACGTGGGCGTGGGCCACGTTCTTACACAGTCAGTTTTAGCAGGATCGGTGGCTATACCCGTAGAACTGACAACGTGGCCGAGGTACCGCACCGATTCACGCAACAGAAAACATTTCTGAGGCTTAAATTTAAGGTTAGCCGATCGCACTCTGAGAAATACAGCCCGCAGTCTGTCCAGATGTTCCTCAAACGTACGGCTGAAAATAATCACGTCGTCCAGATATATAAGACAAGAGTCCCACTGCAGGCCAGCGAGGACCAGTTCCATCAATCTCTGGAACGTCGCTGGAGCTGAGTGCAATCCCATGGGCAACCGATTGAACTGATAAAGGCCCTGTGGCGTACGAAACGCGGTCTTAGGTTTGGAAGCGTCATCCAAGGGCAGTTGCCAAAACCCCGACAAAAGGTCCAAGGTTGAAAAATACCGTGCCCCCGCCAAGGCATCGAGCGACTCGTCCATGCGAGGGAGCGGATACGCGTCCGCCAGCGAAACCTTGTTAAGCTTCCGAAAATCCACACAAAACCTCAAACTGCCATCATGTTTTTTAACAAGCACAATCGGCGCACCCCATGGGCTGTTGGAGGGAGCCACAATGTCAGCGGCAAGCATGTCATTCACTGCCAACCGGACATGTTCCTTCTCTGCCGGACTCAATCGGAACGGATTTTGCCGAATGGGAGCGGAATCTCCCGTATCAATGTGGTGTTTCAATAGATTAGTGCACCCAACATCGAATTTGTGTTTGCTAAAAACATCGGGAAATTCACGAAGCAACATGCGCAGCTTTAATCTTTGTGACTCTGAAAGATTTTCAGCCCCTGAACAGAGAGAATCCATCCATGCCTCATCGACACCCACCTGCGTCCCGAACGCCGGTGCCTCACCGACATGAGCCGCGACGGAGTCAGTGTGCAGCGGCAGCGACGCATGTGCAATGACAGCCCCTCGGTGCACGACCTTCGTCCGCAACCCCGCATTCAGCACCTGAATGAAGGGCTGTCCATCTCTAGGCACAAGCGTTTGTGCACCCACCAGGTCCAACCCTCGCTCGGTCGTATTGGAAGGAGACAACAAAACCCCCGACGTAGCGTCTGCCTCCAGTGGTTTGCGTAACTGAAGCGGTATTAGCATCTGCGCACCCGGCGGAATCCGCACGGTTTCAGACGCCATAGCCGGAACAGTCGTGCAAGCTGTGCGCAGCCGGTTTGGTGAGGGCAGAAACGCCATCCGGCGGCCCGAAGGAAGCTCGATGCAGCCTTTGTCAATTAAAATTTTGATGGGCATCCTCCCCAAGAAGTCCGTACCCAACAAACAGGGAACGGCCAAGGCATCGGAAACCAAAACGGGACCAGATAATTTAATGTCGCCAATACAAATTTGTGCAGTTATTTGGCCAATAATCCCCAGGGAACCCCCATTCGCCGCAAAGCAAGGGACGGAGAACGGGGTGAGTGCCTGACATCTCTTTGGTAACACGTTGTATATGAGGTCTGAAATTATAGTAGCCGAAGCTCCCGTATCGACCAGCAATCGAAATTGAATTCCCTCAATATCCCCGAGAATAACCGACGAGCCCGTCGCCGCGGCCACGACCCTGTGGGCCAACTCGGACCACTGAACAGCGCGAAGTGGCCCCCGAACATCAGCCGCGTTCCGCTCCCCCCCCCTCAACGCAACGCGATTTAGTGGCGCGCCGATTGGCGGTGTATGCGGTGTATGAGATGCGGGCAGGGACCGTGTGCGTGAGGTGTCGCGACATGCCTGGGGTTCTTGTGGAGCGGCCGGTGGACGGGCGGACGATGGTGGACGACCCGGAGCTCGGCGCCGGGGTGCTGGGCAACCCGATGCCAGGTGACCCAGCTGGCCACAGTTGTAGCACGTGACGCGAGCCCACGCCCGCGGGGATCCGTGTCTCCTCCGGGTTTCCCCTTGGCGAGGCCGGTCGGCCCCCCTCCAACTGGCGGCCTGCTGCGACGCGAAGGCCTGGGTATCCGGAACCTCGTCAACTCTTGCAGCGGCGCACGCCGCCACCTGCCCATCCCGCTGGAGGAGCAACTCTGTGTGTAAGTAATGTGCCGCCCCCAGCGAGGAAAGGTTAGCTTCATCTTTGACGTGGACGGCAATCCTCAGTTCCCGAGCCAGCAGCAGCAACTTCTCAAGCACTATGGAGTCCAGGCCCACATCGTCCATTCGAGGATAGGCCGCTTGAGCCAACGCCATCAGTGCACTCTGATAGGCGAGGGGTGTCTCGTCCGCCTCCCTCCTCCGACTGGCGAAACGATGTCTTGTTTCGGATGGAGGTCCATACACTAAGGCCATCCGATTGAGGGCCTCCTGCAAGGTGGAGCGCTCCCTCCGTGGAATAAGGAGGAACGTGGCCAAGGCCACGTCGTCCAAGGCGGAAGGCAGGGCTCGGAGAGCGATGTCGGCAGACCACCCAGCCGTCTCGGCATTTGCCACGAAACGGCGTGAAAAAGCAGCCCAGTCCCCCCCCTTTGCCGCGAAAACCTGCAGCGAAGGCAAGCGCTGTTGCAGCGCCGGGATGTAGTCCCCCCTTGAAGACAGCAGCGTCCCAAGTGCAGTATTTGAAGCATCTTCCGGCGGCAAAATATCCGACCAAATCGGCGGGCACCTACCCGAAAACTCTGCTTCTCCCGATGTAAGGCCGCCGATGCCGGATGTGACGCGGTTCACCTGTGCCCCATGACCTCCTGGGCGGGTGACGTCATTTCCCCCGGAAGCGGTGACCCCCCCGGCGGAAGTGACGTCATCTCCGGCGGCCGCATTCCCAGCGGAAGTGACGTTTCCCCCTCCGGAGGCGATGTCAAAATTTTGCGCGGGAATGGCGCGTTTCTCGGCGGGAACCCGTCCCATCCTCCGGCCTGGTTCTCCACCCGGTGCTCCCGCTCCCCCCAGCGTGAGCTCGTCGAGGATGGAGGCAGCGGCATGGAGGAGATCGGCCAGCCGGGCATGGGCCGACTGGATCGCCCATCCCGACGTCGGCGGACTCCTGGAGGGCCCCGGAGAACCCGAGCCCGCCCCTGCAGACCCGTCCCCCGGAAATGGCGCTCCCGACTCCGGCTCAGCGTCGCCCTCGACGTCCTTCTCCTGGCCCCTGGTGAGCGCTTTCTGTCTTGTTTCCATGTTGGCGAGGTTCGTTGGCCGCTTCTAACACCAGTTGTAGTATTCTTGAATGAGGCAGAGACTTCGTAGAGGCCACACGCTTTTATTCCAATAACACTAGTCCTCCGGACTCACTGGGAGAACAGCCCAACCACACAACCTAGGGAGGTACAGCCCCCGGCTCTCTTCTCCTTACTCCCCTTCCCTAGCCTACAGCTACCCAGTTACTCTCCTTTCCTAGCCTATAGCTACTCAGCCCACTCAGTCCCAGCGGGGCGGCATCCTCGAGGCTTGGGGGTCCAGGATCTCCGGCCGCACCTCCTCCAGCTTCTCCTGAGATTGACCCCCTCCGCTCTCCGGGAGCCGTCTTATATCTCCTCCCTCTGAGGGGCGGGGGTGTCTCGGGGCCCTGGCTCTCGCCAGCCCCCTCCCCTCAGAGCGGTTCCAACCACCTCTCGTCCCTGCCGGTCCGGACCGATCCAGACCAGTACGTACCTCTCCCCTAGCTTGTGTGACCTATGTGACCTGTGTCAACCTTGGTGTCAACCTTGACCACGACACCTTTATTAACGCTGTTCCTTGCGCCCCCCCGTGGTACTGTTGATCCTGCATAATGCATGGGCATAATGGGACTTTGAAACCCCTCCGCCCACCTCCTACGCATTGCCCATTGGTATGCTAAATTCCTCTTCATATGCACATTCTTTTGTTAAGGCGCTCCTCCTCGCTACACCTATATAAGCTCCTAGCTTGATAATGTCTCATTCTTCGCCTGAGGACGGCTGCTTGCGTTGTGGCCGAAACGTCGTGAGAATTGTTTTATTATGTTTTATTTTTATTATTTTATTACTTCCCTTCTACGTGACTTTACCGAAAGAACCAAGAAGATGAATCCCTGCAGTCACGAAAGCTTTAAATCGAAAAATGTCATCAGTAAGACATAAGTATACCAAGTTTGCAGTCGATACCACATTTTTTATGTGAGTTACAATTGAGTTACAAGATTTGAGGATACGACAACAGAGTGAGTTAAATAAAAGCGTGTAAATAAAAAAGAACATCCTATTTCATCGGACTCCACCGTGTCTGCGTTCTCATCTCTCCCGCGCGTCTCTACCAAATGTCACCTTCTTCTTGAGCTTGGCGAATTTCTTCTGCAGACTCTCCTCTTCCTCCGTGAGGGAGCTGGGGAAGATCATGATGACGACTGCTCCGCCGGCCCTGAAGGCAAAACACGTCCACCACGTTAACAGAACGAAAAGTACGACGAGAACTTCACCACCACGACACCGAACACGAAGACCCCCCCCCACCCAGCGTGGCCTGCAAGACAACCGGGGCAACACCGATGAAGGTCGGCACCGTGGCACACGAGGGGGTGGGTGGCCAACACCACGCGCGGCCGCCTTCGTATCCCCAGTGGCGATGTGTACTACAAGCCGCCACCAGGTACTCGTTTGAGGCTGAGTCGACCTAGGGGAGGCACAGGACTTGTTCGGATAATCGTCACTGATGGTGGTGTTGTTGGCCATTGTAACACCACCACTGTTGTAACACCACCACTGTTGTAACACCACCACTGCTGTACACACCACTGTTGTAACACCGCCACCACTGTTGTAACACCGCCACTGTTGTAACACCACCACTGCTGTACACACCACTGTTGTAACACCACCACCACTGTTGTAACACCACCACTGCTGTACACACCACTGTTGTAACACCACCACCACTGTTGTAACACCACCACTGCTGTACACACCACTGTTGTAACACCACCACCACTGTTGTAACACCGCCACTGTTGTAACACCACCACTACTGTACACACCACTGTTGTAACACCACCACTGCTGTAACACCACCACTTCTGTACACACCACTGTTGTAACACCACCACTGCTGTAACACCACCACTGCTGTACACACCACTGTTGTAACACCACCACTGCCACTGCACAATCGCTACCACACTAACACCACTGCACTACCGCTCGGATTCTAACATCACGGCCACTGTAATCAGGCTACCGATCTAACACCACCACCACGCTAACACCACCACCACAACACCACCACTCTAACACCACGCTAACACCACCACCACCACAACACCACCACGCTAACACCACCACTCTAACACCACCACGCTAACACCACCACTCTAACACCACCACCACAACACCACCACTCTAACACCACCACCACGCTAACACCACCACTCTAACACCACCACCACCACTCTAACACCACGCTAACACCACCACCACAACACCACCACGCTAACACCACCACCACCACTCTAACACCACCACCACGCTAACACCACGCTAACACCACCACCACTCTAACACCACCACACCACCACCACAACACCACCACCTCGCTAACACCACCGCACTAACCCGCTGTGAATCTAACGCCGCGCGCACGGCACCGCACACACAGAGAGACACACAGAGAGACACAGAGACAGAGAGACACACACACAGAGACACAGCGAGAGAGACAGAGAGACACACACAGCGAGACAGAGGCACACACAGAGACACACACAGACACACACAGAGAGACACCGACACACACAGACACACACAGAGAGACACAGACACACACAGAGAGACACAGACACACAGAGAGACACAGACCGAGAGAGGCGCCTCAGCGTCGCCCGGCAGTGACGTCGTCTCCGTCTGGGGTCGTCATCGCGCGCCCAGCGCCTCGCCAGCGCCTCGCCGCTCGAGTATCGATTCACAGCGAGCTCGCGATTCACGATCGCAGTGCGCGCGGATCGATTACTTTTGATTTTTACGGCCAGAGGTGGAGAACCTTTTTTCTGCCAGGGGCCATTTGGATGTTTTTATAACATCATTCGCGGGCCATGCAAAATTATCAACTTAGAAATTAGCCTTTTATATTTGGTCAAACATTTAATTAACTCACCCCTAATGCGATGGCTGGACCAGACTAATTAATTTGCGGGCCTTTATACGGACGTACGCGAACAAAAAATTTGGACTTATCCATCATCATCTAGATTTGAAGTTTTCATGACTGCAGGGATCCATACTCTTTGGTTCTTTCGGTAAAGTCACGTAGAAGGGAAATAATAAAATGATAGAAATATAAAAAATTCTCACGATGTTTCGACTGCAACACAAGCAATCATCATCAGGTGTGAAATCAACAGCAATATTTTTTTTAAAAAGTGGCGTTTTTTCAATATTTCTTGCTGTGGATTTCACACCTGATGACGATTGCTTGCGTTGCAGTCGAAACGTCGTGAGATTTTTATTGTTTTATATTTTTATTATTGTATTACTTCCCTTCTACGTGACTTTACCGAAAGAACCAAGAATATGAATCCCTGCAGTCACGAAAGCTTTAAATCAAAATGTATAAATGTGTCGTTAAACCCGTCACCACCCGACACAGCCGGCCAATAAGGTTTGTCACGTGAGCAGAACGTGCACATTCGTTACTCGCACTGCACAACCGGTGTGTTGGAGAGTTAAACCCCACAACATTTACAATTCTAGGACTACGTTTCGCTAGTTATTGCCACTAGCATCTTCAGGTGACAGCCAAATTGAACTTGGTTATATTTTTAAAAAATATTTTACCTGTAAAGAAAATCGAGCGAGATGATTAAATGAAGTTTTCTTTGTTTTTACATTGGGTGTCCATTTACACTCTTGCAAGGCTGTAGCCATGGAGTCAACATTGGGGGGGACCACATTTTCCAGGGGGTCTGGGGGTCCCCCCTCAAAAAAAAAAATCTAAATTTGAAAACGAATTTCCTGTCATTTCCTGCCCTAAAATATTTTTAAAAATTCACTAACACATAGGATGGACTTTTTATTTATATTTTACAATAATGTCTAAAAGTGTATTGTATTACATTGCACTGTTTTTTTCTTTTTTATCATTTCTTGTTTCATTGTATGTAATGGCAGAGATTAGGGATTAATAAAGTACAACCATAACAACAATCGTAGAAACAGAAATCTATTTTATAGCAATATATTGGGGGGGACATTTTGAGCATATTTTAACATTGGAGCGGATATGTCCCCCCCAAAATATATTATCACAAGCTTGCATTAACGTGTATTTCAAACACGTAATGGTATGTAATCGACCATTTAAATAGATTAACATTTTCTGGAGCTCAGCCCTCGGATAAGTTTAATCCTTGATCATAGCTGTCAACCCATACGGTTTACCCCGTATTCTTGTACAGAGAAATTTATTTTTAAAATCCATCCGGCGTACAGCCGTTTCAATATGGGCAACAAAAACATATTTGTTTGTGTTTCTCCCTTGTGATGGGACTTTGTAAGATGAACGTTGAGATTGATAAGGGCACGGGGTGACCAATAAGGTCTACATTGGTCTATAATAAATAAGGTTGACACTCATAAGGATTGACATGTGTGCCTGATTTAGGCCGCAGCCCATTACCCCCACCCAAGTTCGCTCATGTCCATGCAGTTCCCCTATTTGTGATTGCCATTTATATCATTGCGTTGTTCCGTTGTGTTTAGTGTGATATTGTGTTATCGCTTTAATCGCAAGCAAACCAATTCTTTTTGACGGACGATTTCATGTTCGTATTTTATGATGCGATTCACCCGTTTTCATTCAGTGTTATGGATTGTGTGTGTGCGTGTTTTATATCCTCTGTTTGGCAACTGTTGCATTTTAATCTTCGTGACGAAAGCGTTTAAATACCCTCACCAAAGATTTCCGTTGAGCAAAACAATCAGGCGACAGCTAGATTTGTGGAGAAATCCTCCTGTTTCGGTCCTAATTTAGAGGGATAAATGTGATGTCGTCACTTGTGAGCAAACCAGGTGCGAAGGCCGGAGGGGAGGATGGTTAATGATGCATATACATTACAATGGGTATCCATTGCCAGTTGGGTTATTCATGGTGCAATCAACATACATTATGCATGTGCATTGTGCATGCACTACACACGTACAATCCTGCCGTATGGTGACCTGTATAGGCATGCAGTTAATGCAGGGAGGAACAATGTTCCACACTGCCCACCAGGGATTATTTAGCTGTCTGTCTGTCTGACTGTCTGTGGTGCATAAATAAATATATAATACACACAGCTCTTTGATTGGTGGAGACCTCACAAACAGCTCTTTGATTGGTGGAGACCTACTGCCGGGTACGGAGAGGGGAGGTGCCTAAGGGAGGAGGGTCAGGGGAGGTGCCTAAGGAAGGGGGGAGTCAGGTAAACAGCTCTTTGATTGGTGGAGACCTACTGCCGGGTACGGAGAGGGGAGGTGCCTAAGGGAGGAGGGTCAGGGGAGGGGCCTAAGGAAGGGGGAGTCAGGAGAGGGGCCTGAGGGGGGGATCAGAGGAGGGGCCTAAGGGAGGAGGGGGTCAGGGGAGGGGCCTAAGAATATGGGGGGTGGTCAGGGGAGGGGCCCAAGGGAAAGGGGGTCAGGGGAGGGGCCTGAGGATATGGGGGGGTGGCCAGGGGAGGGGCCTAAGGGAGGGGGGGGTAAGGGGATGTGCTTAAGCAAGGGGGAGGTGCCGATAGTTAAGGGGGCTGGCTACCTGGTTGGCTGCCTGGCTACCTCAAGTCAAGTTATCTTGTACACAGGTAGGAACAACAGGGATTATTTGTCTGTCTGTCGTGCACGAATGCGCTGTCCAACCAAGTTCCTACCTGCCCACTCCGAAGGAACGTGTACGGTGTATGACTTGATAATTCGCTTCCAAGCAGTACTTAGCCCGTAGCTAATCCGGCTGTCGCCTAATTATGCTAGTTTGCAATTACTTGGAGAAGGCTCTACAAGCAATTGATAGTGATGATCATAACAGGCGCATATTTCTGAAATAAACAAAACATTTTTCCCTTTATTGCATGGAGCGCACGTAAACCAATACACCCTGAAAGGTAAAAAAAAAATACCATTTTTATATAGCAACTGTGTGGCAATGAACATCCGCCCACAATGGGCACGCGACAATCGCTGCCGCACACCACAGATAAAGCACAATGACGACCACGATTTCGACTTTTCTTTGTTAATGATGTTGCCCTACATAAGCAGGGCGACGAAAAATTGTTTAAGACTCATTAGAGTGTTCCTCTCCACGGAAATCTTTAGTAAAAGGCGAAAGATTTATTCGCTCTGAAGAGAAACCAGAGTAAAGCTTACGGCCACCACTCGTAGATACTTATATGAACAGTCTCTATATTTATCCTATGGGGCCTTTACTTCGTGACCACATTTTCATTTAATTTTACTTTCTAATATAAAATATTCGTATAATACTACTTTAAATTAGTATTTGTTTCAGTCTTATTCATCTGTCTACGCGAGGGTTATTGAGGTAAAATAAATAGCATAAATACTCATGCTGTGCATAAATTATAGTATTTGACCAATGGGGAGCGGTTGGACCTCTTCCAACCTCTTGGCTTCCTACTCCTGGCCAGGCGCGGTTCGTCCACTAGGGGGCGTTTGGGGCACCGCCCCAACCAAGCAACTGGAGATGAGAAATTATTTTTTATAATAAAATGTCACGATTCTTTCAACGCGAATTGCCTAACGAAGATAACATTTTAAGTTGTTCGTATTAGAAACCGCTGCTTGCAACGCCGTGGTCTGATTTGTGACTCGGGGAGGTCTCGGGGCAGCTGTGAAGGCGTCCGAGTGAGAGATATTCCCCTTCATCGTTGCGATCAGCTTCACATTTTAGCCACGCCGTTTGAGACCCATTCAGGGCGGTGAAAAAGGCGCCCGTGGCTGTAAATGAGACGATGTCTGCTATATTTGCACTGTGCAAATATAGCAGCTCATGGCCTACACGCTCCAGGAGGAAACAACAGCGATGGCGATGGCAGCAAGTGCAAGCAAATGAAGAATTAGGAAGGACACTGTGGATTCACTTCTAAATATTCAAATGCAGGAGAAGTTGAATGTCAAGCATTGGATTGGGTGGACGTGCTGCGTGGTGCGGTCGTGATGGCGTGGAGGAGACCGCGATGGCGTGGAGGATACCGTGATACACTCACTCATCTTACACTGACTCACTCACACATCATACACTGACTCACTCATCATACGCTGACTCACTCACACATCATACACTCACTTACACATCATACACTAACACAACCACTGACCCATTAACTCATCATACACTGATTCACTCATCATACACTCACTCATAATACACTAACTCACTCACACGTCATACACTCACTCACTCACACATCACACACTGGGAGTGTCATGCTGCCAGATATGGCTGAAAGTTTGGTCGTACATGTTATGTATATCGTTTATTGTTCAATTTGAGTCAAAGTTCCTATGATTACTGTTGTTACATAGTATTTTATAGCTTTATTTTGGTGATTTCAAAAACATATGGTTAATCTAAATTGTCTTATGGTTGTTATTGTTTGACTTGCAATACACTGGGATTTTTGCACGCAGCGTTGTAATACGGTGGGGTTTTACTGGTAGGAACGAAGTGGACCAGACCACCAATAGATTAATGTGTCCGTCCGTCCGCGTCAGTCCGTCCGTGTATCAACATCGCCCCCTACTGCAAACGCTTGGCATGACCCTGTCCGACAAGATGGCCGCCCGCTCCCCCTGCGATCTGTGAATTAAACAAGATGGCCGTCGCTTCCGGCGCATCACGGCAAAACTTTAAACTTCACTTCAAAATTACTTTACTGAAACGCAGCACGTTTATTTAAAAAATTACTTTACTGAAACGCAGCACGTTTTTTTAACACAGAGACAAGAAACATTTATTAACACAGAGACGAGATACATTTAATCGCCTTATTTGTGCACGAAAAGCACGGCGCGAGGCCTAGTGCGGCAGGCTTCGCGAGGCCTAGTGCGGCAGGCTTATTAACACAGAGATGGTAACGCAGCACGAGAGGTGCCTAAGGGAGGAGGGTCAGGGGAGGTGCCTAAGGAAGGGGGGAGTCAGGTAAACAGCTCTTTGATTGGTGGAGACCTACTGCCGGGTACGGAGAGGGGAGGTGCCTAAGGGAGGAGGGTCAGGGGAGGGGCCTAAGGAAGGGGGAGTCAGGAGAGGGGCCTGAGGGGGGGATCAGAGGAGGGGCCTAAGGGAGGAGGGGGTCAGGGGAGGGGCCTAAGAATATGGGGGGTGGTCAGGGGAGGGGCCCAAGGGAAAGGGGGTCAGGGGAGGGGCCTGAGGATATGGGGGGGTGGCCAGGGGAGGGGCCTAAGGGAAGGGGGGGTAAGGGGATGTGCTTAAGCAAGGGGGAGGTGCCGATAGTTAAGGGGGCTGGCTACCTGGTTGGCTGCCTGGCTACCTCAAGTCAAGTTATCTTGTACACAGGTAGGAACAACAGGGATTATTTGTCTGTCTGTCGTGCACGAATGCGCTGTCCAACCAAGTTCCTACCTGCCCACTCCGAAGGAACGTGTACGGTGTATGACTTGATAATTCGCTTCCAAGCAGTACTTAGCCCGTAGCTAATCCGGCTGTCGCCTAATTATGCTAGTTTGCAATTACTTGGAGAAGGCTCTACAAGCAATTGATAGTGATGATCATAACAGGCGCATATTTCTGAAATAAACAAAACATTTTTCCCTTTATTGCATGGAGCGCACGTAAACCAATACACCCTGAAAGGTAAAAAAAAAATACCATTTTTATATAGCAACTGTGTGGCAATGAACATCCGCCCACAATGGGCACGCGACAATCGCTGCCGCACACCACAGATAAAGCACAATGACGACCACGATTTCGACTTTTCTTTGTTAATGATGTTGCCCTACATAAGCAGGGCGACGAAAAATTGTTTAAGACTCATTAGAGTGTTCCTCTCCACGGAAATCTTTAGTAAAAGGCGAAAGATTTATTCGCTCTGAAGAGAAACCAGAGTAAAGCTTACGGCCACCACTCGTAGATACTTATATGAACAGTCTCTATATTTATCCTATGGGGCCTTTACTTCGTGACCACATTTTCATTTAATTTTACTTTCTAATATAAAATATTCGTATAATACTACTTTAAATTAGTATTTGTTTCAGTCTTATTCATCTGTCTACGCGAGGGTTATTGAGGTAAAATAAATAGCATAAATACTCATGCTGTGCATAAATTATAGTATTTGACCAATGGGGAGCGGTTGGACCTCTTCCAACCTCTTGGCTTCCTACTCCTGGCCAGGCGCGGTTCGTCCACTAGGGGGCGTTTGGGGCACCGCCCCAACCAAGCAACTGGAGATGAGAAATTATTTTTTATAATAAAATGTCACGATTCTTTCAACGCGAATTGCCTAACGAAGATAACATTTTAAGTTGTTCGTATTAGAAACCGCTGCTTGCAACGCCGTGGTCTGATTTGTGACTCGGGGAGGTCTCGGGGCAGCTGTGAAGGCGTCCGAGTGAGAGATATTCCCCTTCATCGTTGCGATCAGCTTCACATTTTAGCCACGCCGTTTGAGACCCATTCAGGGCGGTGAAAAAGGCGCCCGTGGCTGTAAATGAGACGATGTCTGCTATATTTGCACTGTGCAAATATAGCAGCTCATGGCCTACACGCTCCAGGAGGAAACAACAGCGATGGCGATGGCAGCAAGTGCAAGCAAATGAAGAATTAGGAAGGACACTGTGGATTCACTTCTAAATATTCAAATGCAGGAGAAGTTGAATGTCAAGCATTGGATTGGGTGGACGTGCTGCGTGGTGCGGTCGTGATGGCGTGGAGGAGACCGCGATGGCGTGGAGGATACCGTGATACACTCACTCATCTTACACTGACTTACTCACACATCATACACTGACTCACTCATCATACGCTGACTCACTCACACATCATACACTCACTTACACATCATACACTAACACAACCACTGACCCATTAACTCATCATACACTGATTCACTCATCATACACTCACTCATAATACACTCACTCACTCACACGTCATACACTCACTCACACATCACACACTGGGAGTGTCATGCTGCCAGATATGGCTGAAAGTTTGGTCGTACATGTTATGTATATCGTTTATTGTTCAATTTGAGTCAAAGTTCCTATGATTACTGTTGTTACATAGTATTTCATAGCTTTATTTTGGTGATTTCAAAAACATATGGTTAATCTAAATTGTCTTATGGTTGTTATTTTTTGACTTGCAATACACTGGGATTTTTGCACACAGCGTTGTAATACGGTGGGGTTTTACTGGTAGGAACGAAGTGGACCAGACCACCAATAGATTAATGGGTCTGTCCGTCCGCGTCCGTCCGTCCGTCCATCCGTGTATCAACATCGCCCCCTACTGCAAACACTTGGCATGACCCTGTCCGACAAGATGGCCGCCCGCTCCCCCTGCGATCTGTGAATTAAACAAGATGGCCGTCGCTTCCGGCGCATCACGGCAAAACTTTAAACTTCACTTAAAAATTACTTTACTGAAACGCAGCACGTTTATTTAAAAATTACTTTACTGAAACGCAGCACGTTTTTTTAACACAGAGACAAGAAACATTTATTAACACAGAGACGAGATACATTTAATCGCCTTATTTGTGCACGAAAAGCACGGCGCGAGGCCTAGTGCGGCAGGCTTCGCGAGGCCTAGTGCGGCAGGCTTATTAACACAGAGATGAAACGCAGCACGTTTATTTAAAAAAAAAATACTTTCCTGAAACGCGGCACGTTTTTTTTAACACAGAGACAAGAAACATTTATTAACACAGAGACGAGATACATTTAATCGCCTTATTTGTGCACGAAAAGCACGGCGCGAGGCCTAGTGCGGCAGGCTTCGCGAGGCCTAGTGCGGCAGGCTTATTAACACAGAGATGAAACGCAGCACGTTTATTAAAAAAAAAATTACTTTACTGAAACGCAGCACGTTTTTTTAACACAGAGACAAGAAACATTTATTAACACAGAGACGAGATACATTTAATCGCCTTATTTGTGCACGAAAAGCACGGCGCAAGGCCTAGTGTGGCAGGCTTCGCGAGGCCTAGTGCGGCAGGCTTCGCGAGGCCTAGTGCAGAAGGTGGTGGTGGGGGGTGGGATGGGTGGTGTTGAGGGTGGTGTTGGGGGGTCTTTAAATCTCACAGCGTTTCTTGTTAAAACAAACACTTTTAATTAACGTTACACTAGAATACAGTAATTTTTTCTTTAACTCCTCTATACCCGGTCGATATCCCTGTACCGGTACTAAGTATTATTCCTACCAGCCCACCCCGCAGGGTCCTGTTATACTGGTAGGAACGAAGTGGACCAGACCACCAATAGATGAATGTGTCCGTCCGTCCGTCCGTGTATCAACATCGCCCCCTACTGCAAACACTTGGCATGACCCTACAAAAACCTTTAGACTCAGTGACGCTATCCTGGTAGCAACATCGCCCCCTACTGCAAACACTTGGCATGACCCTACAAAAACCTTTAGACTCAGTGACGCTATCCTGGCTAAACAAGTGTAAAATTCCCTTATAATTCCCTCAGATAGCTTTTAATTAAAACATTTAAATTAATGAGGCTTTCCTGGCTAAACACGTGTAACATTCCCTTATAATTCCCTGAGATAGCTTTTTTTAACACAGAGACAAGATACATTTATTAACACAGAGACGAGATACATTTAATCGCCTTATTTGTGCACGAAAAGCACGGCGCGAGGCCTAGTGCGGCAGGCTTCGCGAGGCCTAGTGCGGCAGGCTTTGCGAGGCCTACTGCAGAAAAGGCATCGCGAGGCCTACTGCAGAGAAGGCTTCGCGAGGCCTACTGCAGAGAAGGCTTCGCGAGGCCTACTGCAGAGAAGGCTTCGCGAGGCCTACTGCAGAGAAGGCTTCGCGAGGCCTAGTGCAGAAGGCTTCGCGAGGCCTACTGCAGGAGGCTTCGCGAGGCCTAGCGCAGGAGGCTTCGCGAGGCCTACTGCGACAGGCTTCGCGAGGCCGTCCGTCTGTCCGACAAGATGGCCGCCCGCTCCCCCTGCGATCCGTGAACTAAATGAACTAAACAAGATGGCCGTCGCATCCGGCGCAGCCAATGACATCGCCTGTTGCAATCCTTGCTCTGTGGGCGCGCGAGTCAGTGGGGAGAGGGGTGTGGACGTCATCGCTCTGTGGGCGCGCGCGTCAGTGGGGAGGGGGGTGTGGACGTCATCGCTCACCCCCCATGCACAAATCATTTTCTTTTTAACTCCTCTATACCCGGTCGATATCCCTGTACCGGTATTAGTATTATTCCTACCAGCCCACCCCGCAGGGTCCTGTTTTTCTGGAAGATTTGCTGGTTTATCCAGGATGTTTCTGTTGCGCGTCGTCGCTTTAAGATGTTTCTCTGTTCATATTTTGTTTGTTGCGGTTGCACCCGACTCAATAGCCGCATGACTCACAGGGCTACACCTAATAAATGAAACTTGAAAGAAACTGGGTCCTGATCAACCGATTCGAACACCACATTTTCAGAGGTCACTTACAACAGCCCCACCTAATGGAAATATCACGAGCCGCCACTGCTCCTGACCCCCTTTGTCTTCCCAACACAATGCCTTATTACTCCCCCCCCCCCCCCCCAGCTAGGACCAGGACTATCCCAACCCCTCCGTAACAATCCCTCCCGTTCGACTGACATTAAAACAGCACTTACAATCAGCCGATTATTCATTTACAATCATCATACCTTTTTATTTAAAGCTTTTTATATTTTTATTATTGTATTATTTCCCTTTTACGTGACTTTACCGAAAGAACCAAGAATATAATATAATCATTATCATCTTACGTACATTGTTTAATTTCTGTACAGCGCGTTGGAAAAGGCGTTATATAAATCTATCTAAGATGGCGGTGCCTCAATAACTTGGCCAACATCCGATAGCTTTTACAAGGAAATATATTTTAACAAATCTTGTAATTTATTATCTCCAGAATGTTTAATACACTTTCGCTAAACTCTTCTTTATGACTGTTCAAACCCCGCATCAAGAGCAAAAAATAAATTCCTCCCCATATGGTTGGCTCAATGCGAAAAGTCGCATTCACATGGCAAATTTCACTCACTGCAAGTACAGCATATACGGCAACAAAATGTTGGTTCTATCTTTTTTAACGAAGGGAGTCCTGCCGAAGCAGGACGACGAAAAATTGTTTGATACTCATTAGAGTGTTCCTCTCCACGGAAATCTTTAGTAAAAGGCGAAAGATTTATTCGCTCTGAAGAGAAACCAGAGTACTTTTAAACTCCTACTCCATATTACTTATACGAAAAGTCTCTATATTTACCCTATGGGGTGCCGAGGCAAACGTACAGTATTTGTTTAGAATTATTTATTTTAACGTAACCGTCAATTGTATGAATTCATCTTCACATTTTTGTTGGCGTTCGCTGCCATGAAAACGTATAAACTTAAAGCTATTCACGTGAAGAAGCATTTTACATTTAGACATTGCCGCTAGCTCATTATGCATAATCGGGGTATTCGACCAATGGGAGGCCCGCGTCTCTCATTGGCTTCAAAGCAGGCTCCACGTGTGTGTGTGATGCAGCGGAACTTGGTGAAACGTTTTCAAAGCACGAGTCACTCACATTTCTGAAGAGATGCCACCCACTAACTCTGCAGCCCTTATAACCTGAAAAAGACCGCTTGTATTGCGATCGAAACGTCATGGATTTTTTGCTTTTAATTAAGATTTATGTTTTCTAACTACGTGACTTTACTGAAAGAACCAAGAATATGAATAACTAGCTGTGCTGCCCGGCTTCGCCCGGGACTTGGATTCACCACGCCCGGCCGCCTTTGTCTCCCCAGTGGCGATGTTCGCACACAACACACCAGTTACTTGTTTGAGGCTGAGTCGACCTAGGAGAGGGCCAGGACCGGTTGAAATAATCGTCACCGGTGGTGGCCGTGAGCGGGAATCGAACTCGGGTCGTCGGGTTCGTAGCGCAGCGCGCGATCCGCGACAAAGTCGCTGCCCCCACACACAGCATAAAGACAAAATCCCTCGTGTAGCCTGTGAGACT
Organism: Lampetra planeri; assembly: GCF_965212315.1. Lineage (NCBI taxonomy): Eukaryota > Metazoa > Chordata > Hyperoartia > Petromyzontiformes > Petromyzontidae > Lampetra > Lampetra planeri. The sequence goes on along the minus strand of NC_136146.1, from coordinate 8,141,912 downwards.
GTAGGGGCAAGTGCTGTTAGCGAGCACCTATGAAGGCCGGCACGGCACACGAGGGGGTGGGTGGACAGCACTCCGCCCGGCCGCCTTTGTCTCCCCAGTGGCGATGTTCACACACAACACACCAGTTACTTGTTTGAGGCTGAGTCGACCTAGGGGAGGCTCAGGACCGGTTAAAATAATCGTCGCCGGGTTCGTAGCGCAGCGCGCTAACCACATGCGCGGGTCACGTGACAGATTTGACGTCACCGCTCATTTGCATTATTGAGCTCCCCCCTAAAAAAGTGTATTTTTTATTTTTGCATGATGTACAGTCTGGGAAGTACCCACATGGCAAATTTCCAGTTTGTTGCATGTCGGGAAGTAGACTAAACATTTTGAACAGACACACATAATCACAACTTTGCCTTTTATATACAGTATATGGATATTTGCCTTTTATATATATGGAGAAGATAAAATAAGTATTTAGATCAGTGAGGCTTCCCTGGGTTATCACGCAATTATTCGTGTTTGCTCTTATGTGCACTGAATAACATCATTAACGTCCTGCAAATATGTTCTGTGCTAGCGTGTGCTTTTTTATTATTTGATTATTTCCGAACATTTCAATAGATTATTTTCTTAAAGAACAAAAGCCCGATGACCGACGCAGTGTGTGGAGGGGGGGGCTTTCATCCAGCAGTTGACTGACGAAGAGCCAAGCGGAGCAACGCGAATGGTGACAAAGCGATGAGCATGAGATGCGTCAAACACATTGACGTCTTCCTCCAACAGTGGATAGACCATAGCTGGTTGACATACCTGTCCAACCCGTTATTACAGACCAATTCAGACCTTATTGGTCACCCCATGTCCCTTATACATCTCAACGTTCATTCTACAAAGTCCGATCACAAGGGAGAAACACAAACAAATAGACAAAAACATGTTCTAACGCAATTTCCCTGTACAGGAATACGGGTAAACTGTACGGGTTGAGGCTTATGCAACAATATTATATCCAACAAATGATGGACGTTTAAATCAATATTCTAGTGAGCTCGCTAACTTTGGATGATTTTTTTGTTCAAATAAATGTATATTCGACGGGTCTAAAATGTACGTTAGGGGCCGTCCATAAATGACGTCACGCACCTAGAGGGGGGGGGTCAGACATTTGTGACGATGTGTGACGAGGGGGGGGGGGTTTGAGAAATTTGACGTCACATCAAAATGCGCAACTTTAAATAAATATAGATAACACGTTCTAGTTAATTAAAGACTTTTTAATAAATGTTTTCTGCTACAACATCAGAGTGCAGCGCTACATTAAATACGCACTACAATGACAATAGTTTAAAGCGATTTGAAGCATGTTTAACATTTTTTGGGGGGGTAGCAGAGCTTTGTGACGTCACATTTGAGGGGGGGTCTGACTTTTTGTGACGCCGTGTAACGACAACGGGGGGGGGGTAAAAAATCGCGTGACGTCATTTATGGACGACCCCTTATATCGTGATGTATGCAACTGATTCAATTACTGTTCACCATCCACAACAACAAATGTTGTTACTACGAAAGGCCAAAGCCTGCTAATAACAAACTATGTATTTATTTTGGGGAAATCCAATGGGCAGTCGGGGCGGGTCAGCGAATTACCAATGCACTTTTGCTAGTACACACTGTAATAGATATTCCTCCATAAACGAACAACGCGCTATATAGGCATCAATACGTGATTCGCATTTTGAATGGGCTCCATCGCGTTCAATGTAAAGCCTTGGAGAAGGCTCTACAAGCAATGGATAGACAATTGATGAGCATAGCAGGCGCATATTTCTGAAATAAACAACAATGTCCCTTTATTGCATGGAGTGCACATAAACAATACACCCTCAAAAGATTTTATAATACCATTTTGATATAGCAACTGATGTGTGGCTATGAACAACTGCACACAATGAGCAGGCCACAATCGCTGCCACACACCACAAATACGCACAATAACGACCACGATTTCGACTTTTCTTTGTTAATGATGTTGCCCTACATAAGCAGGGCGACGAAAAATTGTTTAAGACTCATTAGAGTGTTCCTCTCCACGGAAATCTTTAGTAAAAGGCGAAAGATTTATTCGCTCTGAAGAGAAACCAGAGTAAAGTTTATTTCCATCACTCGTAGGTACTTATATAAATACGCTGTATATTTACACTATGGGGCTCTTTGGCATGTGTCATTACCTTTTAATCTTTAGTATATTCATGATTTTAGAATACATCTTAATATTATTGCTCACTTCGTTTCAAATTTGTAGTAAATACTATAAAGCTATTCACGTAAAGGAAGACGTATTTCTGTTTAGTGGTTACAGCGGTCTGTCGTGCATAATTGCGTTATTCGACCAATGGGGAGGGGGGAGATAAAACCGCGTCTTTCATTGGTTCCGAAGTTTCCTCTCTCCGTCTGCATGACGTTCCCCGACTTTGTGGTCAAACGTCTGCAGAATCGCGTCAGTCTCAAGAATCCGTGACAAGTTCCTGGGTTAATCTCCAGCCTCAACAGACTGTAAAGGAGCAAGCGCTGCCCGCGAGCACCCAATGAAGGCCGCGACGGCACGCTAGGATGTGGCCGGGCAGCTTCCACGCTCGACCGCCTTTGTCTCCCGAGCGGCGATGATGTTTAAGACGCTGCACCGGCGACTCATTTGAGGCCGAGGTCGACCTTGGGGGGGGGGGGGGCGTTAAGACCGGTTCCGACGGTGTTGACCGTGAGCGGGAATCGAACTGGGGTAGCCGGGTTCGTAGCGCGGCGCGCTAACCGCTGCACCACCGCTCCCCGGCGGAGTCCTGCAGAGAGCGATGGCCGGGAAGGGGTTGGCCGATCGCTTTTGAGCGCCACTGAGGTCTTCTTCCATTGCAGCTGAGCAAGCCTCACGTCTCCTCCTTCCTCCACAGTCCAGGTTGGATGTGACCAAGGCCGTAATTATAATATATATGGACACACACACACCGACCCCCCCCCCCCCAATATTCAAATATGCTAAAAATGTCCCCCCAATATATTGCTATAAAATTGCTATGCTATGGCAATAAAAACAACAATTTGCTATACCTTGGCCACAATATCTGGACTTGTCTTCATATAAATCAATGCATATATTTTTGTTTATATGACTGTGGTTATGGGTGTACTTTAGTAATCCCTAATCTCTGCCATTACATACAATGAAACAAGAAATGGTAAAAAAAGTAAAAACAGAGCAATGTAATACAATACACTATTAGACATTATTGTAAAAAAAAGTCCATCCCATGTGTTAGTGAATTTTTGAAATATTTTCGGCAAGAAATCAGTTTTCAAATTTAGATATTTTTCTGGGCTGGGACCCCCAGACCCCGTGGAAGATTTGGTCCCCCCCAATGTTGACTCCATGGCTACGGCCTTGGATGTGACACACCGGGCGAGTGTGGCCACCCTCTCTGAGGACTCGGGCAAGGCCACCACTAACTTGGCCACGTTAACAACCCAGCCACGCCTGCCACAAAACAAATTCAGTCGCTTTGAAGCAGAGGTCGCAAACGGGTTTTGATTCCTTACCCGTACCCGGCCGCACCAGGGTCGCAAACGGCTACCCGTACCCGGCCGGGTACGGGTAACCGGGTATCGGGTAGGGTATGGGTATCGGGTACCCAGTTGCGACCTCTGCTTTGAAGGGAGACCCAGAATGACTGTAACTCGAGCACCTCCGCTCCGTATGAATAACGGACATCGATATTTGAACCAATTGTCCATTTGAATTTTGCTGTCTTTTCTTGGATTTTCTGTTTGCACATAGTCACATAGTCACTTTAAAATGTTTTCTTGTTCATGTTTTTGTTTGTTGCGGTTGCACCCGAATCAAGAGCCGAATGGCTCACAGGGCTATATCTAATAAATTAAACTGAATTTTGTGAGGTGTCCTAACGAGCTAAATAACTGCAAGCGGATAAAAAAAAAACAATTAAACGGGCGCTTTGCACGCATGGCGACACTGTGTTCGCGTGCGCCGGTTACTCTGGAAACCAACATTGATTACGACCAACGCGTTCAGGTACCTTATATCGTGCTAGGTTATACCATAGGGGCCGTCCATAAATGACATCACGCACCTAGGGAGGGGGGTTGAGAAATATGATAAAACCACACCGATTCATCTTCTTGGTTCTTTCGGTAAAGTCACGTAGAAGGGAATTTTTTTTTACATTTAAATAAATGTATTTTTATAATTTCCCTTCTACGTGACTTTACCGAAAGAACCAAGAAGGTGAATCCCTGCAGTCATGAAATCTTTAAGTCGAAATCACACCGATTAACTCTACGAATCGCAATGATTTGATTTTTTTCTAAAACAAAACGCCTTTTTGTGGTTGTTTTGTCCGCGCGCGGCCACCGTTCCGCCCGGCGGAAGTGCTTCACTCCACGTGGCGACGCCGACTGGTCGCCGCTCAGGTCGTCCGTGCTGCTGCTGCTGCCGCCGCTGCTGCTGCTCCTCTTCCTCCTCCTCGTTCGCCCTCGGCTACCCGCCGCCCATCCCGCCGCTCGCCCCCCTTCGTCGTACAGGAGGGCGAACCCTCGCCGCCCTCAAATCGACGTGGCCATGCTGCTGGAGGCGCTGCCCGGGCAGTGCTCGGTCGTGCTGGGCCGCAAGTCTGGTGAGTGTCTTGTTAACAAAGACGAACATCTCCCTCCGCGTAACCATTAATAGGCCGTCGTGTGGGAAGTTGCTGTTCGCGAGCACCTAATAAAGGTAGGGACGGCAACACAAGGTTGATACCCCTTCCTCCCCATCTCAGCACTTACGCCCGACCGCCTTAAGAGTCCCCAGTACTCAAGACTAAGCCGGTCCAAGGGAGGCCCACAGGACCGGTTCAGATATTCGCCACTGTTCATTGGTCTTGAAATACAAAGCACGCGTATCTTTGTCTCACTCGTGCTCGTTTTAATCACCGCCCCAGGTATTGTAATCAATTTAAGACCGGGTGGGCCGAGACGGAATGTGACCAGTGACCCGTTCGCATATTCCTGACTGACCTCGGTGTTTTTCCGAACCTCGCTTCACAGCAGTAATTCTAATTAATCAGTGCAGTTGGAATGTTATACCTACTCTTCGCTGGCAATACACGTAATTATAAACAACGGTAATGCATGTAAACGGTTCTTAAAAGCGACAATGATTATCATTACACACTTTCGTAATGATCATAATCGTCGCCTCGTTTGAGGTTGCAGACCGGTGGTACTGTATGTTTAACTTATTTCGCACCGTAAGTAGCCAACCGTGCTAATCGGAAGTGTGGCAGTCATGGGGGAGAACCCATCCGCATGGCTGTGTGCACCATACCTGTCAACCCCCTATCAGTGCCCAACCTTATTACAGACCACCTCAGATCTTATTGGTCACCCCGTGCCCTTATATAAATCTCAACGTTCATCCTACAAAGTCCCATCACAAGGGAGAAACACAAATACACTCACCACTTGTACACACCACTCGTACATGCACCATTACACTCACCACGAGTACACTCACCACTACGCTCACCACTAAATACCTGCCAACCCCTTATCAGTGCCATACCTCATTACAGACCACCTCAAACTTTATTGGTCACCCCGTGCCCTTATAAATCTCAACGTTCATCCTACAATGTCCCATCACAAAGGGAGAAACAAACAAATAGACGTAAATATTTTGCTCGGATTTAAACGGCTGTACGCCATGCGGACCTGAAAACGCAATTTCTCTGTACAAGAAGGGTTGACAGCACGTACTGGGTGGTAATTATTATTGCATCGCAGTGATCCGTGAGAGATGGCGTTGGCCATGAATGATGAACGCCAGTCAGTAGGTTGGTTGTTAAGTAGATGGACTTCCCTCGGTCAGAGAATGTGGAATTTCTACGGCTGCTTGAGCGAGGCACAGTGAGTTTGTGAGTCGAAGTCGGGTGCAAGTGTGGTTGACACGATGGGCCATGTCCATGCAGTTGTAACCACATCAAAGACAAATATCTCCCGTATAGCCTTAACAGACTGTTAGGGCAAGTGCTGTTAGCGATAACCTAAGAAGGCACACAAATGGGTAGGTGGCCAATACCACGCTCGGCCGCCTTTGTCTCCCTAGTGACGATGTTTACACCAGATAATCATTTGAGGCTGAGTCAACCTACTGGAGGCCCAGGACCAGTTAAAATAATTGGTGTTGGCCGCGAGCGGGATTCGAACCTGGGTCGTCAGGTTCGTAGCGCAATGCGCTAACCGTTACACCACCACTTTCAGCCACTCACAATACGCTCACCAAGTCCACAAAGTTTATTCGTGTAACCAGGTGAGAACCCAGCAGACCCTGATAGTGTAGTCTTTGTCTAATTCGCTAGAGTGACCTGTTACACCGAAATGACAAAATAGAGGATTTTTTGGGGTTAGATCGTGTCAATATATAAATGTGTCGTTAAACCCGCTACCACCCAACACAGCCAAGTAGTAAGAGTTGTCACGTAAACAGAACATGCCAATTCGTCACGAGTATAGCACGCCGGTGTGTTGGAGAGCCAAGCCACAACATTTACAATCGGAGTACTCTATGTCGATGTCTCAATGACGATATCGATGTCTCTATGTCGGTATCTCTATGACGATGTTAAATGTCTCTATGATGATGTCTTTATGGTGATGTCTTTGACGATGTCTATATGTCGACGTCTATGACAATGTCGATGTCTATGATGATGTCTCTGATGATATCTCTGGGACGATGTCGCTATGACGATGTCTCTATGACGGTGTCGCTATGACGATGTCTCTGTGATGATGTCACTACGTTGGTCAATGTTGGTGTCTCTCAGCTCCCGTGCACTACGCGTTTGAGGCCGCTGGCCGCTGGCTCGAAGCACTCGTGTGGCGCCGTTCGCGCAGTGCCACCTCGCTCTCCGCGGCCGACGCGGCCGAGGGCAGCAGCTCGGAGTCGGAGGACGATGGCGACGAGGAGCGCCTCGAGTTGGAAGAATACCCGCTCCTCAAGAGCCTCGACCCCAAGGAGTGGAAGGTTCGAGTCCCGAGCTGGGTCGTTAACTGGCCTTCATAATTAGACAAAGTCAAAGACTAGGCATGGACGTACAAACCGCACGGTGGTAGGCCTAAGGGCGAGTAATACGGCAAGTCCCCGCTAAACGTGGCGGTTGCGTTCCTGAAATTGCCTCGTAAAGCAATTTTGCATGAGGCCGGAGATTAATTTTCCCATGAGGAATAACGGTAAAGGTGAGAGTGCCATTGCAGCCCGTCATTTTATTATTGTTTTTATATTTTCAGTTTCATTTATTTGGAATAGCCCTGTGAGCCATTCGGCTCTTGATTCAGGTGCAACCACAACAAACAATAAAATTACAAGATACATTAAAAATTTACTGTACGCAAATTGAAACATCCCCTACAAAAACAATAAAATCTTCCAGAAAAAGCACCATTTGTTCATGCTGCGTACAAAAATGTGACAGTACATTGTTTTACAGTGATTTATTTTTAAATACTTTGTGTTTATATAGTATTTATATTAATATTCTATGTGTTGACAGTAGTGCAGGAGCCCTACGATCACTTACTGGATGCTTACCACTCATTGTTAAATGAGTGGTAAGCATCCAGTAAAGTTTCCGATTGGTGAGATGACGCTATGCAACACAAAGATGCTGGAACAACGTGAGGAAGAGGAAGGCATGCCGTCTGGTGCTGGCTGCATCACCCCCTCATACGTGCACAGTACCGCCCTTCATAGGTGCTAGCCAACAACACTTGCTCCAACAGGCAATGTGGGCTACATGGGTGATCATTGTGTGTTTGTTTGTGTCGACAGACTCAAGATCACTACCTGGTGCTGGGCCTAGGAAAACTGCGGTACCAAGCCACAGCCAAACAGATCAAGGCTGCGCGTGAGTCACTCTTAAAGTCCTTGGAGCAGCGGGGGCTGGACATGGGCCCTTGTGTGGAGCTGGAAGCGAGTTTCCCTGTGGCGCTGCACTGTGTGTGTGTCTACCAAACCAATTCAGCCGCACAACTGCTAAGCGGTGGAGCGAGGGGCAATCGCAAGGTTGTGAGGTCAAATCCTGGTTGGGATTAGGGGTGGGTTTTCATTAACTCATCCCATAATCGCTCCTTCCGTGGTTGATCAAATGAGTACCACTTTGTTGTGGGGAAGATCAACAGTGGTTGCCCTGTGGACTTACCCCCTGCTGCCACAGTAATGTGGAAATTCCACCACTGGCTCTGCAGGGCTGTAAACGCGATGTGAGCACTGTTTGCATCACTGATCACTCGAACAGGAATTCTCACCGGCAAGTGCCTCTTTGGGACATAATTAACGCTTTCCAACCGAGTTGGAAAGCGTCGATGTGTGATCTCTGTCCCTCCGGAACCGGGGGGGCTGGGGATCACAATAACTCGTAGCGATGATCCAGTATGAACGAAACTCCAGCGTGTAGTCGTGTTGCCTTTTGGGACTCTCCGTAGAGGAAACCGGCCACGTTGATCAAAGCATTGTTGCCCAAATCCTGGAGACAAAACTAGCGATAAATATGATTTGCGTTGCCAAGGCGATGAGCGTTGCCATGGCGATGTTGCCTAGCTGTGCAGTGATGTTACCGCCCGTTAAATGCTCCCAAGGACAGACGTGTGGGCAGGCGTAGTTGATTCCGTCCGTGTGCGTGATTTTTCTTTTTTGTTTTGTCCCGACAGACAAAGCCATGGTCCTGAAGCATCACCCAGACAAGCGCGAAGCCACGGGGCAGCGGACGGGCAACGGCGAGGACGACTACTTCACCTGCATCACAAAGGGTGAGAGGACCCCTCGCTCGTCAGGCATTGCCATCACCGCTACCACCAAAACCACCGCCACCACCAAAACTACCGCCACCATCACTACAAAGGCCATCACCACCATCGCTGTTGCCGCCACCACAACAATCGCCGCCATAATACCATTACTGCCACCACCGAAATTGCGCCCACAACGACCACATGCAGTGGTGTAATTTCTGTATCGTTAGTGTGCCTCTTGTGTACATTAACCGACACGGGAGTGATGAATGTGTCGTTCGAGAGTGTGTTCTGTACAGTCGGAGTGTTTGCTGCGTGTGTTGTATAAGCCGTAGTTGACCGTCTCATCAGGGGTTAGTGGACGCAACAAACGTTGCGAAATTCCATTCCCATGGCAGTCGAGGAAGAGCCACGCCCTGGCTTGCCAGGAGAAGGCGGTTTAGCAAAGTGCAGTCTTACATCTGTCCCTTCTGTATGGTATAGAGCAGGGGTCCTCAAACTTTTTAAACAGGGGGCCAGTTCACTGTCCCTCAGACCGTTGGAGGGCCGGACTATAGTTAAAAAAGACTATGAACAAATTCCTATGCACACTGCATATATCTTATTTTGAAGTGAAGAAACAAAACGGGAACAAATACAATATTTAAAATGAAGAACAAGTAAAGTTAAATCAACAAACTTGCCAGTATTTCAATGGGAACTATGGGCCTGCTTTTGGCTAATGAGATGGTCAATGTACGGTTCCATATTTGTCACTGCTAGTCGTAACAAGTGATGCAAGTGTGCATCCGTTAGTCTAGATCTGGTTGGAGATTTCAAATTTTCATTCTGGAAAAAGTTTGTTCACAGACATAAGCGCTGCCAAAGATGGTTGCCATTTTGAGTGCATGGTTCCTGAGATGAGGATATGTATCAGAGGGGAGAAATGCATAGAAATTATGAAGGCTGCTTGACTTGAATGCGTCTTTCAGAGAGTCACAATTCTGCAGTTCAGCCAGTTCTATTTGGTAAATTGTATCCACATTTTCAATGTCAATAGAAAATGGGTTACGGAAAAGCTGTATGTCCTGTTCATGGAGATGAAGCTCGTTAAATCTAAATTGGAACTCCTTTTGCAATTTTTCCAGTAAATCCACACATGTTTTGTTTGGGAATGCAACCAATGGTTTTTCCGCTAACAGATTTTGAGTTGTGGGGAGATGGCAGAAGTTTTCCTCCTTCACTTGTTTGATGAGGAGGCCTAATTTTACTTCAAATGCTTTGACATGTGATTGCATATCACATATGAGCTTCCCCTTTCCTTGAAGTTGCACATTGAAACTGTTGAGTAGCTCTGTTACATTTGTCAGAAAGGCAAGGTGCCATTTCCATTCTGCATCATTGAGCTCTGGTACTTCTTTGTTTTTTGAAAACAGAAAAACTGTAATCTGTGGAAGTAAGTCATGTAAACGTTTCAAAACTCTCCCTCGACTCAGCCAACGGACTTCTGTGTGGTACAGAACATCTTCATAGTCAACATTTAGCTCAGACAGAAATTCCTGAAATTGTCTGTGGTTTAGTGCATGAGCTCTAATGAGTTAACAGAGTCCCACTTCAGTGATTTACTACACAGCGCTTGTTGGTGGATGAGGCAGTGTATGGCTATTGGACGAGAATGGTTATGTTTGTCCATCTCTTGGTTAATGCGAGCAATTACTCCTTTCTTAGACCCCACCATGCTAGGAGCACCATCAGTTGTCACACTGGCTAGTTTAGCCCAGTTCAGCTCCAAACCATTCACAGTTTGGCAAACCTTTGCATAGATATCCTCTCCTGTAGTTGTTCCTTTGATGCTTTGCAGTGCAGCAAGCTCTTCTGTGACTTTGAAATAGTCATTCGTCCCACGAATAAAAATTAGAAGTTGTGCAGAATCACGAACATCATTGCTTTCGTCGAGTGCCAAGGAAAAATAGGAAAGTTTTTTTGTGGAGTTTTGCAAATGCTGATGGAAATTGTCTCCCATTTCTTCAATCCTCCGTGTAATTGTAGGTCCTGAAAGACTCACTGTACTAAATAAATCGGCCTTCTCTGGACACATCTCTTTGGCAACAGAGAGAAGGCATTCTTTAACAAATTCTCCCTCAACGAATGGTCTGCCAGTGCACACTATTAGCTTGGCAACTTGAAAACTTGCTCGCAGTGATGAAATATTTAGCTGCTTCTGCTTCACAAAAGTATTTTGCTGAGTTGTTAATGTATTTTTCAGTTTTAGTATTTTATCTTTTCTCACTTCTCCGACCAAACAATCATATTTATCTTTATGTTGAGTTTCATAGTGTCGACGTAAATTGTATTCTTTGAACACAGACACTATATTCTGGCATATCAGACGCACAGCTCTTTCCTTGTACTGCATGAAAAAGTAATCATAAGTCCACTGTTTTTTGAATATCCTACACTCCGAGTAAATTTTTCTCTTTCTTGACATCATTGTGTCCTAGGGAGTCAAAATTGCTATTAGTAAAATACCAATATATATACAGCGCTACAAAAACAATATACAGTACCAGCAATAACTTTGCCCACACAGAGACATACAGACTGCACTGCCCATCAATGCAGTCTGATTGGGGGAACTCCGCTTTTACCCCAGGCTCACACTGGTGCGGGTGCCATTAAAAAGTTAATTACACCTGCAGTTTTGTTCACAGATCGCAGCCCAATGAGTGCTCACCAGCGCAGCCCAATTAGTGCTCACCAGCGCAGCCCAATTAGTGCTCACAAGCGCAGCCCAATTAGTGACCATGGGCCGGATAAATGCCCTCGGTGGGCCGCATGTGGCCCGCGGGCCGTAGTTTGAGGACCCCTGGTATAGAGGGTTGCCTCCTCGTAAATGTGGGTTTTCTCTTGGTGCTCTGGTTTCCTCCTACATTTATAAACACATTAATTTTCTGAAAACATCTTAATATATAAATGGACCGCAGAGCTTGGGCAATTCTTCACCGCTTTGCTGGCTGCCTTCCAGCTGGGCCTCTGAATTCCTCGCGATTGTGAGATGCAATTTAAACCTTCTCCTCCCTGTTCCTCCCCCACCTCCTCCCCGGTTGACCGTGGCGGTAGCGTACGAGGAGCTAGGAGACCCCGTGAAGCGCCGCGCATTCGACAGCGTCGACCCGACGTTCGACAGCAGCACCCCGACACGCGGAGACGTCAAGTCCGGGGACTTCTACGAGACCTTCACGGAGGTGTTCGATAGGAACGCACGGTAATACGCGCGTACGCATAGACCCAGAAACCCTCCCCCCGCCCCCCTCATAGCCTCTAACAGACTGTTGGGGCAAGTCCTGTTAGCAGGAATCAGAATATTTTTCAGAATATTTTTCAGAATATTTTTTTATCCTGGAGAAATCCGATGAGCTATGAAGCTCTTTTTCACAGATGTCCAGAAATATCATCTATTGGGAGTGCTTGGTGCGCTGCGCTACAAACCCAGCGACCCGCGTTCGATTCCCACCCACGGTCAACGGTGATGATTATGATGGTGATGATTATAATGGTAATGACGATGATGATGCTGCTGATGATGATGCTGTTCCTGCTGATGATACTGCTCTTGCTGATGATGATGTACCTGCTGATGCTCTTGTTAGTCAAGCTGCTGATGAGGCTGCTTTTACCGATGACGATGATGAAGATTTAGCTGCTGAAACTGCTGTTGATGATGCTGCTGATCTGCCCCAAGGTGGTCAACCAAGCAGCCTGTGCCTCGTCTGGGTGACGAATCGTCGGCCTTTGAGGAGGTGGACAGATTCTACTCGTTCTGGTACAACTTCGACTCGTGGAGAGAGTTCTCCTACCTCGACGAGGAGGAGAAGGACAAGGCTGAGTGGTGAGAAAGACGGAGAAAGAGTGTGAATATGAGTGCCTGAGTGAGCATAGAAGAGATCGTCTTGTTTCACTGCAGCTCTCTTACCCATTCTAGCAGTTGCTTCTGGCTGTGGTGGTCCCACCTGATGACGAGCGATTGTGTAGCGCCCGAAACGTCGTGATTTAATTTATTTAATTGTTTTACTTTTATCATTTTTTACCTACGTGACTTTACCGAAAGAACCAAAGAGTATGTGATTAACTCTCACTCGCTTATCCTCCCCATGTTTCACCCACTCTTATCTTCTTCCACCCTTTCTTGCTCTCTCTCCCTCTCTTTCCCCCTCTCACTCTCTCTCTCCCTCTCTCTCCCCCTCTCCCTCTCTCTCCCCCTCTCCCACTCTCCCACTCTCTCCCCCTCTCACTCTCTCTCCCCCTCTCGCTCTCTCTCCCCCTCTCCCTCTCTCTCCCCCTCTCCCTCTCTCTCCCCCTCTCCCTCTCTCTCTCCCCCTCTCGCTCTCTCTCCCCCTCTCCCTCTCTCTCCCCCTCTCCCTATCTCTCCCCCTCTCACTCTCTCTCCCAATCTCTCTCCCTCTCTCTCCCACTCTCTCCCTCTAGCCGGGACGAGCGGCGCTGGATTGAGAAGCAGAACCGGGCGGCACGCACTCAGCGCAAGAAGGAGGAGATGGTTCGCCTTCGCTCGCTCGTCGGTGAGGTGCAGCCAGCTAGTCCTGCCGCCACCTCCCATTTATCATTATCGTCGTCATCATTTACGATGAATTCATTCTGGCTTAGATCATGGTGTAGGTATAATGTTATTTTTATGTTTCACTATAACCCTCCACCACCCAAAAAGAGCCATTCATGTCAAGTTGCTCCGTCGTGGCAATTTATTGATTTATCCGCAAATGGGAGGAATGTTGAAATGTGAACAAAACGCTTGATAATTGTGTACAACGTTTCACTGGGGATAACACCCAGCATCGACTGTGTCATGAAATAGCTTTCTGCTCCACGTCCTTAAGTGTGATTATAGGCGTGAATTGATGAATGTGTGTGGTCGGCGTGGGCAGACTTAGTCACGTGACACAGAAATGCGGAGGAGTGGTGTGTTTGTCGTGTGTGTGCTGTGTATATGCAGTGTATACAGGGCCGGATTAAGATTTTAGAGGCGCCTGGGCTTACAGGTACTGTGAGGCCCCCAGTAATATTTTCAAACGGAAAACAAAGTTAAATAAAAAACACATTCCTGAGGAGAGAGCTGGTAGGAACGTTGGGTTGCTCGGTCAATGGCCAGGGTCAACGGTGGCGTGGTGTATTACACAAATATGCCCGACTGTGAGGGCGGGCACAAGCCGGCGTGAGTAGGTTCAACGTTGAGTTTTATAAGAGCACCACGGGGTGACCAGCCCCACCCCTCCCACCCCCCCACCCAGCCCCACCCTCCCCACCCAGCCCCTCCCCACCCAGCCCCTCCCCACCCCCCCCTTTCCACCCAGCCCCTCCCCACCCTCCCCTCCCCACCCAGCCCCTCCCCACCCTCCCCTCCCCACCCAGCCCCTCCCCACCCAGCCCCTCCCTGCACAACGGACACAATAATCCCCTGTGGGCTGGTGTAACCAGGGGGTTCCTACCAGTATCAAATGTATTTTTAAATCCTTTATATTAAGTTTGCGTGCTTGCTTGCTTGCGTGCTTGCTTGCTTGCTTAGGACCGTGCAAATCTTTCGGTCGTTTTTTAACCCACTTCCCGTGATCCAATCGAGCTGACATTTTCCACACAGACTCGTTGTGCCAGACAATTATTGTTCGTGAAAAAAATTTTCCCAAAATTTTACACTTTTTAGGCAAAAAAAAATTAGTTTACATATATTCAAATAGAACGCATTCATGGCTTTGGCTGAACGTCAGAGTGTAAGAGCCCAGAGCGTAACCCCTCCACAGGCCGTGGCGGAGTAGCGCAGTTGGTAGCGCCCTCGCTTCCCATGCCAAAGGTCGCGGGATCGATCCCCGCGTCCTCCACAGGCGAATATATTTTTAAATCCTTTATATTAAGTTCGCTTGCTTGCTTGCGTGCTTGCTTGCATGCTTGCTTGCTTACGACCGTGCAAATCTTTCGGTCGTTTTTTAACCCACTTCCCGTGATCCAATCGAGCTGACATTTTCCACACAGACTCGTTGTGCGAGACAATTAATGTTCGTGAAAAAAAATTCCCAAAATTTTACACTTTTTAGGCAAAAAAAAAATGATTTTACATATATTCAAATAGAACTCATTCATGGCTAAGAGCCCAGAGCGTAACCCCTCCACAGGCCGTGGCGGAGTAGCGCAGTTGGTAGCGCCCTCGCTTCCCATGCCAAAGGTCGCGGGATCGATCCCCGCGTCCTCCACAGGCGAATATATTTTTAAATCCTTTATATTAAGTTCGCTGCCACGCATATAAAGGATTTATAGTGAAAAACTTTGTTTTTACGGGTTATACTGATGTAGGGGTGTTAGAGAGAGAGCCCGTTATGCATGGCAGCTTATGGAAAACAAACACAGTGGGCGGGGCTACGTGAGTGCACGGGGAGGTGCTCTCTACGACGTCCGCGCCAGGCACCCTGGGGGGGCTGATTCGGAGTTATGATCCCCCGGGGCCCCACCCCTCAGCGGGGGGTTGGGTATAAAAGGGGATGTATCAGAGGGCTCGAGAGAGATGTTAAGCTAACCAGTGAAGACAGAAGACGTCTTAGCTAGAGCCCTGGACTCCCCTGGTTCGCCGTCCTTATCAGGGCCGAACAGGACCGAGCCAGCGGCGTGGTCCCGAGATCCAGAGCCGGTGCTCTTGTCAGTGCTGGTCTGGGACTCAGGGTACCGGGCCCGACTTACCAGTGTCGGGCCAGATAGCCTCCCCTAGCCCATTAGAGGAGGACTAGGAGGCAGGCTAGAAGTAGCTAGCGCGTGTATCCCCAGCTAGCCGGGTGAGGGGGCCGACACCCCCTCTAGAGTTGTATGCCACAACCGTGCTGTGTGTAATAAACCCGTGTGCCTCCAACTCCGGCGTCCAAGAGTCGTGAACTCTACTACACTTATTACAAGGCTAACAACAACTACAATTCAGCATTCACAAGTGAAATAACTTTTTACTTAATCTCTGGAGGCCCTCCAGCTGGTAGAGGCCCTTGGGCTGCAGCCCCTAAAGCCCCCGTGCCTTAATCCGGCCCTGATTGTATATAGCACGCAGTGTGTATGTATAGAGAGCGGTAGTGGTTAGCACACTTGAGATATGAACCCGGAGACCCGAGTTCGGCTCCCGCTCACGGCCAACACGGTAATGAATATCTGAACCAATCCTCGGCCTCTCCTGGGTCGACTCGCCCTTAAATATGTACCTGGTGTGGTGCGTAAACATTAGCACTGGCGAGACAATGGCGGCCGGGCGTGGTGCTGGCCTTTCCACCTCCTTGTGCTCTGTTGCCAGCCTTAATAGGTGCTCGCTCACAACACTTGCCCCAACAGCCTGTGTGAGCTACACGGGGGACCTTTGTCTCTGGCAGACCTGGCGTACTCGTGTGACTCGCGGGTGAGGAGGTTCCGCGACGAGGAGAAGTCGCGCAAAGAGGCGGAGAAGAGAGCCAAGGCGGACGCCAAGAGACAGAGGCAGGAGGAGATCGACAGGGTGAGTGCGGGCCAGCGCCAGTGACTTACAGCTGAGTGGGGTGGGACTCCTTGCTTGACTGTGCGAACGGGCGAGTGTGTAAAGTGAGAGTGTGTGGATGTGTGCGTGTGTCAGGTGGTGCAGCGGTTTAGCGCGCTGCGCTGCGAATCCGGCTACCTGAGTTCGACTCCCGCTCATGGCCAACACCAATAACAATTATCTGAACCGGTCCTGGGCCTCGCCTAGGTCGACTCAGGCTCAAATGTGTACCCGGTGCGGTGTGTAACATCGCCACTGTGGAGACAAAGGGCGTGGTGCTAGCCACCACCCACCCCCTCGTGTGCCACATCGGCCTTCATAACAGCACTTGCCCCAAAAGTCTTGTCAAGGCTGTACGGGGGATCTTTGTTTTGTGTCAGGGTGTGAGAGTCTTGATTGATGCCATTCCGTGCGTCTGTCCCGTGGGCATTGCAACGCCGCTGTCCGATTGAACGCCGCCATGCGTGTGTCTCTCCTAATGCCCGTCTCTTCATCCCCCCCCCTCCCACCCCCTCCAGGCGAGGCAAGCGGAGGCGGAGGCGGCGCGCGCGCTGCGGGAGAAGGAGGAGGCGGAGGCTCGTGTGGCCGCGCAGCACGCCAAGAAGGAGAAGGAGACGTTGAAGCGAGCGCTCAAGAAGGAGCGCCAGAGGCTGCGCGCGTTCTGCAAGGTGCTTAAACCACACGAGGCCAGCTCCGGTCATCCTTCCAGCGGCAGCCTTTGGGCTGGTCCATCGAATAAAGATGGTGGCCGCATCACGCGCTTCTGAATGCGGCCGTCTGGAACGCTCTTCCTTCCGATATTAGGAAGCTGCTGGAGCTACGCGTGCTTCCAAATTATCTAAATTGGAAACTCATGTCTTTCTAAATGATTTTTGTGTTTATTGTTGTCCTTCCGCCGCACCTCCGATTAGACCGGTTGGCTACTTCTGTTGCGAAAGAAAATGAACATACAGCACACATACAGCGCCACTCCACCATGGTGCCGTGCCGGGGGGACAGGGGTGTTCATCCTCACCACTCGGTGGCTTGCCAAGATAGCGGTGCTGCTTGCGTTGTATCTCTGTTGCTTCAGCCCTGCAGGGATGGAAGTGATGATGATTGTGATGATGGCACTCGTGATGTTGATGATGTTTCTATTGACGGTTGTGAGGATGGAATTAGCCGACACACGACCAGGATTTGAACTGGTGATATTTTGATCATCAGTCACATCCACTGACCAGAGTGATGCTGCCCATTTATTTGCAATCGTATGAATACAGTCTGCTTGTGTTTGTGTGTGGGATGGAGCGGTGGTGCAGTGGTTGTCACACTCCGCTATGTACCCGGTGACCAGAGTTCGATTCCCGCTTACGGCCAACATCGGGGATAAAAATATCTTAACCTGTTCTGAGCCTCCCCTAGGTCAACTCAGCCATTCTGTAAAAACTTCTTCACTGGGGATACAAAAGGCAGCCTGGCACGGTGCTGGCCGTGCCTGCCTTCATAAGTGCTACACGCTAACACAACTCGCATCAAGAGTCTGTTAAGGCTACATGGGGGATCTTTGTCTTGGTCGTCACTTTAGACTTGGAGCTACTTTGCGGAGGATGAAGCGGAGAGCGTGCGCATGATGGGGGAGATGGAGAAACTGTGCGAGAACCTGGAGCTCAACAGGTGAGAAAAGCAGATGTGCAGAACACACGCTAAGCATACGCCACGCGCACACCAAGCACTACTCTTGTTCTGCACATGACAATCGCACGGTAAGCACAGACACGGGAAGCACAAGGCTCGCCGCATACAAGGACCGGGTTTCAGACATGTCAGAGACGTACCAAGCACATAACGCGACCACATTTACAGTACCTTCCACCTCCCGCAATCTCCCTACCATGATCTCCCATCTGCCTCCATCTTTTACCACCTCGATCTACCACAACTTCCCCCATCTCCGATTAGCACGGTTGCTACTTACGGTGCGAAATAATTTAAACTTCATCTTCTATCTCACCGCTCCGTGTCCACCCATATCCCCCTTCTCTCCCACTCTATAATATCTTCCTATCTCCTTTTAAAACTTTCAATCTCCCACCATCTCCTTCACATTCCTCCATCCACCTTCCATCTCCTTTCAATCTCCCACCCCGCATCCTCCCATCTCCCATCGTCTCCTGTCTCTTATCATCTCCCACAATCTGCTCACATTTCCAATCTCCTGTTATCTCCCCTTCGCTTCTTCCACCATCTTTCATCATCTCCCACCACCATCTCCTCTCATATACCACAATCTCTCATCTTCCATCAACCACCCAACCAACCCACCCAACCCCACCCACCCACCCAACCCAACCCACCCACCCAACACAACCCAACCCACCCACCCAACACAACCCAACCCACCCACCCAACCCAACCCAACCCACCCACCCACCCCAACCCACCCACCCACCCCAACCCACCCACCCACCCCAACCCACCCCAACCCACCCACCCACCCCAACCCACCCACCCCAACCCACCCACCCAAACCACCCAACCCACCCACCTACCCAACCCAACCCACCCACCCAACCCAACCCAACCCACCCAACCCACCCAACCCAATCCCACCAAACCCAACCCACCCAACCCAACCCACCCATCCAACCCACCCATCCATCCAACCACCCACCCACCAACCCAACCCAACCCCCCCACCCAACCCAACCCACCCACCCAACCCACCCAGCCCACCCCACGCAACCCAAACCACCCATCCACCCACCCACCCAACCCAACCCTACCCACCCACCCACCCAACCCAACCCAACCAACCCACCCACCCACCCACCCAACCCACCCAACCGAACTCACCCATCCACTCAACCCCACCCACCCACCCAACCCAACCCACCCAACCCACCCACCCACCCAACCCAACCCACCCAACCCACCCAGCCCAACCCACGCAACCCAACCCACCCATCCACCCACCCACCCACCCACCCAACCCAACCCAACCCCACCCACCCACCCACCCACCCCACCCAACCACCCACCCCACCCAACCCAACCCCACCCACCCACCCAACCCAACCAACCCACCCATAACCGAACCCACCCAACCGAACCCACCCACCCAACCCAACCCACCCGAACCAACCCACTCAAACCTCCCAAACAACCCACCCACCCACCAAACTCACAAAACCCGCCCAACCAACCAAACCCACACATCCAATCCAACCCAACCCAACCCACCCAACCAACCCAACCCACCCAACCAACCCACCCACCCACCCAACCTACCCACAACTCCACCAACCCCCCCGACTCTCCGCCCTCAGCCTGCAGGATCTGAACGAGGCCCTGGAGACTTGTGGGGGGCGCGAGGCGGCTCACGAGGCAGTGGGGGGTCGCCTGCGCGAGGTGGAGGAGCTGCTGGAGCGGCGGCGCGTGGAGGAGGCCGAGGCTCAGGCACGCGAGCGGGCGGCCCGCGGCGCCGACGCCGACGCCGCCGCCGCCGCTGCCTCCCTCGGGGGGGGACGACGCCTCGTCTGCCACGTCGGCGGCAGGTGGGGGCGGCGGTGGCAAAGCATGGCCCCCAGAGGACCTGCAGCTCCTCATCAAGTCCGTCAACCTCTTCCCAGCGGGGACCTCCTCACGGTGAGGAGGGGAGCTGGGGGTGTGGGGGCTCCGCCAGGGCAACTCGGCGATATGGTGCCGACTGACTTTGGTGGGGGAATGTTTGTCGTGTTCTGTGTTAGTGAAAGTGGCTGGGTGTGAGGGCGGGTGTGAGTGAGTTCGTGGGTATGAGTAAGAGTGAGTGAGTAGGTGCGAGTGAGTCGGTGGGTGTGAGTGAGAGAATGAGTAGGTATTAGTAGTTTAGTATTTTATTTTGAATTACCCTGTGAGCCAAAAAGCTCTTGAATCGTGTTTCATCAACAAAAAACAACACCGCCGTTTCTCCGACAAATGCAACAAGTCACGGTCAAAATAAGTCGAGAATAAACAAGAACAGATAAGCTAAATAAAAAATAGCAAATCATAATTGCACTATAAAAATTTCCTTTTTTTGTAAGAAATAATTAACTAAATGTAGGTTATTATCAAATAGCATGCTGTATCTATAAAAAAAAATTAAAATCTGCCATATGAATTGTAATGCAGATACGGCCTAAAAGACGACGGCATTGCATTTAGGATAAAAAAAACACAGCATCCATGTAAAATACGTAATGTAAGCAACGCGCATCAAGTGGTCGCTTACAAGCAAATCATCTCATCTAACTCTTTATACATTGGCAGCTGGACTGGAATTCACTTGAAATGAGTGATTTGAAGCGAGTGATGGACGGCGATGACTTGCAGGACCATGTTTCGTGGCAATATTGTTCCACAGACTCGGGGCAGCCACCAAAAACGCTCGTTCACCAAAACTTGTTTTGTATCTAGGAAACGTTCAACAGAAGGAGTGATGAACTTCTCTGGTTCGGTCCGCCCTACCGTCGTGTCAGCTGATCTAACAGATATTATGCCGAATTACGACTCAGGATATTGTAAATAAACAAAGCTTGATGAATCGTTCTGCGGTCGTGGAGTTGTACAAGTCACAATGATGGGTTTTTTCAGGGGCATCCAGAGCAAATCTTAGAACAGAATGATAAGTGGGAATGAGCTTATTCAATGTTGTATTGGAGGCAGATTGGTACACAATATTACAGTAATCGCATAATGGTAATAAGGTAACCCTTACCAATTCTAACCGAAACTTAGCTGGTAAGCAACGTTTATGTCTGTAGAGAAATCTAGTTTAAAATCTTGGAATTCCTCCCAATGCATTCACCAAGCTTCCAGGGATACTGTTATGTTGACTCTATGTATCATAGTGCTTTTAATAATATTTTTTATGAAAATGGCTATCTCATTACCTTTGGTGCCTCTGTCTAGATGAATGAGATTGTAATTATCAGTTTCAATTTGAGAATGTTTTACACCCGTTGAAAATAGCATTTCCATCAGACTGGTGACATCGGGATGTGGACTTAACTTCCTGTTTTAGCAAATCTAGTTTGCATAAAATCCCTCTTATATTTACATGCATGAATCCAACACCTCTTCTATTCGTAAATTAATAAGTGCATAATGTAGTAGGTTTATCCGGACTTGGATGAGTGGGTGGGTGTGAGAATGAGTGGGTGTGAGAGTGAGTGAGTGGGTGGATGTTAGTGAGTGAGTGAGTGGGTGTGAGTGAGTGAGTGCGAGTGTGTGGGTGTGATAGTGAATGAGCGGGCTTGAGTGAGAGTAAGTGTGAGCAAGTCGTCAGTCGGTGATTGCGAGTGAGCTGCTCATTGTCAACGCGCACCACGTGTGTCCCCGTGACGCCACAATGACGTCAACATCGTCGCACCCAGTGAGAGGAACCGCCCGTACGTGCGGACTCTGTCGCGCGCTTCTCCCACGCGCCCGCGGAGGGGTTCATTATTCAGCCAGGATAACAGAGTAGCACCCACACCACTCACGCAGGATTCCTGTCCGCCGCGATTGAGAATGGGTGGCTCTGCCCAGGAGAGGGAGCACCGAGGATGGCATGGCTGTGACGCCATGGCACGAGGCCTTTTAGCGCAGTTTGTTTGTTTCTCCTATTATTTGGGCAATAACACTTCTCGATGTGGCCGTTTCCTGCAGGGTGAGTCCCTAATAGCAACACAACTTTACACTAGAGTTTAATTCATGCTGGATCATCACTACCACCCCCCCACCCTCAACTCGTACACACGGATGGACAGAGATTGTCCGTAATGGCACCACGGTGGGGAGATGTTAACTACCTCGCCTGGAATGCAGAAGGCTGTGGGTTCGATCCCACCCCTGACGCCTGCGGTATAATAGGGAGTTTGCATGTTCTCCCCGTGGTCGCGTGAATTTTTCTCCGGGTCCTCCGGTTTTTTCCTCCACATTTAGAATCATGCGTTTAGAATATTTGGCTACTGCTATAATTTTCCATGTGATAAGCTACATTGTTGAGCCATCCTTTGTGGCCAGGTCACTTACCAAAAAGAGCGATATAGCTCGGTGGGCCTCACCTGGTAAAATAACCCAACCCCCCCCCCCCTCTCTCTATTTAAGGCCTCGACACAGAGGCATTGGGTCTCTGTGTATCTATGTTGTGTGTCTTGTATTGTCTCTGCTTTTGTGTATGTCTGTGTGTGTCCGTGTTCTGTGTTTTGTCTCTCTCTCAAATTTAGTTCTACCTGATGACGGTTGCTTGTGTTGCAATCGAAACGTCGTACTCTATTATTTTATTTGTTTGTATTTGTTTTCTTTCTACGTGACTTTACCGAAAGGACCAAAGAGAAATTCCTGCAGTCACGAAAGCTTCAAATAAAGTTTAAATAACAATAGTTTAGTTTTTAAACGCTCGGTAAAGAGTCGGCGGTGCTTGCCTCCTGCATACAGCCCCCCCCTCACCCCCTCGTGGTACAGACAGAGCTCACGCACTCTGCGCCTTCTTACCTTCGCAGCTGGGAAGTCATCGCCAGCTTCATCAACTCGCACTCACTCACCCCTGGGGTTCGCCGAACGGCGCGGGACGTGGTGGCCATGACCAAACACCTCCAGAAACTCGGTGAGTGGGGGAGTTGAAGCACGTACACACAGACACTGGGTATTATTATTGTGTATGTATGTTGAACTTATTTCTCACCGTACATAGCCAACCGTGCTCATCGGCGGCGCGGGAGGAAGGACAACAAATGAAACACAAAAAGCAGTTCTGAAGAAGTTAGTTTTTAATCGAGATGGTCTAAAAGTGCATAACTCCAGTGGTTTCCTAATATCGGAAGGAAGAGCGTTCCAGAAGCGCATCTGAAAGCGCACGATGCAGTGACCGTCTTTGTACGATGGCCGGCCAAAAGCCACTGCGAGGATGACCGGAGTTTGCATGATGGTTTATGCTCCTTGACGAGATCATCATGTTATTGTGGTTCAATTGTGGCAAGCACTCTGTGTGCGACCTCATAATGTATTCGTTCGGCAATCGGAAGCCAATGCAACTCGCCGAGTACTGGACAGACGTGGTCGCATCTTGCAGTGTTTGCCCAGGAAAACCTGACGTTGAATCTTCAAGATTTTTTCAGGAGGGTTCTGCCAGGTTTTCCTAGCAGGGGGAGATGTTGTTGCTGCTGCTGACTTTTTTAGCATTTGGATGATTGGTCAATGCCAGTTACATTGTTCGTGTGTTTTCGCTGTGGGAAGAACCCGGAGAACTCGGAGGAAACCCATGTAGAACAAGGCAAAGATCATACAACCTCAATTCTCTTATTTGCACTCAATGACAAAGACAATGATCCACCGTATAGCCTTAACAGACTGTTGGGGCAAGTGCTATTAGCGAGCACCTATGAAGGTCTGCACGGCACATGAATCGGTGGGTGGCCAGCACCACACCCGGCCGCCTTTCTCTCCCTAGTGTTGATGTTTACACACCACACCAGGTACTCATTTGAGGCTGAATCGACCTAGAGGAGGCCCAGGACCAGTTCAGATAATCACCCGTGTTGGCCGTGAGCGGGCATCGAACTCGAGTCGCCTTGTTCGTAGCGCGGGGCACTAACCGCTACACTACCGTTCCCCACAATCACACACATGCTCATTCTCACTCTCTGCAGAATAGGGGGCGGTCATAAAAATTCCACGCAGGCGCCAAAGTCGGGAATCGAACCGAGACCCTTCTTGCCGTGAGTCACAAGTGTGACCCACTCCGCATCCACCCTACCGCAATGCTGCAATCCACGGGATAATCCAAAGGTTGCCGCTTTCAATTCCTTCTCCCAGTGCGGTAGTTAAAACAATGTGGGGTGAGGTTTGTAAATTCTCCCCACCTCCACCTCTGGCGACCCAGCAGTGTCCAGTAGGGGAGGGTCAGAATGTTGAAACAACACACAATACAAAACACGATAGGAGTGCAAAGTATAAGAAAGGTAAACAAATCACTAAAGAATACACAAAAAAAATTAACTTTTTTTATTTTATCAGGTAAAGCCCCACCGAGCTATTGGCTTCTTTTTCAGAAGCGAGCTGGCCACAAATGATAGCTCAACGAAGTGGCTTAACATTTAGACATTTGTAGCAGCCAAATAATCATAAGTAATCGAAACGCATGTTTGTGTTTACCACAGTTAGTCGATCGGCAGGTCACGCGTGGTGGGGTAAATTGTCGGTTGCTACCACTGTCTTCCAGCCCGCTGTTCCAGTGTGGACGAGTAGGTCAAACCCCCTCTAGATGTCCCTTCCGTAGACGCTCTTCTGCCAGCAGTGGCGTGAGTGCGCAATTGCAGGGCTGCTCCTCTACCTGCGACCTCTGCGTTGCATGCAGACCCGGCGCAGAAGGAGGAGCTGAGTCGGCGGGCGAGCGAGCGACTGCACTCGGGGGCAGGGACGCTGGCTCCCGGACTCGACCGCGCGACACCGTCAGAGCGTGATGGTAGCACACACACTCGCTCACATGCGTACACGCGCAGGCACGTACTCACTGGCATGCACGCACTCGCACACGCATTCGCTCACATGTGCACACGCATACACGTGCAGTCACGTACACATGTGCTCACGCTGGTACGCACACACTCGCTCACACACGTACACGCGTACACGTGCAGACACATACACACGTGCTCACACGCTCACACGCACGCGTTCCCGCACTCACATGCGTACACGTGTACACGTGCAGACAGGTACACGCGCGCTCACAAGCTGATATGTGCACACTCACACATGGCACGTGTTCACGCAGTCACACGCACGTGTTCACCCACTCGCACACGTATACGTGTTGACACGCACGCGCTCACGCAACAACAACAACCGTTTGCCACAAAGTGGCGGTGACGTCACCACGGCGCTTGTGTCAGTCTAGATGCACTCTGAGGCCGTCATGTGAAGTGTGTGGAAGGCTTGCTACTGACAGGTCACGGGACAGACCCAGGTATTATGATGGGTTGAATAAGATGACCAGCAGATGCACAACTGTGCTTCCACACACACACAAAGACAAAAATCCCCAGTATAGCTAAAACAGCTGTTGGGACAACTGCTGTTAGTGTGCACCTATGGTGGGTGACCAGCACCATGCCCGACCGCCTTTGTCTCCCTAGTGGCGATGTTTACACACCATACTAGGTATTAGTTTGAGGTTGAGTTGACCTAGGGAAGGCGTAGGACCGGTTCAGATATTCGTCATGGTGTTGGCCATGAGCGGGAATCGAACCCTGGTCGCCAGGTTCGTAGTGCAGCACGCTAACCGCAACACGGCCGCTCCCCACACACACAACAACAACCGCCATTCGCCACTAAGTGGCGGTGACGTCACCACGACGCTTGTGCCAGGCCATGTGCACCTTGAGGCCACGTGAAGTGTCGAATGCCCGCTAGCAGGAGGTCACGGGGCAGACCCAGCAGGTGCCACGGGTCGACTGACCGAGATGACTGGCTGATGCACCACCTGTGCCCCCTACTGCGCCAACGTACATACTAACACACGTGCGCGTGTGTGCGTGCTCAGGCCCAGGAGTGAGCGAGTCCGTTGCCCCGGCTGCCTCCGAGAGCCCTTGGACGGCGGCGGAGCAAAAACTTTTGGAGCAGGCGCTGAAGACGCACACGGGGGGCGGTCCCGAGCGCTGGGACGCCATAGCACGCGCCGTGCCAGGTCGCACTCGCAAGGAGTGCATGCGGCGATATAAGGTAAGCCAACGGGCGGCGGTGGAAACTCCCATTAGGGTCTGAAATGGGGGGGGGATGCTTTGCAATTGAAAGTTGTCTTTCAATCGGAAGGCCGTGAGGTCAATTCCTAGTTGTGGGGCGGGGGTCGGGGGTTGACTCAGCCCATTATTTCATTGTGGGGAAGATGAACAGCGGTTGTCCTTTGGATTGACTCACCCCCACCATAGTGGAAATGAGGAATTTCCATAACTGGCTATGCAGGACTGTAGATGGGAGGTGAGCACCGCTTGCATCACTGCTCACTCTAGCAGGAAATCACTCTGGCTGGTGCCTCAGCCGGACGGCATTAACGCCTGCGAGGTGGAAATGGCGTGAATGGGTGATGGGCGATTTCTGTCCGTCCCGTTGTAGCAGGTGAGAGGGTCATGCTAACTCTTGTAGCGATGATCCGGTATGAATTAAATACTTCTTGGTTCTTTCGGTAAAGTCACATAGACGGGAAATAATAAAATATACGCTGCCAAGCTTGGCGGTGTTCATTGGGACGCTGTCTTTCGGACAGCTCTGTCTCTTCACCTGAGGGACGGCATCTTGTGTTGTGGCTGAAACGTCGTGAGATTTTTTTTATTACCGAAAGAACCAAGAAGATGAATCCCTGCAGTCACAAAAGCTTTAAATCAAAAATTAAACTCTAACCGTGAAGTTGCGCTGCCGTTAAGGAACTCGCCCTCGAGGAAACTGGACACATTGCCAAATAGATAGACCTTTTCGGCCAAGGCGATCATGTCAAAAGCCGCACGACATCTAAAGCAGTTGAACCGATTTCGGTGCTGGCTTCATTGGCTGCTGCTAAATGATAAAAACCTGGTTCTCAAGTGCAGCGAGATAATGGTTTCAGCCATATCACTAATGAAGGCACACAAAAATCCTGATCACTTAAAAACATGTTCTGCACTTAATTTGGCTAAAATCCAGCTCTGAAAATGTTGAATATGGTTTTTGACTCTCACGCACAGTACGCTCAAGTGGCAGAGCGGGTGGGATAGTGATGCCCTCTCTACTGTGCGGAGCAGAGGTCATTGAAATAAGAAGTGTTCTGAGAGGTTGCTCTGTGATATCCGCTTCCGTGGGAAATTCTCTAACACACGGGAGGGTGGTTTGTATTGCTTTTGAGATTTGCCTTGAGATGACCCAACACCGCCAATCGTAACACAATCGTGGATTTTTCGATTTAAAGCTTTCGTGACTGCAGGGATTCATATTCTTGGTTCTTTCGGTAAAGTCACGTAGAAGGGAAATAATAAAAGAATAAAAATACAACAATTAAATTCTCACGACGTTTCGATTGCAGCACAAGCAATCATCAGGTGTGAAAACCACAACAAGAAAATTTGAAAAAAGTGGCGTTTTTTTTTTCTTAACGTGGTGCTAACGTTAAGAAAAAAACACCTTGTGTTGCAATCGAAACGTCGTGAGAATTTGATAGTTGTATTTTTATTATTTTATTATTTCCCTTGTACGTGACTTTACCGAAAGAACCAAGAATACAATCGTGGATTTAAAAACATCTGGAAAATAAGCTGCTGTGCCTCGCTAAAACACCGAGAACTGGGGTCACTCAGTTTCAACTGTCAGCGTGATTGGTAGTGAATCACAATCACAGTGCGCCGATTGTGCCGATTGTAATCTCAGCTGATACCGCCGCTGTTTGGCCGATTGACCCCAGTTGTCCGTTGTGCATAGTGCGGTTGTGCGTTAACCGCTGCACCACCACTCCACGCTCGCCGACCGGAGGCTCTGTCAAATCTCAGTCTTGTCGCGTGCTTGGCACGTGTTTTTGACGCGCGTTTTGTCATGTCGGCTGCAGGAGCTGGTGGAGATGGTGAAGGCGAAGAAAGCTGCACAGGAGGCGGTTAAGATGAATAAACAGAAGTAGCAAGAGCAACGGGAGAGGAGCGCATGAATGGGGAGGAGTGAGTGGGGGGGGGAGTGGGTGGAGATGAACAGTTTCACGCCTCACAGGAGGTGTGAGTGGGGCAGGGTTGCAAATGGGCGATTGAGAATAATGTGTGAACGGGCGAGTGCGTGAGTGACTATAGGCGAGGTGAGGCGGTGTGAATGAGTAGCTTAGAAGGGATCGGATGAGTGAATCAGAGGTGCTGATGTGAGCGGTGTAGATGTGTGCGAGTCAATAGTTGAGTGAGAAGGTGACCCCAAATAGGGGAGATGGTAATAGTGAGTGTTCAGCGTGGGTGTTGATGCGTGAGATTGCGCGCGAGCGCGTGCGAGATTGTGCGTGAGCTGGTGTTGGCGCTTTGCGTCGTGCGTCGTGTCACCAAGATGACAGAAGCAGCCTCTCTCTGGCGCCGGAAACGCGTCGTGACATTTCACGAGCATCCCCTGTGACATTTTGCGTACAAAACTGCTGACCCGTGTATGTGTGTGCGCGCGCGCGTATTTTATTGGCGTGTACAACACGAATTAAACTTTTGCGCTGCTGAGAGGAGAAACATTGCCAGTGATGTCATCAGTTGGCCTTGGTGCGAGCGACACTGGGGAGACCGGGCGAGATCTCTTCCACTTGTTGGATGATGAATGCTGAAGCAGGTTCCTCGATGCTGTAGTCATTGGAGATTATTTTAAACATAATGCAACCCGGATCCATGTCAAACCGGACCCTTGGCAGTTCACCAGCATTGGTTCAAACAAGCCTGACTGTTGATGAGACATCAGTTGATGAGACATCAACAGTCAGTTGCATTTGGGAGAATTTAATATTTATCTGATGTTATTTTAGTCTCGTGCTGATCATTCATCCTATTTGCCCAACATAACATTTGCCACACGTGCAGTTGATCCTGTACACACCTTCTGTTGATAGCTTCGGTAATACATCTTTTGTACCAGATATTAGATTCTGTATTTTATGTACCGTGCAAAATGGGACTCGGATGTTTTGTTTTTCCAAACATCTGATTAACTGCACGTGTGGTAAATGTTATGTTGGGCAAACAGGACTAATGATCAGCACGATACTAAAAGAACATCAGAGAAATATTAAATTATCCCAAATGCAACTGTCAGCAGTAGCAGAACACGCGTGCCAACAAGGACACTCAATTGATTTTGATAATGTTGAAGTTGTGTGCAAAACTAGCTACTACTGGCCAAGACTAATTAGAGAATCTATCGAAGTTGAACGTAATCAAAATAACTTTAACCGTTCGGATAGCTACCGTCACGGTGATGCGTGGAAGCGAATCATCAACTAATACATTCTTTAAATGCATGCCTACAAAGGGCAGCGTACTTTAATAGGGGTTACCGTTGGTAGGGCTATTTTAATAAACAATAGACATGAAGGACAAGTTCAAAGGGCCTGCATAATGTACGTTGCCTCGGTAATCCCTCCCACCCACATTGTGCAAGAGCACAGAAGGGTAGTCACCACATCTAAGCCTCGATATAAGGACCTAAACAATAAGACTTCTCACAAATCTCTCTGTCGCCTGATGAAGCTAGTTGTAATTACTGGCGAAACGTCGTACTCAGTTTGTAAATGTGGCTTGGCTCTCCAACACACCGGTGTGCTGTACTAGTGACAAATTGGCCACGTTCTGTTTACGTGACAACCCTTACTAGTTGACTGTGTCGGGTGGTGGCGGGTTTTAACGACACATTTTTACGCGATCTAACCCAAAAACCTCTTATGGATGATATTGGTCGCGAAAACCTACGTGTGTGTTTCTTTTGTGTGTGGTGGGACATATGAAGCAGGCAGAGCATTCTCTGCTCATGTTTTCAAATCTTCACACGTGGCTGTGCTCATGACATTTTGCCTGATGTCTTCACAATGATATGCACCTCTTCACGAAGCCAGTGGCACAGACAACGCCGCATCGGCGAATTAACTTGACGTTCACTTTTAATTCTGATGACTTACGCGTACGTGCCGAGGCTCCCACAAGGCCATGCGGGAGGGCGTGTGGCACAGTTTGGCGCCGGCTATAGAGTTCGGTTGTGTCGCTACGGTTCTCTGCGGTGATAAACAATGTTTTTTTTCTTTTAAACAACGGTGATACGCCTCTCTAAATAAAGTTAACACTAACAACCGCGCGCACGTTCCGAAATTCAGCGGCGCAACTTGCAGACGTCTCGGAACGTGAAAGGGTTAAGGGACCGTGGGTAGGGGGGGGAAGAGGAGGGTGAGGAGGGTGAGGGCCTGGGCAGGATGCGCCACGGCTGGCAGGGACGACGTACGGCGGTTGAGGCAAACTGCGGAACGGCGGCCCAAGGAGAGGACGCGCCCCAAAGCACGACCGCCGTCGAGGCAGAGCGACACAATGTTGAGTGCTGGGGACGTCCCGTGGTGTCGCGGGCAGGGGCGGTTTCTTCATTAGGGCGATTGGGCGACGCACCACCAATGTCATTCAACCACAGAGTCACGCTAGCCGTCACTGTGCCTCTGGATATAGTCCAATCAGCGTCATGTCACGTTCTGTGGAGTACCGCCTCTTTTTGGGCAATTTCACTCCGGCTGAGAATCGCCCCAAGTGGCCCCATAGACTTACATTCAAAGATGTTTTTTTTCGAACGGGGGGCGCTGCAATGCATTCTCTATGGCTTCCGGGAGGGCTCGCACTAACGTGCTTACGTCATCATACGTAAGCACGTTTCATCCAACATAATTTGTCGCCACCTAGTGGAATCTTTAATAAAATAAACTTGAGTGGATTGTATTAATAGTGAGTATAGAAACAAACAAGATGTATTGTAAGAGTCACTTTATTTTTCATTAATATTAAAGAAGTGAAGTTGCCTTTACATGCTTAAGCTGTTAATTTATCCATTGCATGGGTGGACCTTATCCTTATCAATCATCCAGACATTTCCCCCCCCCCCCCCGAGAGATTTTGCAGAAGCCGCCACTGGTCGCGGGACCGTGAGGGGCGATGAAGGGGGGGGGGGGGTCCTTTATGCAGCAGTGGAGAGCGTGGCTCCTTAGGAATGGATCTACACTGGATATTTTAAAAAATGTGAGTGAAGACGCCATATTTGTATTCATATCGACAGGCATCTACAAAACGGATTAATGATTGGCATTTTGCACCCATTGCCAATTTAACTGATTTCAGAGCATTCCTGTGAAAAAAAAACTTTACACAGTTGTTGGTAATTACAGTATGGCCTCAAAAGGAAAATAGGCGACATTTCATGAAATTAACCTTCACAGCACGTAATCGACGATAATTGGTGCTTTAAAACTCCCCTACGCGTGTGTCAGGTGGTGGAGGGTTTCACGACGCATTCGGTCAGATCATTACATGTGTAGTAACGCTTACGACTCGTTGACACCGGAGTTGGAGGCACACTTGTTTATTTGAACACCACTTGTGACATACACAATTGAGGGGGTATCGGCCCCCTCACCCGTCTATCTGAGGACACACCTCTAGGCTAACCCTAGCCTGCCTCTGAGTCCTCCACTACTGGGCTAGGGGAGGCTAACTTGGCCCGACACTGGTCAGTCGGGCCCGGTACCCAGAGTCCAGACCAGCTCTGGCTCTGGTACCACGCCACTGGCTCGAGCCTGCGCGGTCCTGATAAGGACGGCGTACCAGGGGGAGTCCAGGGCTCTATCTAAGACGTCTTCCGCCTTCTCTTCTTTAGCTAAACATCACTCCCGAGCCCTTCGATGCATTCCCCTTTTATACCCAACCCCTCCCTGAGGGGTGGGGCCCCGGGGGATCATAACGACCGAATCGACCCCCCAGGGTGTCTGGCGCGGACGTCGCAGAGGGCATCTGCTCGTGCACACATGTAGCCCCGCCTACTGTGTTTGTTTCCCATAGGCTGCCATGCATAACGGGCTCTCTCTAACACCCCTACATCACTCCCCCCCGCATAGCATGCAGCCGTCCCGGCTGCCAACATACAAAAATTTGACAATAAAGGTGCCTTTACCCCCTGACCGCGCGTGTGCCTCACTATTTTTGAACAATAACAGGAACCAGAACAAGAACGCAACAGCAAGATGAGAAACAACCCGTCGCACCCCCCCCGAATAAATACGAATTCCGTAAAAAAAAACAGCCTATATACAATCAGCAGGGAACCCACCACGCACACACAACACACGGTGAACCCAACATATGTACATCCGAGGAGCGAGGAACACACCACCCACACAACACCCAATAAACACAACAGCTATGTACACATTTCGCCGGCCTCACAACAGTTTGCGCATTTTAGCGCGCGTCCTTGCAGCGGGCCCCTCACACGGGGTAACCCCGCGTGGCGGACCATCAGGTGGCGAATGTCCGTCTTGGGGTGAGCATTCATCCGACTCCGCGTGACCCTTGGTATCCGCAGGCGGGGTGATCGGGCGTGAGCCCGTCACTCCTGATGCTCCTGAAGGTGGCACAGCCGGCAAGGCATTAGGTGAGAGCGACGGAGACGGACCCAGCGAGTCGGCCGACCCCCCACACGTTTGGCCACGCGCGTGTGAAGTGGGATTGTGTACCGCCGCGAAGGGTTTTAACCTAGAGGGGTGCACGAACCATCTCCGCTTCCCCCACTTTATGCGCACGCACTGCGGACGTAACACCTCCACCACTTCCACAGGGCCCCGCCACGGCCGCACCAGTTTAGAGGAGGTTGCCAGTGGCACCTGAGGGCAGTGCAACCATGCCTTGTCCCCCGGCTTCCACTGCAGTATGTGCGCTCGACTCAATCTGAGGCGCTCATTCGCCTTCTGACGGAGGTCAGAGTTTTGCATTGCAGCATCCCGTGCCTCGGTCAATTTTTCCAGATTAAATTTAACATGGTCAGCCAGATTAGTTTTTCCCTGCGGCACGGGGATCCGCAACTGGGCACGAACAGGCGGGTCTGGTTCTCGGCCATACATGAGGTAAAAGGGAGAAAACCCCGTAGCTGCATGGAGTGCCATCCGGTACGCCGCCAAGACCCCCTGAATTTGTAGGTCCCAATCCGTTTGCGAGTCCGAAACTTGTTGTGATAACATGGACGAGATGGTGCGATGCAAACGTTCGACCATCCCGTCAGTTTGTGGGTGATATGGGGAGGTCCGAATTTTCTTTGTGCCCAGGAGATCGCAGACTTGTCGGAGTAGTTTACCGGAAAAATTTCTGCCCTGGTCGGTCAGCAACCTCTCCGGAGCACCTTTGTCCAGGACATAACCCTGAACGAAGGCCTCCACGATGGCTGCTGCCGACTGGTTGGCCAGAGGCCAGGCCACAGGCCAGCGTGTAAAATACTCGACACCAGTCAACAAATATCTATTCCCCCTGGGGGTGGCGGGGAATGGTCCCAAAATGTCCAGAGCGACCAGCTCGTTTATCCTGGACACCTTGATCGATTGCAAAGGCGGGTTAGACTCCCGTGCCGGCGGTTTGCGTTGCGCACATTGAGGGCATGATCCCAACAAATCCCCAACATCCCTCGTCATGCCAGGCCAATAAAAATCAAGTTGCAACAAGGCGAGAGTCATTTTGGGTCCCCAGGTGTAGGAGGCGCTCATGCGCGGCCCATACCACCCTACCCCGCAACCCAGTAGGGACCACCGGCCGATGTCGACGTGACTTCCCGTCCCAATGCATCAGCAGACCTTGGCACATTTCCCATGCGTCGGAACCACCTCTTTTTCCCCCCCCCCCGCACCGCCAACGCGACGTTGCCACCCGAGGAGGGAGACATTCTCCATCTGGAGGTGCCCCCATTCAATGACGGGCAACCCCAACAGGGAATCTTTGCCCTGTTGTTCGATCGAATTAGGAACCACTGCATCGTCGTCGTTGGCGGCCGCCAAGACAGGTACCGATGTGTCCCCTGGAGGCCTGCAACGTCCAGACCCCAGGAGGCATGCACACTCGGAGGCGGTTGGCAAGCGTGACAGAGCGTCCGCGTTGGTGTGGCGAACGCCCTTACGGTATGTGGTTTGGAAATCGTAATCCTGGAGGACCTCCAACCATCGGGACAATTGTCCCGATGGCTGTTGAACCCTCAGGGCGTACTGCAGTGCTGCATGATCTGTGCGGACGGTGAAATGCCGACCGTACAGATATGGGCGATACTGTTGGACGAAATGGACAATTGCCAACAGTTCCCTACGGGTGACACAATATCGTTGCTCCGCTGGAGACAACACCCGACTGCCGTACGCAACCACACGTTCCACGCCGTCAACCACCTGGGAGAGCACGCCCCCAATACCCGTGTTGCTCGCATCGGTGTCGAGCAAGAACGGTTTTGAAAAATCAGGGTAAATCAGGGGAGGAGCGTTTACCAAAGCATCCCGAAGGGAGCAAAAAGCAGCTTCCTCCTCCTGACCCCAGCAGAACCGAACCCCTTTAGATGTTAAAGCATGTAGGGGTTTGGCGATAGTCGCAAGATTAGCGACGAAGCGTCTATAATACGACGCAAACCATATGAAACTCCAAACCTCTCCCACTGAGGTGGGAGTCGGCCAGGAGCTAACACACTGCGTTTTGGCGGGATCGGTAGAAATACCTGAGCGCCCCACGATGTGCCCCAAATAACGCACCGACTCGCGTAACAAATGGCATTTTTGGGGCTTAAATTTCAAATTAGCAGCCCGCATCTTTAGGAAAACTGCCCGCAACCTCTGGAGATGTTCCTCAAAAGTTTTGCCAAAGACAATGACGTCATCCAAATAAATCAGGCACGACTCCCATTGCAATCCAGCCAAAACCAATTCCATCAACCGCTGGAAAGTTGCCGGCGCTGAGTGTAAGCCCATCGGCAACCGGTTGAATTGAAACAGGCCGTGCGGAGTACGGAAAGCAGTTTTAGGCTTTGAATCATCGTCCAGAGGAAGCTGCCAGAATCCCGAAAGTAAGTCCAATGTGGAGAAGAATCGCACTCCCGCCAAGGCGTCAAGCGATTCGTCCATCCGTGGGAGCGGGTATGCGTCGGCAACCGTAATTTTATTAAGGCGCCGAAAGTCAACGCAAAACCGCAACGAACCGTCCTGCTTCTTAACCAGGACGATCGGCGCTCCCCAAGGGCTGTTGGAGGGAGAAATGATGTTGGCGGCTAGCATGTCATCAACAGCCGATTTGACATGGTCCTTTTCGGCGGGACTCAACCGAAAAGGATTTTGGCGTATTGGCGCGCTGTCACCCGTATCAATATAGTGACGCAGCAGATGAGTGCAGCCCAAATCGTATTTATCCCGACTGAAAACGTCGGAAAATTCCCTCAGTAGTGTCTTAAGACGTTGGCGCTCTAAATTTGACAGGTCCGTCGATCCCGCGCAAAGCGCCTCGAGCCACCCTTCATCGCTGTCTGAATGTGGTTGCGGCGCAGGGGCAGCGCTGACATGACACGCGACGGGTTCCTCACAGGGCACCGGCGTTGCGTGAGCAAGCACGGTCCCCTGTGGGACCACCACCGTCTGCGAGCCCACATTGAGGACCGCGATGAAGGGTTCTCCATCCCCTCTCACTATGGTCTGGGCCGGGAGTAAATTAGGTCCACTGATCCCGGCCCTAGACGGTCCCAGCAGAACCCCTTTATCCCCAATGCCTTTAGCGAAAGGCCGCCGAAGTCTTAAAGGAATTAACATTTGCGCCCCCGGAGGAACGCGCACCGTTCTATCTACGAACGCCGGCACCGTCGCGAATGCCGTCCGGCTCGTAGCGGGGGATGGCAAAAACGCCATGCGTCGGCCCGATGGGAGCTCAATGCATCCCTGGTCGATTAATATCCTAATCGGCATTTTGGCCAGGAAATATGTCCCCAGCAGGCACGGAACCGCCAGCGAGGAGGAAACAAAAATCGGCCCAGATAATTTAATATCCCCGACACAAATTTGGGCTCGAATCTGTCCGATGATGCCAAGTGAACCCCCGTTAGCAGCAAAGAATGGCACATTAACAGGCATCAAAGGACGGCTCTGGACAGGGAGAATGTTATAAATCAACTCCGAAATAATGGTCGCCGATGCTCCTGTATCGACCAGGATGCGCACCTCCACCCCATGGATGTGACCCACAACGGCCGACGACCCCGACGACGCGGCTACAACCCGATGGGCCTACACGGACCACTGGCTGGGTTCAATGTGAGTACCCAGAGCGGTGCGTGTTGGTGCCATGGTACGCGATATTGGCCCCCCCTTCGCTGCGGTGTTTGAGTGTGCGACGGGCGTGTGCGTGGGCCAAACGTGAGGGGTGCCGCGACTCGCCGGATTATGATGGTGGAGCTTGTGACGAGGGCCGGCGTCCCGTTGAGGCGTCGTCCCGCGCTGCCGAGGAGAGCGGCACCCCGAGGCGACGTGGCCCCGGATGCCGCAGTTGTAGCAGCGTGGAAGCGCTGGTGGCGACGATGGACGTTGTAGATGGCTCGAACCGGCCCGGTCCTCCCGCACTCCCGCTCCGTGCTGCCGTCGATGGTTGACGGCGCAAACCTCTTCCGCCGGGAGGGTGGCCGCAGCGACGGCGCGCCCGCTCGCCGCCTTGCTGGCCTTCCGTCGTTGAGAGGACAGGTTTGCGTGGAGGAGACGGGCCGCTTGGAGGGAGCACATTTCTGCATCGTCCTGTGCGACAATGACGATGTCTAAGTCGTCCGCCAGCAAAAGTATCTTCTCTGTCACCATGGCGTCGATCCCTTCGTCGTCCATTCGTGGAAAGGCTTCCTTCGCCAGCGCCAGGAGGCTTGTACGGTACGCCAGGGGCGACTCCTTCGTCCCCCGCTGGCGATCGTAAAAGAGTTGACGACAGTCCGATGGTGGCCCATACACAGCGGACAGCACTTGCATCGCCTTCCGCAGCGTGGACCGCCTCTCCTTCGCTGCCGATGTTAGTGTGGCGAGGGCGTCGCTGTCGAGGAGTGCTGGCAGTGCTCGGAGAGCCTCGGCGTCTTTCCACTGTGCCATCTCCTGGTGAGCGAGGAAGCGCCGCTGGAAGCCGCCCCAGTCGCCCTCCTCGCCCACAAATTCTTTGAGCGGCGGCAGTCGCTGATGTAAGGCAGCGGCTGCAGAGGACGATCGCGCTCCCTCGTCTCCCTCACTCGACTCAGCGTCGGCCCGAAGCAGCGATGGCATCGCCGGTCGCACCCGTGGTGACGCGGCAGGTACTGTACTCCCGCCGTTGGACGCGATGCTTAGAGCGGCCACGCCCTCAACAGCAGCTGCGGCAATGGCGGGAGATTCAAAATGTTGCTCCGTTGAAATGGCGGGAAGGCGCTGTGGTCGTTGGCTGCTGTCGCCTCGTGGCGGTCCCGCAGCCCCCAGCCGCGTGATGTTATCGAGCATGGCGGCTGCGGCGTACAGCAGCTCGGCCAGCTTCGCGTGCGCCTGCCTCAGCCCCTCCGTCGACGGCTCCCCTTCCTCCAGCTGCTGTGGCGTGGATGCACCCAGTCCTGGCTGCTCGATGGCATCTTCAGCCGTCTCGGGCTCTCCAACTGCAGCGGTGTCCTCCGCCCCTGGTACTCCGACTCGAGTCGTCCGGCGTGTATCCATGTTCGTACTTTGTTTCACTTCTGACGCCAGATGTAGTAACGCTTACGACTCGTTGACACCGGAGTTGGAGGCACACTTGTTTATTTGAACACCACTTGTGACATACACAATTGAGGGGGTATCGGCCCCCTCACCCGTCTATCTGAGGACACACCTCTAGGCTAACCCTAGCCTGCCTCTGAGTCCTCCACTACTGGGCTAGGGGAGGCTAACTTGGCCCGACACTGGTCAGTCGGGCCCGGTACCCAGAGTCCAGACCAGCACTGGCTCTGGCTCTGGTACCACGCCACTGGCTCGAGCCTGCGCGGTCCTGATAAGGACGGCGTACCAGGGGGAGTCCAGGGCTCTATCTATGACGTCTTCCGCCTTCTCTTCTTTAGCTAAACATCACTCCCGAGCCCTTCGATGCATTCCCCTTTTATACCCAACCCCTCCCTGAGGGGTGAGGCCCCGGGGGATCATAACGACCGAATCGACCCCCCAGGGTGTCTGGCGCGGACGTCGCAGAGGGCACCTGCTCGTGCACACATGTAGCCCCGCCTACTGTGTTTGTTTCCCATAGGCTGCCATGCATAACGGGCTCTCTCTAACACCCCTACACATGGCCTCAACCAGAAATCAATTATGAAACCTGATATCAGTTTCGGAAACCTGCTACGCATTAAAACCAATGCGTTTGTACAGTATTGTATATGTGTGTATGGCTATGTATATAAGCATGATACATGTGTCCAAATCTTCCAATGGTTTGTGAGCTCCGGCAGGCAAGGCTGCGTTTGCTGGGTTATGTAGCCCGCATGCCCAGCCACCGCACGCTGCCCAATCAGATTTTGTTTGGCCGGATAGAGGGCTAAACGTTTGCGGCACGGGCTCGAGAAGAGATGGAGGATAATACAGGGAGGAACAATGTTCCACACTGCCCACCAGGGATTATTTAGCTGTCTGTCTGTCTGACTGTCTGTCGTACATAATATATAATACACACAGCGCTTTGATTGGTGGAGACCTTACAAACAGCTCTTTGATTGGTGGAGACCTACTGCCGGGTACGGAGAGGGAGGTGCCTAAGGGAGGAGGGTCAGGGGAGGGGCCTAAGGAAGGGGGGAGTCAGGTAAACAGCTCTTTGATTGGTGGAGACCTACTGCCGGGTACGGAGAGGGGAGGTGCCTAAGGGAGGAGGGTCAGGGGAGGGGCCTAAGGAAGGGGGGAGTCAGGTAAACAGCTCTTTGATTGGTGGAGACCTACTGCCGGGTACTGAGAGGGGAGGTGCCTAAGGGAGGAGGGTCAGGGGAGGGGCCTAAGGAAGGGGGGAGTCAGGGGAGGGGCCTGAGGGGGGGGGTCAGCGGAGGGGCCTGAGGGAGGGGGGGTCAGGGGAGGGCCTTAAGGATATGGGGGGGGGGGGTGCTCAGGGGAGGGGCCTAACAGAAGGGGGGTTAGGGGAGGGGCCTAATGGAAGGGGGGTCAGGGGAGGGGCCTGAGGATATGGGGGGGGGGGGTGGTCAGGGGAGGGGCCTAAGGGAAAGGGGGTCAGGGGAGGGGCCTAAGGGGGGAGGGGCCTAAGGGAGGGGGGGGCGATAGTTCAGGGGGCTGTCTGCCTGGCTACCTAAAGTCAAGTTATCTTGTATACATACAGGTAGGAACAACAGGTTCCACACTGCCCACCAGGGATTATTTGTCTGTCTGTCGTGCACGAATGCGCTGTCCAACCAAGTTCCTACCTGTCCACTCCGAAGGAACGTGTTGAGCTGAGTAGACTTGCCTTTGGCTGAATGGTAACAGCGGTGTCAAGATCCGCCTCGATGGAGGAGGCTCGTGAAGGGGACGCTACTGGGTAGTTGGAGGCAGTCGCCCTCCAGCAACAGTGGAGGGCAAAGGAGCGACGCTCACAACAAGCGGAGCGCCGGGCAGCTAAAACACAGTAGGGATCACAGCTGATGTATCTGCAATTATCTCAATCAACCCCTGGCACTTGGGTCTGTTCCGTGACCTGCCACGTGGCCTCAAGGTGCACCTAGCCTGGCACAAGCACAAAAAATTCACAATTTTTGTTTGATGAATTTTACGACCCAAATCTAAAATATATTTTCCCTATTTTAAAACTCGATGCCAAGCTGTAATTAGGCATTTATAATTATGTTTTCAGGTTAGGTAACGTAAGTAAAATGTAAAAGGTGTCGTACTCCATCTGACGCTGTCATGTTAGCAAACGTGCCAGTTTATATTGTGAATCAAAAAAACGGTCGCGAAATCCAACCGTGTAGAAGCATGCGTCGACAACCCTACGGTAAAAAAAAAATCGACGTTCTAAATTTTGGGCCCCCCCTGCTACCCAACCCCCCACCCCCCAAAAAAACTGTTGGGGGGAAAAAATCAATACAAAGATTTAGCTTTTAGATTTTTTTAAATCCAACAATTGTATTCTGATTGCACTTTCGGCGTCAAGTCATAGCAATCGCAACTCTTCGTGTTAGAGAAGAGCTTAAAATAAGTTAATATCACGGAGTTAGCTCTTAAGTTCACACCGATGTACGCACAGACAATGGGGGATATAACTTTCTCAGCAGAACTACATTTTATGTGACTGAGTGGCATTGGGTAGTGTGACTTTTAGCGCTACTGCGCTACGAACCCGGCGACCCGAGTTCGATTCCCGCTCACGGCCAACACCGGTGACAATTATCTGAACCGGTCCTGGGACTCCCCTAGGTCGACTCGGCCTCAAATGAGTACCTGTTGCGGTGTGCAAACATCGCCACTCAGAGAGACAAAGGCGGCCGAGCGTGGTGCTGACCAACCCACCCCCCTCGTGTGCCGTGCCGGCCTTCATAGGTGCTCGCTAACAGCACTTGCGCCTACAGTCTGTTAATGCTACACGGGGGAGTCTTTGTCATTGGGTGATCGGACTGGGGCCATCAACTCACGATGCTGAATCACTATTTGGTCTGTGGTGGGGGAGGTCTCTGCGAGTTCACCGCAGAGCCGGATTATCATAGTAGCAAAAGTAGCATATACTACGGGCCCCGCACTTTCAGTGAGTCTGCACTTGCTCTTACTATAGTACTATACTGCCTTAAACTTTTATGAACGACTGGGTGTTTAAGGTTAGCTATTTGTCGTATTATCTGGCTGTATAGCAAATGAAAAAATACAATTACTTTACTATGCAAGTTTAAAATTTGTGATTTAATATTCATGTGTTTTTTTTATATTTAGGGCCCCTTTATTAATATACTAGCGGAAAGTACCCGGCGTTGCCCGGGCCAAAAAGACACACATCGACTTAGACACACACAGACGTCGAATCACACACACATTGACTTACACACACACACACAGATATGGACTCACACACACATAGACGTACACACACACACAGACGTCGACCCACACACACATCGACTGACACGCGCTTAATCCGGCACTGGTCCACCGTCCTGGGTGGTCATGGCCTCCTTGCGCCCCTAAGCTGCCAGACGCGTCACCTAATGAACCGCGTTGTTTGCGTAATTTCCTAACGCTGCGCAATCGCGACGCTGTAACGTCTCAAAGGCACCAATTAGGCTAATTGGTGGTGATGTGAGAGGACGAGGTGGCCTTCGTTGCAGACGTGGACAACGTCTTGTTTGCAAGTAACGAAGTGACGTAAGAGTTGAGGGTGCAGCCCTGCAATGTCGCGCCCGCTCCGCTGCCGGTGCAAAGGCTTCCAAACTGGACAAGGGGCCGTCCATAAATGACGTCACGCACCTAGGGTGGGGGGGTCAGACATTTGTGACGATGTGTGACGAGGGGGGTGGGGGATAAATGTGACGTCACAACAAAATACGCAACTTTAAATAGACAACGCGTTCTACTTAATTCAATAGACTTTTTAATAAATGTTTTCTCCTACAACATCAGAGTGCAGCGCCACATTAATTACGCACTACAATGGCAATAGCTTAAAGCGATTTGAAGAATTTTTTTTGGGGAGGAAGAGGTTTGTGACGTCATATTTGAGGGGGGGTCTGACTTTTTGTGACGCCGTGTGACGAATGGGGGGGGGGTCGAAAATCGTCCAAAATCGCGTGACGTCATTTATGGACGGCCACCATGTTTTTGGCCTACTCGTCTACGGTGGCCACGTACGTTTAAATGAAGAGATGCGAGAGTAAGCGCTCTTTGCACCACCTCACGCAACGTGCCCGTTTGACCGTGGCGGCGTTGAAAGTTCGAATCGGGGACTACTTCGTTGCAGCCGACCACCAAGGTAGTCATCACGTGAGATGGCGGCCTTCATCCAGCAGTGGATTGACCGTGATGATGAATTACGATCAACCCACCAGCGGCCGTGGCCTGCACCGTCTACGATAGA
Organism: Lampetra planeri; assembly: GCF_965212315.1. Classification (NCBI taxonomy): domain Eukaryota; kingdom Metazoa; phylum Chordata; class Hyperoartia; order Petromyzontiformes; family Petromyzontidae; genus Lampetra; species Lampetra planeri. The sequence continues at coordinate 8,100,023 of NC_136146.1, read as the reverse complement.
GGCTCACAGAGCTTTCAGTTTCATTTATTAGGTATAGCCCTGTGTGCCATTCGGCTCTTGAATCGGATGCAACCGCAACAAACAAAAAAACAAAAAAATGAACAAGAAAACATCTTAAAGTGACTATGCGCAAACAGAAAAATCCAGGAAAAAACTGCAAAGTGCCAGCCTAAATGCACGTCGGCCACGCTAATCACAGTCGGCAGACGAAAATTGTCATTCGCAGCCACAATTGGCTGGGCTGTGTCTGGGCGTCGATCCCGGCAGGTCTGCGCTCAAAGCAAGCCTCGCGTTATGCAACACTGTTGTCACGTGTGCTCTCTTAATGAGATGGCGATGCGCGTGCTTAATTAGCGAGGCGGGTTGGTGCGAGGGACATCTCCCATGTGTTTAGAGTTTTGAGTTGACAGCCTGAATCGGTGCTCGCTGACAGCACTTTCGCCTCCCTCGCCCCCACCCCCCAGAGACCATCATTAGGCTAACGAGATTACTTTGCACGGGTGAGCGTGTTAGTAGAGAGCTGCAGTGCTGTGTGCTGCACCATGAACCGGGACGATTTGAGTTCAGTAGCCGCTCACCGTGACGAATATCTGAACCTGTGTTCGGCCTCCCCCTAGGTCGACTCAGCCTTAAATGAACACCCGGTACGGGTGTGTAAACATCAAGACGCTCTGAAAAAATAAAAGTTGTACGCACAAAGACAAAGGTTCCGCCTGCATACTTTGTTTTTTTTTTACGCGCTGTCGGGGCAAGTGCTGATAGCGAGCAGCTTACAAAGGCTGGGATGGCTCACGATGGGGTGGGCGGTCAGGGGGGGGGGCGTGGGGGTTTGGGCCACACCACCCACGTCAAGCCGCCTTTGTCTCCCCAGTGCTGACGGCTACACACTTCACACACAGTCGTACCCCACCCCCCCACATCACCCTCTAATGCTCTGGAGAAACTCGCACGCGCCCGTTTGCGTTTCATTTATTATTTAAGTGGCTCATAAAAAGCGACGTTTCCACCGCGACCCCCAGACCCGCGCCGCTCGCCTCTTGTGTTTGTTTGCCAGGTGAGACACTGCTTGTCGGTTTGGTTTCTTTTATTTTATCCCCCCCCCGCCCGCGCGCTGAGCTTCCAGATCCCAGCCAGGTTCAAATCCCGGCCCCCGCTGTTCATCCGTAGTGCCGTGTTAGTGGGAGTTTTGTTGTTGTTCTTGTTGTATGTATGTGTCACCCCCCCCTCCTCCTTGAAGTAAAGACGAGGTTTGCCGCAGTGACCATAATTTCGGATTTTTCTCATTATATTCGTAGACGCTCCGGCATGTGTGAACAATGTTTCGCCCTTTAGCCGTTGCAGAGTGCACCATTAGAATCGAAATTGTTCGCGCACGCACTAAATTTGTGGTGAAATATTCCCTCCCTGTAGCCCCTTTATCGTGTCGTTAGCGTTTACGCCACTCGCCGCTGTTTATTACAAAAAAATGTCAACTCTCTAGACCTTTTAGCACGTCGTTCAAATGTATAATCGGCCACTCGCACGCTCACGATCGGCTATGTAAATAGTGACTATCCATGCAGGGCCCAGGCGCTCATCATCGTCGTTATGAGCCTTGATCTATCCACTGCTGGATGCAAGCCATATTGATGGGTCTCACGGTCTCGCGATGCGACGATCCAGGAGATGGGAACGACGCCCCTCTCCCGCGGTGTTTTTTATTTCCCCGCTTGGCTGCCACTCCGTGCATGGTCTCGACCACCCGCCGTCGTTCCCTCCAGTGCCGCGTCCTGCCTCAGCCCACTCTTTGATGTCTCCAACTTGCGTATGTTCTGCATCGATCTAACCCATCTGTCCCTGCGTCTCGGTGTAATACAAATCATCAATCTCCCCTGCGCTTATCTGCGCACTTTACAGAATGTCTTCCAAGCTGTCTGTCTGTGTCCAAGCGTATGATCCGTGTCGTAGCAGAGACACCACCTCCTTGAAATTCATCCAACCCTGCAAAATGTCCGATGAAATTCGGGCACTTCTCATCCGTAATGTCCCGCAGAAGTGCACCACTGATATATTTTGTCTCGCTGAGGCTTGGCACGCATCTTGTGCACTTTACTCACCCTCTCTGAGGCCAGTCGCCCCTCTAGCAAGGGCTTGAGGTATTGCTGTAAACTATAAACTTGATTCTTAATTCTCTCACCCATGATGACGGCGCTTCAACCCTCAAACTCTTCGCCGTATAACATCAACCGAAGCCGAATTCTAACGTCGCGTCTCACCTTTACTATTTCACCTCAACGCCAGGCCTCCGCTTAATTACTGGTGATTGTAATACCCACAATGACAATACGTCTCAACGAATCTCAACCACCTTCCAGTCACTCTTGAAAGCGATCGATCTCTTCCCAATATCTCCCGTTCACTCCCACGGTCACACTTTCAACCCTGTAATCTCCACCGCCATGTCCATCGCTCTCAACCACTCTTTCAGCCATCAATTTCAACGAACACCTCGTGAACGTCTTCTCCCTCCCCAAGCTAGTGCCTAAATCTAACGACGTTTCGATCGCAACACAAGCAATCGTCATCAGGTGGGACAACTACAGCAAGAAACAACTGCTGACGATTGCTTGTGTTGCGATCGAAACGTCGTGATTTGTTTTATTTTATTTCTAACTACGTGACTTTACCGAAAGAACCAAAGAGTATGGATTCCTGCAGTCACGAAAGCTTCAAATCAAGATTTGCTCAAATCTCCTCGCCTCCAACTATACATCTGTCTACTGCTCTCCTCTGCTCCCACATTCTCTCAATCCCCTGCTTCGTGGGCCCAACAATGGTTCTGTTGAGCGCTAGCAATACCACATCATCCACCACTGTGAATGGCCTCGCCTCTCAGATGACTTTGCACCTCTTTTCGAAGCGCCCCAGCTCACCCTGGTTGACAACAGTTCTCTGGTGTCAAACGCTCCTCATCCTCTTGCCTTATGCGTCTGTCTCCCCGATCACTTACACATGCCTGCCACCATGAACATCCGCAAAATACAAAAAACCTCAAAGCTAAAAAAAGTCTTCCATCCTCGATCCGTTACCCACAAACCTCATTCCTTGCTTGTGTACACACCCTACCACAATTTCAATGCCTCCATCTCATCCGCTACCGTTCCCTTAAGCCTGCTGCTGCTACTACCATTCCCATCCTTAAAAAAACAGACTGGACCCAAAGTTTCCATAACATCTCAACTGAAAAGTTAGATGACCGCTATCACGGCCATAATCTTTATCGGGCCATAAATGCTTAACAACTAAATAACACTCGGCAACGTTTATGCGTTTTATTTGTCCTTGACAATGGTGGCAGAGGTGCAGTAGTTTGTACCGCAACTGCTAAGTCAGCGAACGTTTGAAGAAAGTCAAATATATCCAGCAACAAATATCCCAGCAAAGGTTATAGCAGTGTGGCAGTATTGAATTACCGAACATGCTACGCAAATTTGGACGGTAAATATATTGACCCAGTAGCCGCTGATCCTTAGTCGCTGTAAACTGCCACTCTATTGTGACATTTAAAATCATACTTAGCCGACATGCTAATAGCATGCCAGTCAGCTAATTTGCGAAATATTGTAGCGCATTAACAAATAATCTGACATCGAGGCTTACCCCCCTCCTCCCCCCCCCCCAGAAACCATCTGTGTGTTGTACCGGACCCGTGTTCTTTCTACAATAACAACATAAAAAAACTGAACTCATTCGTCAATAACATTGTGTGGCCTTCAAAGAAAATCATATATATATATGAGGTGACGTTTTGGGAAATTGCACCTTTTTCATAGGACATTCATACAAAGGCCAGAAGACAGATGGAGTGGATAATAAAATATGCATTTTACACCATGGGGCCTGATGAGAATTTTTTTTCGAAAAATACATATATATATTTACGATAACCATATAAGAATAGGTTTTACCCTTTCTGGCAATAAAACAGGTGTTAAGATGTTAAAACACCAAACTGAAACCTTTTGCAAGGAATCATGTCTGGTCTAACACTGTTTGAGACTAGGCTCTAAAGAAAGCTGTCTCTGGTGTGGACCAATCCGTTTCAAAGACAATGCATTACGACTGCAGGTATTGTGGTCTATACAAACATGACTCCTTGTAAAAAAGGTGTCAGTTTTGTTGCCAGATAAAAGGGTAAAAAAACAATTATCATATTTTTTCTACTGGCAAATGAGGTTCCAATGGTGTAAAAGGCATCAAATGAACCTTATGGCTGTCCCCAGGGTCCCATAGTACCCCGGCTCTCGTACAATGTCCGTGATGCAGTCATCTTTAGTCTGTTGATGGTCGGCGATGCGGCAATCGACTCATCTCGACGAGCTGTACACGATGCACTATTCAAAGTAGAATGTTTCGATATCGGATTTTTTATACTGATGCTTGGCGTTTCGACATCGCGGAGTGGCACCGATTTCGGATTGATTGGTACCCCAGTCGCGGAGTTAAGTACACCCCTGGAAAAAAATAGTGTCCCAGAAATACAATATTTAATTGCCTCCGCCATACGGTATTATTTGGTACCGCCATGAGGATCATAAACTAGCAGAGCATGTTCTTTTTTATTGCATGTTCACCACAAGAATATGTGGTTAATGTAAACATGATTCTTTGAAAAAAGGTTTAGTTTGCTGTTTTAGCATCTTCACACAATTGTTTTATGGCCAGAAAGGGTAAAAACCTATTCTTACATTTTGATACTGGCAAAGGAGGTCACGTGATTCTGATAACCAGTTTCTTTGACGTCGCATATTATCTATTTTTTTTTCGGGCCAGATAGTGTTATTGACGAATGTTTTGGGTATTTAGTTTGTTCATTCTGCTTGTGCACTACTGCCAACGCACCGGCAGCAGCATCACCGAAGTTTTTATTTTTATTAATTTTAATTTCATTTTTTACCTACGTGACTTTACCGAAAGAACTAAGAGTATGAATCCTTGCAGTCACGAAAGCTTCAAATCTAGAATCACCGAAGTGTTTTATTATTTTGGAATGTTAGTTATGTTCACAAACGCGATGTACGGTTAATGAGCCGAAACGTCGCATTACTACTGGCAGGCCTGACAACAACAAAAACACACGCATAGCAAAATGTAAAATATATATATCATTCTGATTAAAAACAGAACATTTATACTTCAAGTGGCACATTTAAAATGTGATTAATTCATGCGTCATGATTTTTTTTATCCATTTCACGTTGGAAAACGGTGGGCTAAATAATTTGGTATTTAATCAATTTGCGAGACAATTTTATTTCGTGAAACATTTACCTGCTCTGGGGACCTGGGCATCGAACGGCTTTACGCAAGTTCAAAAACAATATTTTCCGATTTTCCACGAGATTTTATGGACGTAAGTTTCCGCAAGAATACACCAAATGATACCGAGCGGACCCAAGTCCACCGTCACCCCGACACGGCTATTGTGAGGAACGAGAGCCATCCCCGTGTTTGTAGTTGCGTTCGAGCTGTTGTGTGCGCGCGCGCGTGTTTGCCTTTCTTTGTCTTTGTTATATGTACTCTTTGGTTCTTTCGGTAAAGTCACGTAGGTGTAAAATAAAATAAATTGTTATACTTATACCTCAAAGACAACGATCCTCCGCATAGCTTTAACAGACTGTTGGGGCAAGTGCTGTTTGCGAGCGCCTATGAAGGCCGGCACGCAACACGAGGGAGTGTGCGCAGCATGTAGGGCAGCGGTCGGCATCCTCGTTATTTATGAAGGAACCAACGTCTCATATTCACACGCATCGCGCTACGCTGCGCTACGAACCCGACGAACCGAGTTCGATTCCCGCTCACGGCCACCAACGCCAGTGACGATTATCTGAACCGGTCCTGGGCCTCCCCTAGATCGACTCGGCCTCAAATGAGTACCTGGTGCGGTTTTGTAGTAAACATCGCCACCCCACCCCGTGGCGTCCCGGCCTTCATAAGTGCTCGCTCACAGCACTTGCCCCAACAGTCTGTGTCAGGCTATAAGGGGGATCTTTGTCTTTGTCTTCTTTGTATGAATGTGTTCAATCACGCATTCGCTCTTCGTCTCTTCTCGACCCTCTTCACCGACACAAACTTCCCCATCCACATTAAGCGGCCACCTTAGCTCGCGAAGTTTCCGCTCCTCACTCAAAACTCACACTCATTGTTCCCTAGATCACCCCACGACCCCCTTAATCACCCCCTCATAACCGCCACCGTTACTGTTCCCGTTTTCGTATTTTCATTATATGGCGATCACTCATTCACCCCCATTCATTAATTCATTCAATCCGTCCACCATCATTCACTGTCATCAATTTCGCTTTCACCCAATTCACGCATCGCAGATTTGCCCCCATCGCGTCCCCTCTTCTCTTTTGTTCACCTCGTCTCCACCGTTACACGCATACGTTGTTGTACCGCTGTTAATTCTTTGTAAATGCGACTTCGTAAATGCGCTACATACATTCCGCTAAGATGTGATAATGTGTACTCGTGTGTCGAGCTTCTTTCGCACGCAGCCAACCGTGCCAATCGACGGTAAGGATAACAAACTCAGCACACAAAAATGAAGTTCTAAAGAGATGAGTTTGTCAATGTAGATGATTATTTAAAAGCGCATAGCTCCAGCGTTCCAGGCGGGCCACAAAAGCGCATCCGAAAGTGCCACGCGATGCGGTGACCACCGACTTTGTTCGACGGTTTAGCAGCCAAAAGCAGCCGCTGCTGCTGTGAGGATGGCCGAAGTTCGCGTGATGTGTGGTGGTGGTTGTGTCGTTTGTAATTGCGTTTGAGCAGTTGTGTTTGCACGTGTGGGTTGCGTTGGCGCGCTTGTCGCGATGTATGATATTGTTGTTGAGTGGTTTAGGGTTGTGATACTTTATGGTTGGTTACTTATAACTACACGACATATTATAAAAATACTGACAACATTGCATTGTACTATAGCAAACCGATAACCTTTCAAACGATATGATAAACGATCGTAACATTAACATCGCATTCTACTATATAAACGTTCGGTAACCTTTTATAACATCTGTTAACGTTATTTACGACGATATAATTAACAACAGTGATGTGCTTATTGAATTGCAGCGTCGCCTGGATGAAAATGTACCTTTGTCTCGCCAGTGCTGGTGTTTATAACACACCACACCAGATACGAACTTGAGGCTGAGTCAACAGGTCCAAATATTCGCGACTGTGGTTGACCGTGAGCAGGAATCGAACCCGGGACGCTGGGTTAGTTGCACAGTGCGCTAACCACTGCGCCACCGCTCCCCGCTCACACACATTACGTATACACAGGTCTCTCGTATAGACATTAACAAGGCCGCTGGGTCAAGTAAACGCTGTTAAGCAATATACTTGTGGTGAACATGCAAGTAAACCAAACAAATGCTCTGATAGTATCTGCATTGTCTTTGAAAATGATCGGTCCACACCAGAGACAGTTTTCTTTGAGCCTAGGCTCAATCAGTGTGAGACCAAATCTTGGCTTAAAACTACCGTGACCGCAGGAATTCATATTTTTGGTTCTTTCGGTAAAGTCACGTAGATAGAAAAAATTAAAAGTAAATAAAATAAAAACTACGACGTTTTGATCACAACACAAGCGATCGTCATCAGGAGAGAGAAAAAGCAGCGTTAAGCCAGAGGACGCCAAAAGGCGAACAGCACAAAGACAATGCCACTGTCGGAACATTTAAGAGCTCGGGGTGAGCAGCTACATCATGGGACGAGAGCCGCGATGCACGTGGTGAATACGAGAAAGTGGGCCCTTAATAACTCCACCAAGCGGTTGGCAGGATGCGGACCGCTGCCCGATATGCTGCACACACATCGCCTCGTGTGCCGTGCCGGCCTTCATAGATGCTCGCCAACAGCACTTGCCCCAATAGTCTGTTAAGCCTGTACGGGTAAATCCCTGGCACACGAGGGGGTGGGTGGTCAGGACCGCGCCCGACCGCCTTTGTCTCTCTAACCCACCACCACCCAACACAGCCAGTTCGTAAGGGTTGTCATGTAAACAAAGTGTGCCAATTAGTTACTAGTTCAGCACACCGGTGTGTTGGAAAGTAACTCCACAACATTTACGATTTGAGCAGTCGTTTCGCTGGTAATTACATCCAGCTTCATCGGGCGATTTTTGCCAGAATAGTGAAGAGATCCACCTGCAAGAAACCCCCTTTATTATGAACGTCGCAGCATGCTCCATCATCGCGACCACACTGCACCATCGACAACAGTCACAGCGGACCTTTCATCCGGCGGTAGTTTGATCATGGCTGATGATGATCACGATGGTGTGTGTGTGTGCGGGCATGCGTCTCGAGCGATACACGCTTGCTTCGAGACGCACTTTGTGCCGTCACGCTAATGTGGAAATGGCGTGCGTTCAAGTTTCAAGTTTCATTTATTTGGTATATAGCCCTGTGAGCCATGCGGCTCTTAAGTCGGGTGCAACCGCAACAAACAAAATATGAGCGTCGCGACCAATGCCGGATTATCCTCGTAGCAAAAAGTAGCTACAAATGCTCCGGGGCCCGCACTTTCAAAGGCCCCGCGCTAAATGCTTTCAAGTTATCAATTCCGGTTCAGTGATTCTGCACTTGCTTAATTATTATGGTACTATACCGCCTTCAACTTTGACTGGGTGTTTAAGGTCAGCGATTTGTCGTATTATCTGGTTGTATAGAACATTTTTAAAAATACAATTAATTTACTATGTAAGTTCAAAATGGACGTGTTTTAATATTTACGGGTTTCTTCTAGATTTGAAGTTTTCGTGACTGCAAGGGTCCATACTCTTTGGTTCTTTCGGAAAAGTCACGTAGGTGAAAATAAAAATAATAATAAAATTAAAATGAAAATAGCTAAATTAAATCACGACGTTTCGGAAGCAACACAAGCCTCCGTCATCAGGTAGGCCAGCCACAGCAAGACATTTTACGGGTTTTTATTTTATTTAGGGCCCCTTTATAACATATGCTACAGGCCCCGCATTAGCTTCATCCGGCACTGGGCGCGACTCTCCCCTCGATCGCCGTGCGTCGGTTCCCAAGGCCCCGCTCACGACTCAACAATTATAACGGCATAAGCGTCAGGCTCGGGTTTAATTACTCATCAGGGGTGGAGGGGGGTGCATACGGCTCAGCTAATTAACTAAGTAGGGGGGGGGGGTGTTGCGTGTTTGTCTGTGTCAGCCGGTGCACGCTAACAGCGCTTGCCCCTACAAGTCTGTTAAGGCTATGCGCCTTTGCGTGTGCGTCTGTCGTCTGCCTGTGCATTTACTGTAATTGGTAATTGTGAGGATGGCGCGCCCGTTCTGCCATCTGTTCCATGTTTTTATTTGGATCTCTGTCTGCCTGTCTATTGTGCTCATTTCAACGGCTTGTGGGTTTTGTCTGTTTAATTGTTGTGCGTCTTTTTTGTTTCATTTCATTGCCCTGTGTGTCGTCTGTTGATCTAATATCGCCGGCAGACCCGAAACGTTGCCGCGGCACTGATGCAGTTCAGTATCGATAAATTGGCAGTGCCGGATTATCCGAGTAGCAAAAGTACCTACATATGCTACGGGCCCCGCACTTTCAAGGGCCCCGCGCTAAATGCTTTGAAGCTACCAATTCCGGTTCAGTGATTCTGCACTTGCTTTATTACTATAGTACTATACTGCCTTAAACTTTTATGAACGACTGGGTGTCTAAGGTTAGCGATTCGTCGTATTATCTGGCTGTATAGCAAATAAAAATACAATTACTTTACCATGCAAGTTACAAATTTGTGTTTGAATATTTATGTGGTTTTTTTAGGGCCCCTTTATAACATATACGACAGGCCCCGCACTAGCTTAATCCGGCACTGTCAGTTAGTGAGCAGTAGATTAGCAAACACGGTATAGGTTTTTTGGGGTTAGATCGCGTAAATATAAATGTGTCGCTAAACCCGCCACCACCCGACACAGCCAATTAGTAAGGGTTGTCACGTAAACAGAATGTGCCAATTCGTTACTAGTACAGCACACCGGTGTGTTGGAGAGCAAAGCCACAACATTTATAATCCAAACTAGATTAGCATAACACCTTATTTTGGAGTTCAATTCGCTGAATTAACAAGTTTGGCTAAACCATGCCTACGCACGGATTACGTAATCGACGTGACCAGTTTTCTCTGCGGTAATTCCTTAATAGTTTAGAAGTACTATCATGGACCTCCTCCTTCTCCCTGTTACTTACAGACGCACGAAGAGCACTCTGATGCATTAACTACACGTTGGGTGATCGTTGCCTTTGCAATTGCCGCACCTAAACTATGTAACTCGAGGTTCGGACTTCAGATACACTTTACAAGTCTTCAAATCTTGACGAAAAACGTATCTGTTTAAAATGTCTCTCTCTCGTTGGTTATTTTCAACGTCTTTCTCACTTCTTCTTTCCTTCGTTGTTGTTAAACTATTTTCCGCCTTGCCACGCATAGCACCCCGTGAACAATTTGTTTGAGGGCGCTTCATAAATGTTAATTACTATTATTATTACTACACGCTTTGAATCTCAGCTGGAAAGTATTCTAAACGATTCCCGTTCCCTCTCTCCGCAGTTGAGAAACATGTCGACAGTAAACACCTCGCTGGCCACAGCGACCACCAATGCCAACGATTCCGAAAATGGGTTCTATGGAAAACACGTCACCCATATCGTCATGTTCTCCACCGTGTTGCCGTCTCTTCTGCTCATGTTCTTCGTCTTGTTCTTATTCTGGTGCGAACCACGCCTACGCGACAGCGCCCGCCACATCTTCTTCCTCAACCTCGTCGTTGTGGACGTCTTCTTCATCGTCACTGTCGGATTGCAGGCGTTTCGTGAGCTCAACAGTGCTCACAGCATCGCGATCACCGAGTGCATCATCTTCGCCACCGTTTCCATGATGTGCATCGTCAACGGCGTTGGGTGTATCACCGTTATGGCCGTGGAGCGCTACATCGCCATCTGCCACCCGCTCCGATACCACAGCCTCATCAACAGGGCTGCAATTCGCAGGTGCCAATTATATTAAATCGTTCCCACGAAGAGGTTGACTTCATGAATGGCATCCACTCTGCCCGCCTTTCTGTAATGGAGGGTCGCGCTGACTCCCGTAAATGTGATCTAATATAAAATACAATGTGAGTATAAAGCTACCTTGCTATAAGGGCCCGTCCATAAATGACGTCACGCACCTAGGGTGGGGGGGGGGTCAGACATTTGTGACGATGTGTAACTAAAGGGGGGGGGGGTTTGAGAAATGTGACGCCACATCAAAATGCGCAACTTTAAATATAAACAACACGTTCTACTTAATGAAATATAATTGTTATAACAACACTAATTTTGATTAATTTTCATTACAAACTATTTGATTATTTAAATTTACTAAGGTCACCTTTTATTCCATGAAGGAGCATTTTGCTTATTCATCGGAGAATGGAGAAGCACACATTTAGTTATTCAACATTTGTATTTTAATGATTCTACCATATTTCGATTTAAAGCTTTCGTGACTGCAGGGATTCATCTTCTTGGTTCTTTCGGTAAAGTCACGTAGAAGGGAAATAATAAAATGACTTTTTGTGACGCCGTGTGATGAGGGGGGGGGGGGCAAAAATCGTCCAAAATGGCGTGACGTCATTTATGGACGGCCCCTAAACTGAGCACTTCTTATGTATTTTAGGGTTGTATCGCACGTTGGTCAGCAGGAGGTCCAACGTTTTATTCCCCGTGCTGTGAGCTTCTCCAGGAAGTGATTTGAGGAATTTAATTTCTCCCCTCCATTATTTAGCGTTGTCTGCTGCTGGTGTTTACATGGCAAACGAAATTCCTGTTTTCAACGTTCTTCTTCCTGGCATTTATCCCACTCGTGTGGGGAATCTTCCCGGTTATCCCATGTATTGGGCCATCTCCATGTCCACTCCACAGTCCTTCATATTCTGGTTAATTACTTAGAACCTCCTCCATCAACGTCTGCCTCTCGGTCTCCATCTTGGCCCTTTAATGGTCATCACCTTCCGTTCTAATTCTGGGTTTCCCCTCTTAGTACCACATGTCTTAGCCGTCTAAATCATCTTTCAGTTTAGTTTATCTTTGAATTGGTACCACCGCTCTTGCCTGTTCGTCTCTTTATCTTTAGATCGAGTATTGTGATCCCTGAAATGGATTTTGTCATCCTAATTTCTGCGGTGTACAACATCTGCTGTTACCAACATTCAGACCCGTGTGTCAGTACAGTGCAATAAAGCAATGTTATTGTCATGAGAAATATTATCACATGAATTTCGCGCCGTTGATGTCAAATTTAGAATACATATTTGTCTTCGTATGAAGACAATGATTTTCATTCAAAGGGTTCTCAAAAGGCTCCCTTCATCACATCTCATCTCGACCATTCTTTGACCTGTGGCAGTGTATACTGCATCGGGGATCTCCAGATGCGGCTCAAGGTGTATAATACAGCAACCAGACTGCAACTGGGCATCACCGACTAAGTAGGGGGCAGATGTTGCGATGTGGTTTTCCCAAAGAAGCAATGTGTGGGTAATTTATCAAGTTTAGCACATTTGGACAGTGCCAATGGACAGAGGGAGTTCCAGGCCGTGAATGCAAGTGTTATAAGTAATATTTAAAAACACTTTTTTTTTAAACACGCTTTAATGAAATGTTTCGTACGAGTAATGGCAGAACTCCACGACTCCAGGAAGTGGCCCCGAAGCTTGCCATAACGTAAGGGGCCGTGGTGATTTACAGCCAACGTCAGTTGAGCATGGACAATTAGACCCAAGCCGAAACATAACATATACAAAAGATTGTTAAAAAAATATTTATTTTATTATTTGGTTCTTTCGGTTAAGTCACGTCTAAAGATAAAATAATAAATTAAATTAAATAACAGAATACGACGTTTCGATTGCAACACAAGCAATCATCAGGTATAATGAAATAGCGACATAAAATCTAACCAGAAAACTATAGACAGACATATTAGCAGACAGATATTACCAAAATACATAGCGAGAGCAACACAGGTAACAGCTCTCGCTATGTATCTTGGTAATATCTGTCTGCTAATATGTCTGTCTATAGTTTTCTGGTTAGATTTTATGTCGCTATTTCATTATACCTGATGATGATTGCTTGTGTTGCAATCGAAACGTCGTATTCTATTATTTAATTTAATGTATTATATTCCTGCAGTCACGAAAGTTCTAAATTTATTTATTTTATTTTTTATGATCGAATATAGTATTGTCATCAGTAAGACATAAGTATACGAAGTTTGCAGTCGATACCACATTAGGAAGTGGGTTAAAATTGAGTTACAATATTTGAGGATACGACAACAACAACAGAGTTAAATAAAATAAAAAGCGTGTAAAAATGAGTTACCTTTTATTGAGCGGAGGTGCAAACAAGTGAGTCACTTGATGCAGCTAATTTGGCTGTGACTTTACCGAAAAAACCTAAGAATATGATTCCTTGCAGTCACGAAAGCTTCAAATCTAGAAATATTTACGACACGGTGACTGTACTGTGCCCGGACCTTCATTCGGCGGCTCGTAACTTCATGCTCTACCTTTTTATGCTCCTTGAGCACCCTCTCTCGAACTTTCCTGTGCGGCACGATGGAATGGTAGAGATGACCTGTAAAGTACTTTGAGATGTTAAGTGTCCTATAAACGTGAATTATTAATCTTTTTCTATGGGTCTCTGAGTAAGACGACCTCATTTGTGGTGGTCCCCACTGGGGGTCCCCTTGGCTAGATTGCCGCAGGGAAAAGTAATGTTTTAGATTATATGAAATGTAAGGCCTTTTGAGATGTTGAGGTATCTTAGCATGATACAAATGCAGAAACTTCTGCCCCCCTCCCACCCCCCGTATCCTTATTCCCATTGTTGTAATTCTTCCCAGGTGTTTGGTTGTCATCTGGATCATTCCGAGCATCCCCGTGCTCATCGAGGCCAGTTTCTTCTTCACGAACGACCTCTCGTTATTCTCCACCGTGTCGACCTGCAACAGTATGTACCTGGGAAATCTCTTCGGAAACGCTTACACATTCATCTGCTTGCGGCTCACCGAGTCAGTGGTGCTGCTCATCATCTCCAGCGCCATCACCATCGCAAGCTACGTGCGGGTGATCCGCGCTGCCAAGAACGCCTCGGTGCAGCAGTCGAATTTCGTTAAGGCCCGCAAGACCATCCAGCTCCACGCGCTGCAGCTGATTCTCTACCTGAGCACCTTTTTGGCCATTCCCATCTACGATATCTGGGACAGCTCAGATGCGATCATGCAATCTGCAATCGTTGAAACGAGCATGTACATGGTCATGTTTATCATTCCCAGGTTTCTCGGCTCTTTTATCTACGGAATCAGAGATGAGCAATTTAGACAGTTGCTGAGGAAGGGCTTGCGAAAGGTATTTGGTAAAAGACGACCCCGTGTGAGCAGTGCCGGATTATCCTAGTAGCACAAGTAGCTACATATGCTACGGGCCCCGCAGTTTCAACAGCCCCGCGCTAAATGCTTTCAAGCTACGAAAAGTCGCATTCAACAAAGCACTTGCTGCAAATAGAGCATACACGGCAGCAAAATGTTGATTCTTTCTTGTTTAAACGAATGGAACCCTGCGTAAGCAGGGTTACGAAAAATTGTTTAAGACTCATTAGAGTGTTCCTCTCCACGGAAATCTTTAGTAAAAGGCGAAAGATTTATTCGCTCTGAAGAGAAACCAGAGTGAAGCTTAACGCCACCGTTCGTAGGTACTTATATGATCACATACATATTTATCCTATGGGGCCTTCACTTCGTGAGCACATTTTCATTTAATTGTACTTTAATAATATTAAATATTTGTATAATACATTTTAAAATTACTGATTGTTTCATTCTTATCCATATGCCTACGATGGGGTTATTTAAGTGAAAGAAATAGGAAACATACTCTATTTACTTTATGCTTTGCATAAATTATAGTATTTGACCAATGGGAAGCGATTGGTTCTCTTCCGCTCTCTTGGCTCCTGGCCAGGCGCGGTTCGTCCACTAGGGGGCGTTTGGGGCACCGCCCCAACCAAGCAACTGGATATGAGAAATTATTTTATCATAAAATGTCACAATTCTTTCAACGCGAATTGCCGAACGAAGATGACATTTTAAGTTGTTCGTATTAGAAACTGCTGCTTGCAACGCCGCGGTCTGATTTGTGTATCGGGGAGGTCTCGTTGCAGCTGTGAAGGCGTCCGTCCGAATGAGAGATATCCCCCTTCATCGTTGCGATCAGCTTCGCATTTTAGCCACGCCGTTTGAGACCCATTCAGGGCAGTGAAAAAGGCGCCCGTGGCTGCAATGAGACGATGTCACAACGCGAGGTTGCACTGTGCAAATATAGCAGGTCACGGTCTACATCAGGGGTGAGGAACGTCTGGCCCGCGGGCCGTATGAGGCCCGCGTAATCATTTGGTGTGGCCCTGCCAAGGCAACCGCAGGCGGGACTCGAAATACAATAAATCTAGGAGCAAACCTGGAAAAGCAGTTGCGAGTAGCAACATCATCAATACCTGCTAACATCACACGCCTCACCAAAAAGAAGCAGTTGCAGCCCATCGCATTAGGGGTGAGTCCATTAAATGTTTGACCAAATATAGCAGGCTAATTTTTAAGTTAAAAATTTTGTATGGCCCACGAATGATGTTATAAATATCCAAATGGCCCTTGCCAGATAAAAGGTTCCCCACCCATGGACGATCTAGGAGGAAACAACAGCAATGGCGATTTATTCTAGATTTGAAGTTTTTGTGACTGCAAGAATCCATACTCTTTTGTTCTTTCGGTAAAGTCACGTAGGTGAAAAATATAAATAAAATAATAAATAAACAAATTGAGCAATCATTTGAAAGATGTTATTAATCAGGTAACACCATAACTACATGATGTTGTTGTCCATTGCGGCATGTTTAGTGTCTTCCCTTTTCTCTCTTTAATCTCCCTGCGCCCCGCCCCACGCACCCCCCACCCCCCACTCTGTATCTCCTCCTTGGCTCCTACCACCCCTCTCTTATTTATAAAGCGTCTTGTTTCACTGCAGATTTCTTGCCCAGTTCAGCAGTTGTTTCTAACTGTTGTGTCCCACCTGATGACGGCCGCGCTTGTGTTGCGCCCGAAGCGTCGTGAGTTTATTTTTTATTCATATTTTATTTATATTTTTCACCTACGTGACTTTACCGAAATAACCAAAGAGTATAGCGATGGCAGCAGGTGCAAGCAAACGAAGAATTAGCAAGGAACACAGTGAAGTCACTTCTAAATATTACATTTGAAAGAAGTTGAATGTCAAGCAACTGGGTCGTGATCAACCAATGAGGACACCATAGGGGCCGTCCATAAATTACGTCACGCACCTCGGGGAGGGGGGGGGGGGTCAGACATTTGTGATGATGAGTGACGAGGGGGGGGGTTGAGAAATGTAACGTCACATCAAAATGCGCAACTTTAAATAAATATAGACAACACGTTCTACTTACTTAAATAGATTTTTAATAAATGTTTTCTCCTACAACATCAGAGTGCAGCGCCACATTAAATACGCATTGCAATGACAATAGTTTAAAGCGATTTGAAGCATGTTTTATTGGGGGGGGGGGGGGGGGGCAGAGCTTTGTGACGTCATATTTGAGGGGGGGTCTGACTTTTTGTGACGCCGTGTGACGAGGGGGGGGGTCAAAAATTGTCAAAAATCGCGTGACGTCAGTTATGGACGGCCCCATATTTTCAGAGGTCACTTACAACACCCCCACCTATTGGAAATATCACGAGCCACCACTGCTCCTGACCCCCTTTGTCTTCTCAACACAATGCCTTATTACTCCCCCCCCTCCCCCCCAAGTTTTCTGTCGCCCCCCAGCCTGGACCAGGACTTTCCCATTAACAATCCCTCCCGTTCGACTTCTGTGGTGCCACAGCGACGGGGCCGCTCTGCCGAGCCAGGGAGCCGCCCGGCTTCCCCCACCGCACTGCCCCCCATCACCCCCCCCCCCCCACACATAAGCACACACCTGCACGCATTCCCCCCCCCCCCCCCCCCCCCATAGAGCTGGAAGGGAAGGTCACCTGACCGACCGGTTTTTATCCGAGAAACCCTTATCGGGATTAATTCTCACGGTTTTCGGCGATCAGGGAATTGCTACGTTGCGCCGCGGCGCTGCGACCAGCCTTAATATGGTGTGGTCGCGGCATGGGGCATTCGGCCACCGCGGTGGAGGCGCATTTTCCCCCCACACACACCCCCACGGGTCGACGAGACAGGCGGAGGAGGGAGGGGACAGCATGAATAGCGGGACCGCATGGGCTCTTGCGCATAGTCATGGAGGGTTGGGAACATTACGCTTGAGCGCGCAGGCCCCATTGTTAGGAAGGGTAAGGGAGTAATTAGGATGTACGCCGCCAACGCCGCTCACTGATTAGCATATCAAAAGCGCCCGGAACCGCCGTGCGCGGGCTCGAGGTGCACGAGCCCATTGTTCAGCGCAGCCTCCCTTTGAGGTAGGGAGGATAAATAGGGGGGCAAAAAGGGGAAATAGCTCTCTTACTCCAGCGCCAGGGGACCAGACGCAGCTCCAGCCAGCGACCCGGACGTCCGTGATACGCACCGAGGTACGCTGTTGGCACAAGGATCGGCGGACCGCCGTGGACACTTAACAGTGAGTAAGAAGGTGAATTAGAACCATAGCAGATAAATCGGGAATAGGTATAGAGGTATCAGCGTAGGCCAGCCTCGTCGACTCACTGATTTAACATCTAGTTCCAGGTACCAAGTAATAAATCATTAATAGCGAAGCGTGGTCTCGCGTGATCTTGTCGTGCAGTGTGAGCGTGTGGGTGCGCGTGTGCACGCAGTGATTCTGTAGTGCTGCGGCTCGCCTCGGGGGAGCGTTGCGCAGAGCGGTGCGAGAGTGGGTGTCGCGTGTGCTCACTCCGTGTGCGATACAGGTGCGCGATCCTAACGTGAGTGGTCAGTGTTGAGTGAGTGCCGTGCAGAGCTGCGTGCGTGAGTGCGCATACGTTCGTTACGTGGCGGATACGGATGCGCGTTGGTAACGTGCCGCACAGGGCTATAGATGGGCACACGCTCGCAGTGTGCGAGAGCTGTACGTAGCGGTGTAAAGAGGGGGAGTGGGGCGTTTGATTGATGATGCTGTGCGCACGTATGCTCGCAGCGTGGGAGCGCGGCGCGAGGCTGTAACAGTAGAGGGGCGTCGCGTTCGAATGCCGGCGAAACCGTAGCGGGTAATAGGGAGGTGGGGTAACGTAAACGAAATAGGGGATGGAGGCGGGAGGGCCCTTGGGGGCTAGCGACCCCCACAAATTGGTGTCAGAAGCGGTACGGACCCCCGCGTTACCTCACGCTAAAATAAGACTAATATTTACCGGCCGGGGGGCCCCTTCGTGGAAGGCATTCGCCCGCAATCTCTTAGGGGCCAAGGAAATTAATGGATGGACGGACGCGCAGGCAGTACGTCAACTTAATATGAATCTTGATGGGCGGGCAGCCGATTTTGTAGAAGCGTTACCCGCGAGCGCACAGACACAGCTAGAGGAGCTGATGCGCCGACTCGATCAGCGTTTTGGCACGCGTGACGAGGAGGAAGCAAAATCGGCCTTAGAGGCGCGCCGTCGCCAACCTGGCGAAGATCTACGTGATTACGCCGAGTATGTGCGCGAGTTAACAAAGATTGCACGCCCGGGGTACGCAACTGATGTTATTGAGGAACTGGCCGCCGAGAAAATCCAGCGGTACCTGTCTCGCACGGCGTGGTGGCAGCCAGACATGAGCTGCCCACGTCTTCCCTTTAACGCCCTTGTCGAGCGCGCACGTAAGTGTGAAATAATTCACAGCGAACGCGCGCAGCTCCGGGGGCTGGGACGAGAGCGCGCCATTGCGAGCCTGCTCTCGGAAGACGAGGAGGAGGAACAGGGGCTCGCGAGGACGGTAAGGGGCCGGGAAAGAGAGCCTCCAGTGTCCCGCGAGACAACCCCGGGATGGGTTGCCGGTATACAAACGGGTATAAAGGATGTCTCCGGCCAGGTAACCCAGATAGACAACAAGGTAAACCAAGCACGCGAGGAAGCGAATAAAAATGTGAAGACCATCCAGTCTGAGATGGGTGAACTACACTCCACAGTAGGGGGGCTGGCCGGGAAGGTATCTCAATTAGAGTCCGAGTTGGAACAACTGCGTACAGGGAGAGGGAGCGGGCAGGGGGTCCACTACGGAGCCGCCACCCCTCCCAGGACGTGTTATGTGTGCGACCGTCGAGGGCATCTCATGAGGGACTGCCCTCAGCTCGCCCGTGCGAGGCCGATGCATAGGTCAAACACTAAGGGCCCCCTAGAGAGGGGATCACCGGGGGGTGAAATCGACGTCGCCCCGACACAAACAATCTGTAGTGATAATGGCGAGCGAGTGATCTCCACACAGGTTCCAGCAACAACGCCCACGGAAACGGTGACTCCTGGCGACTGGCTACGGGAGCTGGTGGCGGGGATCACGGGGGCCACGTCGCTGGTGGAAGGGGAGGTAAACGGAGTGCGTACCCGAATTCTGCTGGACACGGGGGCGGTGGCCTCGCTCGTGAGTGCAGCGCACTGCAGCGCGGTCGGGGTCGACGTGCGTCACCTGCAGGCCCCGGATCGCGCGCTGCACACGGCAAGCGGAGCCGGGATGGGGTTGCTGGGGAAGGTCTCCCTCGAGGTCCGTCTAGGAAACCAGGTGTGCACACAGGAATTCTACGTTTCGAGTGTGTTGTGCCACGAGTGCATTGCAGGAACGGACCTCCTGGAAAAGTCGGGACTTAACGTACAGCCCCGGCAACGATGCGCTACGGTGGAGGGCAGCGGGGAGCGGATTCCGTTCCTAGGACAGGAGCCGAATCGCCCACGCTTCACACCCGTGGCCGCTACGCTGGTGTCGGCCGTCACCATCGGGCCTCTCGCCGAGATGCTGGTGCCAGTGGCAACCCTCTCCACCGACCCAAGCCACCGACCATCGGGCGAGGTAATGCTGACTCCTCACCCGGAGTTGGCATCGCGATACGGGGTGGTAGGGTCAGCCACACTGGTAAACGCAGATGGGGGCCGGCTGTTTATACGTATGTTTAACCCACACAGTACCCCGGCAATGATATGACGACGCACCCCGGTAGCCACCGTACACCCCCTGCACGCTCGCCACTCGAACGACTCGGTGTTCGCACTCTGGGCGGAGGACCCTGGCCGCCCCGAGGACAGCCAGGATCTGGCCTGGCGGGTCGGCCCGACCCCCCGAGCCGAGATTGTTCCACTGCAGGATGCGTTACATGTGCCTTGGGCAGCCTTACCTAAGGGGGAGGCCGATCAGCTGCGCGGGTTATTGCGGGAGTACGCCGACGTGTTCAGTGAGCACGATTCGGACGTGGGCCGGACCGACCTGGTCAAGCACCAAATTGACACAGGGGCAGCCCGACCCATCAAACTCCCCGCATACCGAGTGGGCGCGCCTGAACGGACCCAGATCAAAGAGGCAGTCACGGATATGCTACGCGATAACATAATTCAGCCCTCGGCGAGCCCCTGGTCAGCCCCAGTGGTACTAGTAACGAAAAAGGATGGGTCAACCCGGTTCTGCGTCGATTACCGTAAACTAAATGCAGTCACGCTCGGCGATGCCTTCCCCATACCCCGCATCGACGACACCTTCGACAGTCTCGCAGGAGCGCGGTATTTTTCCACCCTCGATCTGGCGTCCGGTTACTGGCAGGTGGAGATGACGGAGGAGGATCGGCCAAAAACAGCATTCACCACCCCGATGGGCCTGTTTGAGTTTCGAGTGTTGTCGTTCGGACTCACTAACGCGCCCGCGACGTTCCAGCGGTTGATGGAGTTGGTGATGCGGGGCTTGCAGTGGGAACAGTGCCTGATTTACTTGGACGATGTGATAGTGTTCAGTAGATCTTTGTCTGAGCATTGGTCCAGGCTTCGAGAGGTGTTCCAGCGACTGCGAGCGGCTCATCTCAAGCTCAAGCCGCGTAAGTGTTACATTGCGCAGCGCGAGGTGGGGTAACTCGGACACCGAGTCAGCGAGGCAGGGGTGAGCACCGATCCCGAGAAGGTGCGTGCCGTAGTGGATTGGCCGCGGCCGAGGAACCTGACGGAGATCAGGTCATTCTTGGGACTCGCCACTTATTATCGTCGATTTGTAAAGGGATTCAGTGAGATTGCACGCCCCCTCACCCAACTCACCTCCCCTAAGAACCCCTATCAGTGGTCGGAGGCCTGTCAGACGGCTTTCACCACACTCAAAGACCACCTCACCCACACCCCCACCTTGGCTTTCCCAGATTTCACCACCGATTTTATTTTGGACACTGACGCCTGCAGCAGTGGGCTGGGCGCGGTGCTGTCGCAAGTGCAGGGTGGGACGGAGCGGGTCATCGCGTACGCCAGTCGGACCCTGAGCGGGGCCGAGCTGAACTATTGCGTAACCCGTCAGGAACTGTATGCCGTGATTTTCGCGTGTAAACAGTTCCGACCGTAATTTGTACGGCAGGAGATGTCGTGTGCGCACCGATCATTATGCACTGCAGTTCCTCCTTACATTCAAGGAACCGCGGGGGCAGATGGCTCGATGGCTGGCGCAGCTGCAGGAGTACAACCTGCAGATTGAGTACCGAGCGGGGCGGACACACGCGAACGCGGACGCCTTGTCAAGACGGCCCGCGGTGCGCGCTGAGACGAGGGAGGGAGACGCCTGCCCGTGCTTCACGGGGGGACGCTGCCGCCAGGCAGCAGAACCCAAGGAGCGCGCGGAAACTAAACTCCCCCCCCCCGAGAGAGAGTGCGGTGTGCGCCGCAGGAACCCCTGCAGAAGGAGCCCGGGGACAGACGGATCATCCCACCCCAACCGGGCGGATCCAAGAGGATGTCGGCTGCGCCTTCCCGGGCTTGGACGACGAGCAGCTGCGACAAATCTAGCAGCGGGATCCGGATCTGGCGGCGGTGGAGGCGGCACTGCGAGAGAAGAAGGATGCACTACCAGGGCCTTGGAGCGGTTTGTATGCCCGGTTGTGTGTAGAAAACGGGGTGGTGAGGGAACTGGCTGACGCTGGGCAGCCGGGGTGCATCTGCGTTCCCGCCCATGTGCGACCCCAACTACTACGACTGGTACACGACCACCCGCTCGGGGGCCATGATGGGGAACGGCGCACCCGGGAGACTCTGCGTCGCCAGTATCTCTGGCCTAAATTGGCGCAAGATGTGGCCGCCTGGGTGCAGGGCTGCCGGGCCTGTCAGCAGTGTGGGCAAAAGCCGGCGAGGTACCAGGTACCCCTGAGGCCGTTCCGAGTCAGTCGGACGAATCAGTTGGTCGGAATCGACCTGCAGGGGCCCTTTCCACGATCCCACCGGGGCAACCGATATATTCTCGTAGCGGTGGAGTACTTCACCCGCTACCCCGTGGCGGTGGCTATCCCGGATAAAACAGCCCTCGTAGTGGCCCGGGCCTTCGTGGAAAACTACGTACTTAAGTGCGGGATCCCCGAACGAGTCATTACCGACCAGGGTAGTGAATTCGAGGCCGAACTATTCCAGGCGCTGTGCCGAGAGTTCGGGATCCAGAAGGACCGAACCACAGCGTATCACCCCCAGGCGAACGGGATGGTAGAGAGGATGAACCAGACTCTGGCCGGGAAGCTTAAACGCATGGCGGCCGCGAATCAACAGGACTGGGACGAACACCTCCCCTATGCCTTGTTCGCCTACATCACACATCCACAGGACAGACCCCGTTCCTAATGATGTTTGGTCGCGAGTCTCGCCTGCCCGCAGATCTGCTGTTCGGTGTCCCTCCGCCGCAACGGGAGGAAGGGAACCACCCCGTGGAGCACTTGCTGGAGACCCTGCGAGGGGCCAGGGGCCGAGCCTACCCGCACGGAGAGGCCGCGCACCAGCAGCAAGAGCAGAGCGCCCGACCCCGTATGGAACCCCCCTTCTACACTGCGGGCTCCGAGGTGTGGCTGTACACTCCCCGCGTCGGTGCCGGACAGGTGGGGAAGCTGACCACCTACTGGCGAGGACCCTGGATTGTGAGACGGCAGATCTCACCATGGACGGTGCTGATTCAGGGAGGAGAGAGGGGCCGGGAGATGGTGGTCAACATCCGACGACTGAAGCCGTGGCGAGCAGCCCCCGAGGGGGGGAGCCCCACCGTCCAAGTACCCCGAAACCCCGGGGTCCCCCCACCCCCCGTGCCCGGGGGCCTCGCGCAGTATATGGGCCCCACGGAGCCCCGGGCTCCGAGGGGCCCCGGGCGGGGCCGGGGGCGACGAGGACGGCGACCCTTAAACCCCACCGCCTCTGAGTTTGTTCCCCAGCCCGCAGGTGCCAGGGGCCGAGGGGAGCCGTTGGAATGGAGGAGGAGACCACCGCCGGAGCCCCGGGAGATGGAGCCGCCACCCCCGAGGCCAGCCACAAGGGCCGGGCGAATCCCGCAGACCCCGCGGCGATACCTCGTGGGGGCAACCCAGGCGAGGTGCTCCAGTCAACCCGGGACGGGGACTGGCACCCCGGGGGGCTATGTGGTGCCACAGCGACGGGGCCGCTCTGCCGAGCCAGGGAGCCGCCCGGCTTCCCCCACCGCACTGCCCCCCATCACCCCCCCCACATAAGCACACACCTGCACGCATTCCCCCCCCCCCCATAGAGCTGGAAGGGAAGGTCACCTGACCGACCGGTTTTTATCCGAGAAACCCTTATCGGGATTAATTCTCACGGTTTCCGGCGATCAGGGAATTGGACGACCTCCCCCGTGCTACGTTGCGCCGCGGCGCTGCGACCAGCCTTAATATGGTGTGGTCGCGGCATGGGGCATTCGGCCACCGTGGTGGAGGCGCATTTTCCCCCCACACACACCCCCACGGGTCGACGAGACAGGCGGAGGAGGGAGGGGACAGCATGAATAGCGGGACCGCATGGGCTCTTGCGGATAGTCATGGAGGGTTGGGAACATTACGCTTGAGCGCGCAGGCCCCATTGTTAGGAAGGGTAAGGGAGTAATTAGGATGTACGCCGCCAACGCCGCTCACTGATTAGCATATCAAAAGCGCCCGGAACCGCAGTGCGCGGGCTCGAGGTGCACGAGCCCATTGTTCAGCGCAGCCTCCCTTTGAGGTAGGGAGGATAAATAGGGGGGCAAAAAGGGGAAATAGCTCTCTTACTTCAGCGCCAGGGGACCAGACGCAGCTCCAGCCAGCGACCCGGACGTCCGTGAGACGCACCGAGGTACGCTGTTGGCACAAGGATCGGCGGACCGCCGTGGACACTTAACAGTGAGTAAGAAGGTGAATTAGAACCATAGCAGATAAATCGGGAATAGGTATAGAGGTATCAGCGTAGGCCAGCCTCGTCAACTCACTGATTTAACATCTAGTTCCAGGTACCAAGTAATAAATCATTAATAGCGAAGCGTGGTCTCGCGTGATCTTGTCGTGCAGTGTGAGCGTGTGGGTGCGCGTGTGCACGCAGTGATTCTGTAGTGCTGCGGCTCGCCTCGGGGGAGCGCTGCGCAGAGCGGTGCGAGAGTGGGTGTCGCGTGTGCTCACTCCGTGTGCGATACAGGTGCGCGATCCTAACGTGAGTGGTCAGTGTTGAGTGAGTGCCGTGCAGAGCTGCGTGCGTGAGTGCGCATACGTTCGTTACGTGGCGGATACGGATGCGCGTTGGTAACGTGCCGCACAGGGCTATAGATGGGCATACGCTCGCAGTGTGCGAGAGCTGTACGTAGCGGTGTAAAGAGGGGGAGTGGGGCGTTTGATTGATGATGCTGTGCGCACGTATGCTCGCAGCGTGGGAGCGCGGCGCGAGGCTGTAACAGTAGGGGCGTCGCGTTCGAATGCCGGCGAAACCGTAGCGGGTAATAGGGAGGTGGGGTAACGTAAACGAAATAGGGGATGGAGGCGGGAGGGCCCTTGGGGGCTAGCGACCCCCACACTTCCATTAAACAACAACACCACTTACAACAAGCCTATTATTCATTTACAATCATTATCATCTTACGTACAATGTTATAATTGCTGTACAGTGCGTTGGAAAATGTGTTTTATAAATCCATACTCTTAGGTTCTTTCGGTAAAGTCACGTAGATAGAAAAAATAATAGATCACGACGTTTCGATCGCAACACAAGCAACCGTCATCAGGTGTGAAACAAACACAGCAGGACTGTCGTAGGTAAATCGAGCTAAGATGACGTGGCCCAATATTTTGGTCAACATCCGATAGCTTTTTACAAGGCAATACATTTGAACAAATCGTGTAATTTATTATCTCCAGAATGTTGAATCAAACACCAGTAAGAAATAATGATGAACCAGTAGGAAGCTTGCGCATTTGAAATGGCTATCATTTTGTGCTGTACACTTTCGTTAATCTCTCCTTTATGACTGTTAAAATCCCACATCACGAGCGGAAAATAAACTCCCCCCATATGTATTTTAGATTTGAAGCTTTCGTGACTGCAAGGATTCATACTCTTAGGTTTTTTCGGTAAAGTCACGTATGTAAAAATTTTAATTTTAATTAATAAAAGTAATAATAGAAATAAAATAACCATGCAAAAAAGATTTAACTACACATATTTGGACCATCTTATTTGACAGGCACTATTCTTTTGTTACCGTACAGTTTACTGATAGACAGCTAGTTTTGTTTTATCATGTTTAGCTTCTTCCTTTTTAAATCCTTTATATTAAGTTCACTTGCTTGCTTGCGCGCTTACGACCGTGCAAATCTTTCGGTCGTTTTTTTACCCACTTCCCGTGATCCAATCGAGCTGACATTTTGCACACAGCCTCGTTGTGCGTGACAATTTATTTTCGTGAAATTTTTTCCCCAACATTTTACACTTTTTAGGAAATGTTTTTTATATGTAATTACCAATTGCTTAATGGTGGCAGGCAATCATCTGACCCATAGGTGGCAGCCATCTCAAGCCAGAGGACGAGAGGACTCTAGCCGCCACGCATATAAAGGATTTATAGTGAAAAACTTTGTTTTTACGGGTTAATTTTTTTAACACGCTGGTAACCTGCTTTGAGTTTTACCCACCCAGCTACATAGCAAGGGGCTGCTTTGTCCTGACTTGTTTTTCTGCTTCTGCCATCTACTTAACAAATGCTCATTCCCAGTAGCAGCAGCCGTAGCCGCACCAACCATCTCATAACAACTCCTCTCCCGCGGCCCACTCTGACTCCTCTACGCTTAACCAGTCTACATAACAAAGGCTCAGTCCCGGCAGTAACCACAGCCGTACCAACCTTAACATAAAAACTCCTCTCCAGGGGCCTACCCTGGCTCTTCCCCCCCCCCTCAACCAGTATATATACAAGGTCGGGTCTCTTGGGATTTCTCTTTACTTGATACAGCAATCGTGCTGTGACTGTTCCACCTAAAGACGGAAGCTTGTGTTGCCTCCGAAACGTCGTGATTTATTATTTTATTTCTATTATTACTTTTTTTATTTTTTACCTACGTGACTTTCCCGAAAAAACCTAAGAGTATGAGTATCCCCCCATATGGTTTGGTCTCCCAACACAAAAAGTCGCATTGAAAATAACACTCGCTGCAAATACAGCATACGGCAGCAAAATGTTGATTCTGTTTTGTTTAAACGAATGGAACCCTGCTGAAGCAGGGTTACGAAAAATTGTTTAAGACTCATTAGAGTGTTCCTCTCCACGGAAATCTTTAGTAAAAGGCGAAAGATTTATTCGCTCTGAAGAGAAACCAGAGTAAATCTTAACGCCACCGCTCGTAGGTACTTATATGATTACAAACTATATTTAACCTATGGGGCCTTCACTTCACGAGCACATTTTCATTTAATTGTACTTTCATAATATTAAATATTTGTATAATACATTTTAATATTACTGATTCTTTCATTCTTATCCATATGCCTACGATGGGGTTATTTAAGTGAAAGAAATAAGAAACATACTCTATTTACTTTACGCTTTGCATAAATTATAGTATTTGACCAATGGGAAGCGGTTGGCCCTCTTCCGCTCTCCTGGCTCCTGGCCAGGCGCGGTTCGTCCACTAGGGGGCGTTTGGGGCACCGCCCCAACCAAGCAACTGGAGATGAGAAATTATTTTATCATTCAAGTTTCAAGTTCATTTATTAGATATAGCCCTGTGAGCCATTCGGCTCTTGAATCGGGTGCAACCGCAACAAACAAAAAACATGAACAAGAAAACATCTTAAAGTGACTATGTGCAAACAGAAAATCCAAGAAAAAACTAGCGGGAAGCACCCGGCGTTGCCCGGGGGAAAACTTTTTGAAAAACTTCTCAAAACTTAGAAAAAAACATAAACAAATGAAAAAAAACTTTGATCATTACCTCAATGTTTTTTTTTATAAAACCCAACGCGCGGTGGAAAAAAAACTTACACTCGCGCGCCAAGATTTGATTTTTTAAATCAAGCAAAGAAATCGAATGTTGTAGATTTCTTTAGAATCGGCCTATTCCCATTTAATCGATACCACAAACGTTCACCAGATATCGATTCTCGCCACACACTTCATGTTCATTCCCCACCCCCCCAAATACAAAAGTAAATTTTGATACGTTTTACATTGTGTACAGTATGGGAGCTAGCCACATGGCAAATTAAAAGTTTGTTTCCTATTTCCCCCCCCCGCAGCTGCGCATTTGTGCGGGATACAGGGCCTACGCGGAGGGTGGGGGGGGATGCGTGACGTCAGCAGGCACACTGCGTCACGCTGCCACATGCGGGTAACATAACAGAGTTGTGACGTCACCGCTCACTTGCGTGCAAAATATATCCATTATTGCGCCCCCCCCCCCCCCCAAAATGCAAAAGTCTATTTTTTTTTGCATGGTGTACAGTCTGGAAAGTACCCACATGGCAAATTTCAAGTTTGTTGCATGTCGGGAAGTACGCTAATCATTGTGAATAGAACACACATAATCACAAATTTCCCTTTTATGTATACGTTGTGTCGATAACTAACCACACGCAGACGTCAACTGGAGGCAACGCTTTTATTATAACAATTCTGTTAAACGCAGCTGTAACACGAAGGGGTACGGCCCCTTTAACCCGATAGCCATTTTAGCGCGTCCTACACACTCCGGGCTATTCTACACACAGGTCCCTTGCCACGGCGGCTAAGGGGAGACTGGACCGACCCGTCCCAGGCAGGGTACGGGGCTCACCTCAGGTCCGCTACAACCCGGCTCTAACGAGAGCCTCGGTTAAGGGTTTCCGGGTGCTGGTCCAGTCTTCAGGTCTTCAGATGTCTTCAAGGTTGAGTTGGCGAACACTGCTGGACCCGTTCAGAGGGTCGGCTTTTTTACACGCTTTTATTTAACTCACTCTGTTGTTGTCGTTGTTGTCGTTGTCATATCCTCAAATCTTGTAACTCAATTTTAGCCCACTTCCCAATGTGGTATCGACTGCAAACTTGGTATACTGATGTCATACTGATGACAATACCATATTATATCATAAAAAATAAAATAAAAATGTAAACTATCTTTTTACACGCTTTATATGAACTCACTCTGTTATTGTTGTCGTATCCTCAAATATTGTAACTCAATTTTAACCCACTTCCCAATATGGTATCGACTGCAAACTTTGTATACTTATGTCATACTGATGACAATACTATATTCTATCATAAAAAATAAAAATAAACATATTTTAAACATTTTTTACATGTTATGTTTCGGCTTGGGTCTAATTGACCACGCTCAACTGACGTTGGCTGTAAATCACCACGGCCCCTTACGTTATGGCAAGCTTCAGGGCAACTTCCTAGAGTCGTGGAGTTGTGCCATTACGAGTAGGGAACATTTCATTAAAGCGTTTAAAAAAAGTATTTTTTAACATTACTTATTATCCCCAGGTCGGGCTTACCCCTCCCCTCATGACCTTCCCCCTCTCCAGAACCTTCTGGAAGGTCTTAGAGGGTCTTAAATCTTAAGGGGTCTTAGGAAGGGGTGGGGGGAGCCCATCTCCCTCAGCCCCCAGCCCCTGGGGTTCTGGGGTGTCAAAGTCCGAGCACGGGCCTCCCAGGGGGGAGGGGGTTTGACCTTCGGTCAACCCCGACACACCTCGCTCTCTCTCGGCTGCCCCGTCGGCCCGTGAGCGTGGTGGCAGGTAAGCCGCTTAGATCACCTTGTTATGGTGCAACATATATAAATGTCACAAGTCTTTCAACGCGAATTGCCGAACGAAGATAACATTTTAAGTTGTTCGTATTAGAAACCGCCGCTTGCAACGCCGCGGTTTGATTTGTGCCTCGGGGAGGTCTCGGGGCAGTTGCGAAGGCGTCCGTCCGAGTGAGAGATATCCCCCTTAATCGTTGCGATCAGCTTCGCATTTTAGCCACGCCGTTTGAGACCCATTCAGGGCAGTGACAAAGGCGCCCGTGGCTGTAAATGAGACGATGTCACAACGCGAGGTTGCACTGTGCAAACATAGCAGGTCACGGTCTACACGCTCCAGGAGGAAACAACAGCGATGGCGATGGCAGCAGGTGCAAGCAAACGAAGAATGAGCAAGGAACACTGTGGAGTCACTTCTAAATATTACATTTAAAAGGTTGACTATGCAGGAGAAGATGAATGTCAAACAACTGGGTCCTGATCAACCGATTAGAACACCATAGGGGCCGTCCATAAATGACGTCACGCACCTAGGGGGGGGGGCTCAGACATTTGTGACGATGTGTGACGAGAGGGGTTTCAGAAATGTGACGTCACATCAAAATGCGCAACTTTAAATAAATATAGACAACACTTTCTACTTAATTAAATAGACTTTTTAATAAATGTTTTCTCCTACAACATCAGAGTGCAGCGCCACATTAAATACGCACTACAATGACAATAGTTTAAATCGATTTCAAGCATGTTTTTTTTTGGGGGGGGGCAGAGCTTTGTGACGTTATATTTGAGGGGAGGGTCTGACTTTTTGTGACGCCGTGACGAGGGGGGGAGGTCAAAA
This sequence comes from Lampetra planeri, assembly GCF_965212315.1. Classification (NCBI taxonomy): domain Eukaryota; kingdom Metazoa; phylum Chordata; class Hyperoartia; order Petromyzontiformes; family Petromyzontidae; genus Lampetra; species Lampetra planeri. The sequence continues at coordinate 8,069,909 of NC_136146.1, read as the reverse complement.
ATCGTCCAAAATCGCGTGACGTCATTTATGGATGGCCCCATATTTTCAGAGGTCACTTACAACAGCCCCTCCTATTGGAAATATGACGAGCCACCACTGCTCCTAACCCCCTTTGTCTTCCCAACACAATGCCTCATTACTCCCCTCCTCACCCCCCAAGTTTCCTGTCGCCCCCCAGCCTGGACCAGGACTTTCCAACCCCTCTGTAACAATCCTTCCCGTTCGACAGACATTACAACAACAGCACTTACAATCAGCCGAATATTCATTTACAGTCATCTTACGTACAATGTTATAATTGCTGTACAGTGCGTTGGAAAAGGTGTTATATAAATCTAGCTAAGATGACGTGGGCCAATAACTTGGTCAACATCCGATAGCTTTTTGCAAGGGAATACATTTTAACAAATCTTTTATTATCTCCAGAATGTTTAATCAAACACAAATAGAAAAC